>NC_045629.1:35575932-35886435 GCF_009829155.1 Mustela erminea | reverse complement strand
GGTGCCTGGATAAGGGATTTTATAGTTAATGCTAACACCTGAAAATAGCTGCAAAGGAAAAGAAAGTCTTTAGAAACTGAAGGAGCATTGTAGATACTATTTCACCCCATTAGGTGTCTTTGTTCACTCTATTAAGATCAATAAAGAGGGTCTCTGTAATGTACTTCTGTGCACTCTGCCCTTGAATGAGTCATTTTGCAAACCACTGGTGCAATCAGTGCTCTTGCCATTTTCCTTTTATAGACCTACTGGGACAGTCACTAGTTAAGAGTGAATTAAAAAACAAACCCATGCCGGCAGTAATGAAAATTTCCACTACTAAAAGGCATTTTGGTTAATGTACCTGTCTCTACTTACCATGGATCTGATCTGAGCATTTAATTAAAAAAAGAGCTGTAGAGAAGTTCACCATTCAGTACTTAGCAAGTTGACCCAACAGATAAAACAGTTAAAATGAGTTAACAGGGGCACCTGGGTGACTCAGTGGGTTAAAACTGAAAAAAAAGAATTTCTTTTTTTTTTTTTTTTAAGATTTTATTTATCTATTTGCCAGAGAGAGAGCAAGGGAGAGAGCACAAGTGCACTAGTGAAGGAAGGGATAGGCAGAGGAAGAAGCAGACTTCCCGCTGAGCAAGGAACCTGATGTGGGACTTGATCCCAGGAATATGGGATCATGACCTGAGCCAAAAGCAGATACTCAACCGGCTGAGCCAACACAGATGTCCCTAGGAAAAAAAAAAAAAAAAAAAAATTTCTTTCCTGGAGTTACATACTAGTAAACAAGCATTAAAGGATTGAAGAAATCTTGCAGGGAAAAAAGACTAATTCATAAAATAGTATATTCTGAAGTAGACATGAATATTCAGTATTTTTCTAAAGGAAAAGGCATGTCAGGAAAACAGCATTCAGGGTCTCAAAAAAGTGTCATAAAAGAATCTAAATGTTTTTAAAAATACCACCTGGGGGGCACCTGGGGGGGCTCAGTGGGTTAAGCCACTGTCTTCAGCTCAGGTCATGATCTCAGGGTCCTGGGATCAAGTCCCGCATCGGGCTCTCTGCTCAGCGGGGACCTGCTTCCCTCTCTCTCTGCCTGCCTCTCTGTCTACTTGTGATCTCTCTCTGTCAAATAAATAAATAAAATCTTTTAAAAATATATATCACCTGGGAAGTTTTTGTTTTAAAAATACTGATTCCAGAGACAGTCCAGGACGGCAGAGGAGTAGGAGATCTTAGGTTCCTCTGGTCCCTGGAATTCAGGTGGGTAGCTATCAAATCATTCCGAACACCTACAAACTCAACCAGAGATCTAAGAAAAGAATAGTTGTAACTCTACAAATAGAAACATGACCACTTTCTGCAAGGTAGGAGGTACAGAGAAGTGAATCCAAGGTGATATATGGGAAGATAGCCCACTGTGGGGTGAGGAGGCTCCATAAGCCAGCTACCTGAAAGTGGTACAGCAGCAGAGCACAAAATTAGAACTTATAGAAGTCTACTCCTGTAAGAGACACCTCTGCCTGAAAAGTGCCCAATTGGCAAAAGGGGGCGGAATGCTAGGTGGGATAATGTGGTCTCAGTAACCCCAGGGTCACAGGCATCAGGCATCAGAATACAGAAGCCAGCTATAATCAGTGAGCCTAGGAATGCGGTCTCTGCTGGGGGTTGCCATATACCATTAACAGTGGCACAGTCTGGCAACTGCTTTCCAAGCAAGGCAGAACTACAGTGAGAACCTCCCTTCCTCCTTCCCCTGAGAGGAACAACATGGGTGTGCACATAGGAGTCTGCAGGGTTTGTAGACTTCAGACGGGGTCGCATGCCTGAGATAGAAATGCTGGGTCACAGGCATGGAGTGAGCTGGAGACCAGGGAGACAAGAGTGATTGGCTGCTTTTCCCTTAGGGCACACTGAGGAGTGGGAATCCAAGGTTCAACTCCAGATCTGGAGACTAGGAGGCCCTCATTTTCATTCCCATCCTCTAAAGTGGCACAGAAAGCCTTCAGGGAACAAAAGCCACATAGAGCAATCCAGAGCCACTTACTCAGCCTGGCATCCTGCAAAGGGCAATGCAGTTCCATGGGTGGGGGAAGGCTGTTAGGCAAAGTCATTTGAGAATCAAAGCAACAGGCCCCTCCCCAAGAAGATCAGCCAAGACCAAGTCTACCGATCAGTAAGAACTTCAAAGCTCCAGCACAGGGGAAAATAGTATAGAGAATTCATGGTTTTTTCCCCACAATTCTTTAGTATCAATTTTAATTTTTTTCCTCTTTCCTTTTTCAACCAATTTCTTATTTTATCAGCTCTTTTTAAAAATCTTGCTTTAATTTTCTTTTTTTTTTTAAAGATTTTATTTATTTATTTGACAGAGATCACAAGTAGGCAGAGAGGCAGGCAGAGAGAGAGAGGAGGAAACAGGCTCCCTGCTGAGCAGAGAGCCCGATGCGGGACTCGATCCCAGGACCCTGAGATCATGACCTGAGCCGAAGGCAGCGGCTTAACCCACTGAACCACCCAGGCGCCCCTTTAATTTTCATTTTTACACTTACATTGTATCTTTTCATTGTATTTAATTATATATATGTGTAAGTTTTCCTTTCTTTATAATTTTGGGATGCAGTTTTTCTTTTTCTTTTTTTTTTTTTTTAAGATTTTATTTATTTATTTGACAGACGGAGATCATAAGTAGGCAGAGAGGCAGGCAGAGCAGGAGGGGGAAGCAGGCTCCCCGCCAAGGAGAGAGCCCGATGCGGCCCTCAATCCCAGGATCCTGAGATCATGACCTGAGCCGAAGGCAGAGGCTTAACCCACTGAGCCACGCAGGTGCCCTGGGAAGCAGTTTTTCTTAACAAACAGAACAAAATACACCCAGAATCTAGTGTATGACTCTACTCTCTTCACCTGTCTGAGAATTTTCATATTCTCTCTCTCTCTTTCTTTCTTTCATTTTTAATTTTTTTAGTTAAAGTCTTTTTAAATTTTCCTCTTTATGGTTATATTCTATCCTTTCATTGTATTTAACCATATATATATATATATATATATATATATATATATATATATATGCACACACACACATATTTTTTTCTGTTTTCAGGTCTGTTCTGATTTGTTTAGTGTATATTCCTCTGGGTCATTGTTGCCATTTTGGTATTTTGTTCTTTTGTTCTTATATTCTTCTCTGGACAGAATGACAAGACAGAAAAATTCACCTCAATAAGGAACAACCTGGGTGGCTCAATCAGTTAAACATCTGCCTTTGGTCATGATCTCAGGGTCGTAGGATAGAGTCCTGCGTCAGGCTCTCTGCTCAGTGGGGAGGCTGCATCTTCCTTTCCATCTGCCTTCTCTCCTCTGCTCATGCTCTCTCTCTCTCTAATAAATAAATAAAATCTTAGAGAGAGAGAGAACAAGAGTCAGTACTGACTTCTAGGGCCATACCTAATCAGTATGGATGTAAATAAGATGCCAGAACAAGAGTTCAGGATAATGATTATGAAGACATTAGCTTGGCTTGAAAAAAACATAGAAGACACTAGAGAATCCCTTTCTGTAGATACAAAAGAACTAAAATCTAATCAAGTCAAAATCAAAAAGGCTATTAATGAGATGCAATAAAAAATGGAGGCTCTAACTGCTGGGATAAATAAGGCAGAAGAGAGAATTAGTGATATGGAATATAAAATGATGGAGAATAAAGAGGCTGAGGAAAAGAGAGATAAACAAATATTGGATAACAAAGGGGAATTCTAGAAATAAGTCAGACAATAAACCAAACAATATTAGAATAATTGGGATCCCAGCTGAAGAGGAAAGAGGAGAGGAGGACAGAAGGTCTATTGGAGCAAATTACAGCAGAGAACATTGATATTCTAGGAAAGGAAATAGGTATTTGGGTCCAGAAGGCTCAGAGAATCCCCCCCAAAATCAATAAAAATAGGTCAACACCTCAACATACAATAGTGAAACTTGCT
Organism: Mustela erminea; assembly: GCF_009829155.1. NCBI lineage: Eukaryota > Metazoa > Chordata > Mammalia > Carnivora > Mustelidae > Mustela > Mustela erminea. The sequence goes on along the minus strand of NC_045629.1, from coordinate 35,882,464 downwards.
AATCTCAGAGACAAAGAGAAAATCCTGAAAGCAGCTTGGGACAAGAAGTCCATAACTTATAAGAGTAGAAACATTAGATCGGCAGAGACCTATCCACAGAGACCTGGCAGGTCAGAAAGGACTGGCATAATATATTCAGTGTACTAAATAATAAAAATATGCATCCAAGAATACTTTATACATCAAGGATGTCATTCAAAATAGAAGGAGAGATAAAAAGCTTCCAGGACCAACAGAAGCTAAAAGAATTTGTGATCACTAAACCAGCCCTGCAAGAAATATTAAAGGGGATCCTTTAAGTCAAGAGGGAGCCAAAAAGTAACATAGACCAGAAAGAAACAGAGACAATATACAGAAATAGTGACTTTATAGGTAATACAATGGCACTAAATTCATATTTTTCAATACTTACTCTGAATGTATATGGGTAAAATACCCCCAATCAAGAGACACAGGGTATCAGATTGTATAAAAAAACAAGATCCATCAATATGCTGTCTGCAAGAGAGTAATTTCAGACACCTTCAAATTTAAAGTGAAGGGGGCGGAAAACCATGAATCATGCTAATGGACATCAAAAGAAAGCTGGGGTAGCAATCCTTATATCACACAAATTAGATTTTAAACAAAGTCTATAATAAGAGAGGAGGAAGGACACTATATCATAATTAAAGCATCTATACAACAAGAATATCTAACAACTGTAAACATTTATGCCTCTAACATGGGCACAGCCAATTATGTGAACCAATTAATAACGATATTAAAGAAACATATCAAAAATAATACAATAATAGTAGGGTAACACCACACTCACTGTAATGGACAGATCATCTAAGCAGAAAATCAACAAGGAAACAAGGGTTTTGAATGACACACTGGACAAGATGGACTTCACAGATATATTCAGAGCACTCCATCCTAAAGCAACAAAATACACTTTCTACTTGAGTGCACATGAAATGTTCTCTGGAGTAGATCACATACTGGATCACATATCAGATCTTAACTGGTACCAAAAGACTGTAATCATTCCCCACATATTCCAGACTACAATGCTTTGAAACTTGAACTCAATCACAAGAGGAAATTTGGAAAGAACTCAAATACTTGGAGGTTAAAGATCATCCTACTAAAGAATGAATTAGTCAATCAGGAAATTAAGGAAGAATTTTTTAAAAATTCATGGAAACAAATGAAAAATGGAAGGTTCAAACCTTTGGGATGCAGCAAAGGTGATCCTAAGAGCAAAGTATATAGCAATACAAGCCTTTCTCAAGAAACAAGAAGGGTCTCAACACAACTTAACCCTACACCAAAGGGAGGTGGAGAAAGACAGTAAATAAAGCCTAAAACCAGCATGAGAAGAGAATTAATAGAGACTAGAGCAGAAATCTATGAAATAGAAGCCAAAAAACGGTAGAACTGATCAATGACACTAGGAGCTGTTCTTTTAAAGATTTAATAAGATTGGGGACGCCTGGGTGGCTCAGTTGGTTGGACGACTGCCTTCGGCTCAGGTCATGATCCTGGAGTCCCGGGATCGAGTCCCACATCGGGCTCCCAGCTCCATGGGGAGTCTGCTTCTCCCTCTGACCTTCTCCTCGCTCATGTTCTCTCTCACTGTCTCTCTCTCAAATAAATAAATAAAATCTTTAAAAAAAAAAAAGATTTAATAAGATTGATAGACCCCTGGCCAGACTTATCAAAAAGAAAAGAGAAAGGACCCAAATAAATAAAATCATGAATGAAAGAGGAAAGATCACAACCAACACCAAAGAAGTACAAACAATTGTAAGAACATATTATGAGCAACTATATGCCAAAAAATTAGGCAATCTGAAAGAAATGGAAGCATTCCTAGAGATATATAAACTACCAAAACTGAAACAGGAAGAAATAGAAAACCTAAATAGACCCATAACCACCAAGGAAATTGAAGCAGTAGTCAAAATAATTTCACAAATAAGAGTCCAGGGCCAGGTGGTTTTGGGGGGGAATTCTACCAAACATTTCAAGAAGAGTTAATACCTATTCTTCTAAAGCTCTTTCATAAAAAGAGAAATGGAAGGTAGATTTCCAAACTCTTTCTATGAGGCAGGCCAGTATTACCTTGATCCCAAAACCAGACAAAGACCCCACCGAAAAGGATAATTACAGACCAACATCCCTGATGAACATGAATGCAAAAATTATCACCAAGATACTAGCCAATTAGATACAACAGTATATTAAAAGGATTATTCACCACAACCAAGTGGGATTTATTCCTGGGCTACAAGGGTGGTTTGACAGCCACAAATCAATCAATGTGATACACTTCATTAGTAAAAGAAAGGACAAGAATCATGTGATCCTCTTAATATATTCAGAAAAAGCATTTGACAAAATACAGCATTCTTTGATTAAAATTCTGCATAGTGTAGAGATAAAGGGAACATACTTCAATATCATAAAAGCCATATACAAAAAGCCCTCAGCGAATATCATTGTCATTGAGGAAAAACTGAAAGCTTTTCCCCTAAGGTCAGGAACATGGCAGGGATGTCTACTATCACCACTGCTGTTCAACATAGTGCTAGAAATCCTAGTCTCAGCAATCAGACCACAAAAAGAAATAAAAGGCATCCGAATGGGCAGATAAGTCAAACTTCACAGATCACATGATACTCTACATGGCAAGCCCAAAAGACTCCACCCCAAAATTGTTAGAACTCATACAGGAATTCAGCCAAGTGGTAGGATAAAAAAATCAATGCACAGAAATCAGTTGCATTTCTGTACACTAACAATGGGACAGATCAAAGAGAAATTAAGGAGTTGGTCCCATTTACAATTGTACCCCAAACCACAAGATACCAAAGAGAGAAATGATCTGTACTCAGGAAACTGTAGAACACTCATCAAAACAAAATTGAGGAAGACACAGGGACACTTGGGTGGCTCATTCATTTGGGCTTCTGCCTTCAACTTGGGTTGCGATCCTGGGGCCCTGGGATTGAGTCCCACATCAGACTCCTTGCTCAGTGGGAGGCCTGCTTTCCCTCTGCCCTGCCACTCCTCCTGCTTGTGCTCTTACTCTCTCTGACAATAAATGAGAAAAAGAAATTGAGGACAATGCAAAGAAATGGAAAAACGTTCCATTCTCACAGATTTGGAAGGACAAATATTGTTAAAATGTCTATGCTACCTAGAGAAATCTATACATTCAATGCAATCCCTATTAAAATACCATCAACTTCTTTCACAGAGATGGAACAAATAATCCTAAAATTTGTATGGAACTAGAAAAGACCCCAAATAGCCAAAGGAATGTTGAAAAAGAAAGCCAAAGCTGGTGGCATCATAATTCTGGGCTTTAAGCTCTGTTCCAAAGCCATAATTACCTAGATGGCATGGTACCAGTACAAAAACAGACACATAGATTGATAGAACAAAATAGAGAACGAAGAAATGGATCCCCAACTCTATGGCCAACTAATCTTTGACAAAGCAGGAAAGAATATCCAGTGGAAAAAAAAAAAAAAGACAGACTTTTCAACAAATGGTGTTGGGAAGATTGGACAGCCACACGCAGAAGAATGAAACTAGACCATTTCCTTACAACATACACAAAAACAGATTCAAATGGATGAAAGACCTAAATGTCTGACAGAAATCCATCAGAATCCTAGAAGAGAACACAGGCAGCAACCTCTGTGACCTTGGCTACAGAAATTTCTTCCTAGACATGTCTCCCAAGGCAAGGGAAAGAAAGGCAAAAATGAACTATTGGGAATTCACCAAGATAAAAATCTTTTGCACAACAAAGGAAACAGTTGACAAAACCAAAAGACAACTGACAGAATGGGAAAAGATATTTGCAAATGACATATCACATAAAGGTCTAGTATCCAAACTCTACAAAGAACTTACCAAACTCAACACCCAAAGAACAAATAATCCGATCAAGGAATGGGCAGAAGACATGAACAGATACTTCTCCAAAGACGACATAAAAATTGCCAACAGACACATGAAAAAATGCTCAACATCACTCATCATTAGGGAAATATAAATCAAAACCACAATGAAATGCCATCTCGCATCCGTCAGAAGGGCTAAAATTAACAGCACAGGAAACAACAGATGTTGCTGAGGATGCAGAGAAAGGGAAACCCCCTTACACTGCTGGTGGGAATGCAAACTGGTGCAGCCACTCTGGAAAACAGAATGGAGGTTCCTCAAAAGGCTGAAAATAGAGTTATCTTATGACCCAGAAATTTCACTACTAGGTATTTACCCCAAAGCTACCAATGTAGTGATCTGAGGGGATACCTGCACCCCAATGTTTATAACAGCAATCTCCATAATAGCCAAACTATGGAAAGAGCCCAGATGTCCATCAACAGATGAATGGATAAAGAAGATATGGTATACATATACAATAGAATACTACTCAGTCATCAAAAAAAAAAAAATGAAATCTTGCCATTTGTAACAAGTTGAATGGAACTAGAGGGTATTATGCTAAGCAAAATAAGTCAATTAGAGAAAAACAATTATCATATGATCTCACCCATATGTGAAATTTAAGAAACAAAACAGAGTATCACAGGGAAAAAAAAACAAAACGAAATCAGAGGGGTAGACCTACCATAAGAGACTCTTAATCTTAGGAAACTGAGGGTTGCTGGAGGAGGAAGGGGTGAGGGGATGGGGTAACTGGATGATGGACATTAAGGAGGCCATGTGATATTATGAGCACTGGGCATTATATAAAATTGATGAATCACTGACCTCTGTGTCTGAAATTAATAATACATTACATGTTAATTAGTTGAATTTAAATTTTTTAAATTACACTTTTAGAAAAGCAGGGTTAGGTGTATTGGGCATCCAATAGATACTTACTAGACTTATGTAAATACATACATTGTTGTGAAAAATAAAAATAGTTAATAGGTTTCAGAATTCTGGAGGATCAGGTGGGGAGAAAAATATAAATAGTTCAAACTTTGTTGTAAAGAAATACTTTAACCAAATTGGTATAGTTTACAGAGATAGCTTAATGGGAAGAAAAATAGGGGTCTTCTCAGTCTGGAAAAGAAAACGTTAAGGCAATTATTTTTTCATTAGTGTTCTAGAAATTTTAAGTTATGTGTTCATATGATCTTAAATTTAATAAAATCTGAGCTTTAGCAAAAAATACAGATTCCAGGGCCTCATATGCAGAGATTTTGATTCATCAGGTGTTATATACTCTTTTAGCATAAATAATGTATTTGTTCATATAATCTAATGTTTAAGAGGAATGCTAGACAGAGTCTTAATTACACGCTGGCATCTTCAGAAGTGGCTACTCAGCGTATTTGCAACTGAATCAACACTGAAAGGCTTGTAGTTTACTATAAAATATGTTAGACATAATTTTGTGCCCATGAAATTAGCGGTAACAGATTTGTAACTGAGTAGGGAAATTTTGCTAGACCTATAGCTCTTGCATAAACAAGATATATTAATGGGCAAGTCTAGTATTTGAATACCATAAATGTATTTTGTAAGTGAAGGCCCCACTCGGCCCCGGTGGACCCAGACGCCTGATCCGACAACAAAGTACACCCGTCATGATGTCACCGAAGCCTGTTTAGAGTGAGTCCTTCATACGAGTGGCTGGTGGGTGAGCCTCACTTGTAGTCGGGTCTTCTTGACTGAAGTCATATGGACATTAAGGAGGTCATGTGATATAATGAGCACTGGGCATACAAGTGCTCAGTGAGACAGACAAGTCATATGACTTATTTTGTGCCTGTTTGCTAATCATGAATGTACAGTTGGAGAGACTGGTCAGAGACTTGCTCACATTGAAACGTATCTTTTGATAATTAGATTGCAGAGCAAGATTCACATAACCCTCAGATGTATCTAAAAAGCCTAATGATACCTGGACACCTGGTAGCTCAATAGGTTAAGTCTCTGACTCTTGATTTCGGCTCAGGTCATGATCTCAGGGTCATGAGATCCAGCCCCTTTCAGTTCTCCACACTCAGCAGGGAGTCTACTTGAGATTCTCTCTCTCCCTTTACCCCTCCCTCCCATGTTCACCTTCTCTCTCACTCTCTCTCACACAAATAAATAAATCTTGAAAAAAAAAAATCCTATGATACTTCCTAACAGAACTTGATACTTCTTAGTCATCCAAATCAACTTAGGTCTTTTCACAAAAATAAGGGATGCATTTAATTTAATTCACACACATGAATTTAAGGCAGGTGACCTACAGACTATACATTACGAAACACTATTTTAAAAGGTCATATTCAGCTACAAATGTATTTTTATTTTTTATTTTATTAATTTTATTTATTTATTTATTTCACAGATAGAGATCACAAGTATGGAGAGAGTCAGGCAGAGAGAGAGAGGGGAGGAAGCAGGCTCCCTGCTGAGCTGCGAGCCCGATGTGTGGCTCAATCCCAGGACCCTGAGATCATGACCTGAGCTGAAGGCAGAGGCTTTAACCCACTGAGCCACCCAGGCTCCCCTACAAATGTATTTTTAAAATCTAGTCTTTAATGAAAGAGCTTAAGAGCTAATGAAATTGTTAAGGGCATTGGCAGAAACTTTTTTAAAATCTTAAGGTAAATTTTAGGTAGATGGTCCCAAAAAAGTTTGCATGACAGATATTTTGACAAGGTGACTTATATGACTGACCTTAACCTCCTTTAATATTTACCTCTGAGAACTTATCTTCTTTCATATTTACCTGTAGGATTTAGTTTAATCTGTGGCAAGCAGATTTTTGTTACGCAATTGTTTGACTTTCAGGCCATACGCAATCACTTGAACTACTTTTTTTTACTTAATCAGGTATTGATCCAAGAGTTAAAATCAAACTTTTTAAAAGGTTTTTATTTATTTGCTAGAGAGAGAACTCACAAGGGGGCGGGGGGGTTGGTAATACGGTAGGCAGAGGGAGAATAAGGCTCCCCATTGAGCAAAGAGCCTGATGCGGAACTCAATCCCAGGAACCTGGGATCATGACCCAAGCCAAAGGCAGATGCTTAATGGACAGAGCCACCCAACCATTTCTAAAATCAAACTTTTTTTTTGAGGCTGAAGGCAAAAATTTACATACATTAAATTTGCATGATATTTTATGGTTTACAAAGCATTATTCATGTTATTTTATTTTTAGGTGAAAAATATTGTTTAAAATGTCATCTGTTATAAAAGTACTCAATAATCTCACCAAATAATGACAAGAGATAAGACATAAATAGTGCTTTGTCAGCTATAAAAATAAATATAAAGATGGTACAATTAACCCGCTCAGGTTACCCACTCATCCAGTGAAAGAGCTTCCTAACCATTAGCTTAAAAATGCACAAGCCCATGTTCTTAATATACACAGTATATCTTTCCAACTTGTAATTTCAATAAGCACATCAGTCAACTAGATATATTTAAAATGTAATGTTTTTAAAAATATGAAATTGTAAGAAACTGTAAAAACTGTTTGCTGTGAATTAAAATAGTTACCGATGTAGAGTTGATTCCGATGTAGAGTTGATTGTTAATAAAAAAAATTGACTTATGCATTAAAAATTTGCACTCAAAAATGTGTTCCAAGGGGTGCCTGGGGTGACTCAGTCGATTAAGCAACTGCCTTTGGTTCAGGTCATGATCCCAGGATCCCAGCTGGGATCAAGCCCCACATTGGGCTTCCTACTCAGTGGGAAGCCTGCTTCTCCTTCTCCCTCTGCCTGCTACTCTGCCTACTTGTGCTCTCTACCTTTCTCTCAAATAAATAAATTAAATCTTTAAAATATATATATATATGTTCCAAGACAGGAAACATAAGGTTGAAAGTTTTTTCTTTAATTACAGTAATATAAGCGAAGAGAGTATGGTTCTTTGAAATTTTTACATCAAAAGTTCAAACCACATTTGAAGAGTTAAGTTTTGACACTTACAAAATGTCCAAAAATTTGACACTTATGAAGACCAATATTCTCACTCTCCCGGCAATGACTGACAGAGACGTGTCAGATGGTGCATTGGGAAGGCACAGTCCCTGCTAAGCATTCTGCCCTTCTAAGTCTTTATAAAAACACAGTAACTGAGGTTAATCATTCTCCTTTCACTTTGGTGAAATAGTATTGAGCACCACTGTTTTCCAGGCATGTTGTAAGTGAATTCAGTGGGTTTTAAAAACTAAAACGGACCTATCATTATGAAGGTGTCATTGTAGAGATGGTTATAGACACTAAGGAAATAAATAAATAAATTTCAGAACGCACACACTGTCAGACTGCAAATAAACGTGTTATCAATGAAAGAGGACAGAATGATATACCAGAGTCACTGAGAAGAGGAGAGATATGTTGGATCTGGAGGTCAGGAAAAATGGTCTCTGAGGAGGTGATCTTGTGCGGAAGTCTAGATACAGAACAATCCAGACAGAAGGGACAGCAGATGCAAAGGTTTTTAAACAGGCAAACAGGCTTAATATGGATGAAAATAAAGACATCCACTGGAAAGAATAAAGTTGGTAAGACATTTTGTTACAAGAGGAGAGAAAGGCCAGTTTGAGGGAAATGATAGCTGTGAAGTCCAGATAAACCACTTAAATTGATAGATCAGAATTTCCAGTTGTCTTACTGCAGAAACATCTGAACGAGTATCACCATTCTGCAAGACCCTCTTCTCCACTAGATATAAGGTTTATCTTGCCACCCTGAACAGTACCCCTTCTGGAGGGGCAGGGAAGTTAGAAAGCAATGTGAGAGTCATGCCAAATTTGAGGGACAGCTGGGTGGTTAAGCGTCTGCCTTGGGCTCAAGTCATGATTCCAGGGACCTGGGATGAGCTCCCCACTCAGCAGGGAGTCTGCTTCTCTGTCTCCCTCTGCCCCTCCCCTACCCATGCTTTCTCTCTCTCTCTCTCTCTCTCTCTCTCTCAAATATAAATAAATAAATAAATAAATAAATAAATAAATAAATCTTTAAAAAATAAAAATGACACTTGATTTTCTTATTTGGGGGGAAATAGGGATCCCAGGGAAGCCACTCATCCTTGTTGGAACTCTAAAGCTTTAGAGAACAGCTATATCCTTTTGGAATTTCTTTCCAGGGACATTTAGCAGATCTCTACCATAGGAGGTACAATCTTCCCAAGTTTACATCCTTCTACATCAGAGAATTCTTTTTAATCACAAACTTAAGTTCGAGAGTCCCTACAATTTCTTCACCTACATCTTAGCTTTAAAAATGTTAAAGAACCTATCAGAGGAAAATGGTCATTTAGGAAACAAGAAGGGAAAAGTTCAAATAAGAAATGCTAAGACTTTAAAATATAATGTAAAATCAGCTAAAAATGGTGTCTAAATTTTGTAAAACACTGAGGAAATGATGCTGGTTTTTTAAAAAACAATTCAGGGCACTGAAAAGCCTTCATCAAAGTTAATTGATGTTGCTCAATAAATAAACGTAATAGTTAGCTGACTTTAAAGCAAATGTTTATAGGCAGATTGTTAAAAGCATGATGGCATTGAGAAGAGGAAGCACACACGGGCTTTCAAGGTAATCAGAAAGGGGTTAAAATCTTGGTTCTTCTCCTTGAGTTTTGTGACCCTCAGTTTTTTCTCTTCAAGAGTGAGGGAGGTGGGGGGCACCTGGGTGGCTCAGTGGGTTAAAGCCTCTGCCTTCAGCTCAGGTCATGATCTTGGAGTCCTGGGATCGAGCCCCGCATCTGGCTCTCTGCTCGGCAGGGAGCCTGCTTCCTGCCTCTCTTCCTACTTGTGATCTCTGTCAAATAAATAAATAAAAATCTTAAAAAAAAAAAAAAAAAGAGTGAGGTAGTGAGGGGCACCTGGGTGGCGCAGGGGTTAAGCCTTCAGCTCAGGTCATGATCCCTGGGATAGAGCCCCTCATGGGAATGAGCCCCATGTAGGGCTCCCTGCTAAGTGGGGAATCTGCTTGCCCCTTTCCCTCTGCCCCTTCCCCCACTCATGCTCTTTCTCTCTCTCTGTCTCATAAATAAACAAAATCTTGGAAAAAAAAAAAGTGACATGAGACTAACTTAACCACTGGGTCTACTGTGAGGATCGAAGGTCATTATTTCAAAGACTTGGCAGATTAAAATTGCTCTTTATACAAAGTCTTTTCTAGCCAGCCTACTAACCCCTAGCATGAGTGCTCGGGGAAACACTTCTTCCAGTAACAGTCAATCTTCCAGCACAGTTGATATTTCTGTTTGTTTATTGCATGAATTTTATTTATTAAGAAGGTCAAGAGATAAAACTGTAGCACAGAGTTTAAGAGTGGATCCCCTTAGGATAATTAACATTTCATCTTTACATTTTTTTTCTAGAATATTTGGCCTCTAAAATTCCATTTCATAAGGTAACGAAGGAAAGCTTTCCTTTCTCCCCCGCAGCCCATTAGTACGTTTTCATCAAATTTTTTAACTGAACCAATAAATTATTAAAGTTAAACCTTCTGTGCCTCATACTTTCAACATTTAAAAATCTCTAAAGTTTTAAAATATTTTTTATTTTTATTTTTTCTCAGCTTTATTGAGATATAATTGATATATGATTTGATACTTCTTAATGTTCTTAGTTAAGCAATTCTCTATGAAAATTACTTATGTACTTTTGCATTACTTTTTTAAAAAATATTTTTCCATCAGCCTAGCTGTTCCTGACTCATTTTGAAGTATGTTTATACTTATCTAGAGTATTTTATCAGGAAAAACAAATAGTCTTCTTCAATGCTTGATGGCCTGAGGAAATAAAGTGTTAGTTTAGAAGAGCAGAAGCTGTGTAGATTGAACTCTTGATGTGAAAAGCAGTGCAAGGATCAAAACCCTGAAATGGGACATTGGTGGGGGTGGGAGGCTATAGGTGAAAGTGAAATGAGTACAAAATGAGACATCTTGGATTGAGTAGGGGTATTAAGCTGAAAGAGGCAAAGCTGGTAAGCAGAAAAAGGGGGATAAAAGTAAAGGGGTATTCATTCAGTTTTCCATCTTTTCTCTGTATAGTTTCTCCTTGTACACAAACACACCCAGGCATGTATTGTAACAAAAGATCCTAATAGTTAGGGCTCAAAGTAATTTTGTGCCAAAAACGTTAAAGGAATTACCATCCCGTATGAATGTTAAAATATCCATGTGATGAATCACCACATAATCATATAATGAAAAGAGGTCGTCTTTTTCAAATATGTTTTTCAAATATGCAGATCAATATGGTAGTTCTGTTTTTAGTTATCTTTAACAAGATAGCAACTATTAGGAAGCAAGTACAAAGCAGAGTGTGCCTTTTACAACTTTTGACTAAACTGAGACTCACAGTCTGGAATGAAATGAGCCCAACAATCAAGTCTGGCTAATGGTCATGTTGAGCCAGACCAGAAAAGATCAACTAATCTGATCATCCAGAAAACAGAATCAAGTGGAGGTCATTGGGCATTTACTGGCAGTGGACAGTAAAGACAGAGTAAAAGCTCTGGAGTTAGTTAACAGGTCTAGATTTAAACTCTAGGCTTATGGGATGTGAGCAGCCATTTATCATTTGTAACCCTAAGATGTGTCTTCACCTCTATAAAGCCTTCTTCTTAGGCAGAAGACAGATTGTAATGCCTAATTTGGTTATTGTGAGAATTTAATGAATTAATGCATGTAAAGTTTTCAGCACAGCATTTAAGATATACTGGGCCCTCAATAAATAGCAACCTCCCCAAAAAAATTTCCCTTTAAGTAATAGTTCCTTCTATCTACTAAAACGGGAGCTTAGACCTCTCCCCACAACGTTCACAAGACACAGTCCACTCTGTGTCTGGGGCAGCTGACCATGATTAGCCAAAAAGGGACAAACACAGTGTCTCTAGTCAGCCTTGCTAAAAATGACACCGAATCTTCCTCTTCCTTCAGGGAGCCCAGGCACCTCAGACAGCTGTAGAAGGTGAAAGGAGTTAATGACTACCACGGTATGAAAAAACATTACTATGGAAGCTCATTTTTCTGCTTGTATTTTCTTTGAGCATGTTTAGAGCCTTGAGTGTGTGGACCTAGCCAGAGTCTAACACATCCTAGTTGGTTTTCTTTGCCTACTTGGAAAGCCCAGTAGATCTTATCACTCACCAGGTGGCAATTCTCACCTTGGTTCAGGCTTAGGTTGGGCTTAAGAGAACTGTAGGTGTAAGAGGAGAATTAGGGGATCACCCATCTCATACCTCACACAGTGGGTATATTGAAGAAAGCAACCGGACATTGGGCTGAGGAAGTCTTGGCTTCTTGCTAGTGGTGGAGAAGTCCCTCAATATCTCTCAACTACAAAATGGTAATTCTTACTCGATAGGATTTGTGTGTGTATGTGTGTGTGGTGGTGGTGGTGAAATTGCTTTAAAAATCATGAAGAAGGGGCACCTGGGTGGCGCAGTGGGTTAAAGCCTCTGCCTTCGGCTCAGGTCATGATCTCAGGGTTCTGGAATCAAGCCCTGCATCCAGCTCTCTGCTCAGTGGGGAGCCTGCTTCCCTTCCTCTCTCTCTGCCTGCCTCTCTGCCTACTTGTGATCTCTATCTGTCAAATAAATAAATAAAGTCTTTGAAAAAAAAATCATGAAGAAATATACAAAAGAAAGGTTTCTATTCCAGGAGAGCTGAATTTGATGTGTAAATAAGTATTAGGCTATATTAAATTTCAATATTAATAAAACCGTCTCCACTTATAAATTCCAATATTGCTCTAAAATGAAATACTTTATTTTCATCCTGTGGGTCTCTGAAAATGTACTTTATGAAAATGTACTTTGTGGATAATATACATCACAAAGAATTAGTAATTTTGTTATCTGATTTTAAATTAACATCATGATATTAGTTACAATCATCCTGTAAATGTATGAACTCCTTACTAAAATACTGTTGGTAGTATTGCTTAAGTTCAAGCAAGGGTAACACTGGAAATATCAAGTGCACAAATCCATTTTGAATTTAGGAAACCCAAAGACTCATATATGATAATATTCAGCCATATCATTTACTAACATGAGAGAAATAGGGCTTGGTTTTATAAAACCTACAATTTTGATATTTCTCCCTTACAATATAAGAAAATAAAATAATTGGAACTGATCTGACCTCTGTGGGCTTTTTTTACTACTTTCTTTTTTTTTCTTTTCTTTCTTCTTCTTCTTCTTCTTCTTCTTTTTTTTTTTTTTTTTTTTTTTTACTTATCTATACTTCCTGATAGGCAGAGATGATGAAATAGTGGCCTATTAAAGGCAGAGAAGTTCCTATAAAAACCCACAAGTGGCGGTTTGACTTGTTTACTGCATGCTGGCTTGCAGGCAGTTATTCCGGGTATTATCTTTGCAGAAAAGAAAACTAAGTAGAAGATCATGGCGAGTTCCAACTGGGGATATGACGACAAAAACGGTAAAGTGCTTCTGCTTCATGTAGATCAAAATAATAGCTCATTGCTTTTCCCAACAAAAAAGGGTATAGAGCATTTAAAAAAATAAATAAAATAAAGTAACTGTATAGTCATAGGTTAATGGTTTGAATGGCCTGACTTGAATAATTATAATAACTTTACATGTAAATAGCACTTGTCCTTTGGGATATAGTTGTCTACAAAATGTGTTCTCTGTCTCTTCCTCTCTCTCTCTCTATATATATATAGAGAGAGAGTACTAATATATATACAGATATATCATATATATATAGTATATAATATATTATAGAGAGAGTACTAATATATATATCTGTAATATATAACATATGTATATATGTACATATATTAATATATAACATATTTATGTTATATGTATATTAGAAATCTAGTACTAATAGTAAAATAGTTACAGTTTTGTTGACAAATGTTTTATAAGAGTATAGAAAAGATGCATTCTCAAATGTTGAATTGATATTAAGTTAAACAGAATACCATTTAAGGGGCGCCTGGGTGGCTCAGTGGGTTAAGCCACTGCCTTCGGCTCAGGTCATAATCTCGGGGTCCTGGGATCGAGTCCCGCATCGGGCTCTCTGCTTAGCAGGGAGCCTGCTTCTCTCTCTCTCTCTCTCTCTCTCTGCCTGCCTCTCCATCTACTTGTGATCTCTGTCAAATAGATAAAATCTTTAAAAAAAAGAATTCCATTTAAGATACTTGAATAAATCATAATCTAATAAGCAAATGCTTAGTGGGAGTCATAAAACAGGGAGTCAAACATTTGATGAAATTTTGATTGTATGCATGTGTTTGCCTTGGTAGGTCCTGAACAATGGGGCAAGCTGTATCCCATTGCAAATGGAAATAAGCAATCTCCCATTGATATTAAAACGAGTGAAACGAAACATGACACCTCTCTTAAACCTATCAGTATCTCCTATGATCCAGCCACAGCCAAAGAAATTATCAACGTGGGGCATTCTTTCCATGTAAACTATGAGGACAATGATAACCGATCAGGTGAGCGAAAAGACCCTTCTGATTATATTTTCTTTGACCCTACTAAGAAAATTTAAACAATAGGACTTTAAGAAACGTAAATGCCATCCTCAGTCTTCTGTCACATGCATAGTGCATGTGTGTAAATTTGCTGCAATCTGGTGAAGCATTTTGGACTTCTGGAAAACCGCCAAGTGGTAAAGATGATTTTTGGAACTCCCAGCTTTGTCTTTTTTCAGCCCTTCTCATCCATGACACCATCCTATCTCTTCTGGTCTCTAATATCTTTATACTCACTTCATACTTTTTGAATAAACAGTATTTTTTCCAAGAAGGTCTAATGCTCCATCATAGTGAATATAGAAACTGAAAAGGCAAATATTTTCTAATTGGAATGAGGATGGAGGAACACAGTAAGAAAGACAAATGGACTGAAGAATTTATTTTTTGTGTCCAGAAAAATGAGTCTATCACTGTAAAGTGCTTGGGTACCACTAAGAAAATGAGTCTTACATAAATCTTGCAAGATTTATTCTGTGCATAAGGACACTTATCTATCTCCCCCTCCCCTACTAGACTGTAGTGACTGAATTCTTCATACCCCAGGCTTAGCACATTTCCTGCTACATGGTAAGGTTTTCATAACTGTTTCTTGAAAAATTTACTAAATGACAATTTCATAAGACAGCTCTATTGACAAAAGGCAAAACTTGTTTTACCTCTTTCCTACAAGGTTCTGAGTCTGAATTTTAGGCAACTTGGGGGTATGTCCATTTTTTAATATTAAGTTAGATCTGGTGTTATGAGTGTTTAATTAATCATAAGATTACATAGACCCTGAAAATGACACAGTCATTCAATGTTGAAATTTTTAGAGTGACCCCATTGCCCCCCTGGCACTTTCTCTTTTTTCCTGCACAGGCATCCTCCACAAAGGTGTCAAGATACTCATTGTGTCTTGACTAGTTACTTGACTCATTACAAAGTATGTCATGTGTAACTTGTTACTCAAAATAAATTATTAAAGATCTTAATGCATATTGTCTATATAGTCTTTGTTGAAAGAATGAATGAACTTGCACATTAAAGCAGATTCAAGGTAAGGCCGGTAAAACTGTAATTCACTCACCTTCCCGTATACTTCCTTGGCAGCAGGGAAAGGTAAAATTAGGAGCACCTGGGTAACACAGTCAGTTAAGCATTCGACTCTTGATTTCAAATCAGGTCTTGATCTCTGGGTTTGTGAGTTCAAGCCCCATGTTGAGTTCCACACTGGATGTGGAGTTTACTTTAAAAAAAAAAAAAAAGGAAAAAAGGAAACAATAAAATTACAACTCATGTGCTGAGAACTGTATATTATCAATGCAATGCTCAGAGACACACCGTACATATGAACACCATCATCATGGTTGTTGGGGGGAATCCAACAAGAAAAAACTTTGGCACTGGTGTTTGTTTTCAGTTCTACTTAATCCAATTTATTGTTGGCTTATGTTAAATGCAACAACAAGCAGGAGCTTATGATCATAAAACTAATAATGGTTCCTTTTTCTTCTAGTGCTGAGAGGTGGTCCTCTTTCTGAAAGCTATAGGCTCTGTCAGTTCCATTTTCACTGGGGCAGCACAAATGACTATGGTTCTGAACATACAGTGGATGGAGTCAAATATTCTGGAGAGGTAATGTAACTTAGTAAGTGAGAAGAGATAAATGCACTGAGAATTACTTTCAGAAGCAGCTGCTTTATTGCATAAGTCACCTTTATAATGGCTCCAAAGGAATGAGGATTCTCATCCCTATAAGGAATTCCCAGGCCCCATTAAAATCAAGCACACACATACCAAGTTTGGTAATAGAAGGAAATTTTTCATGTGAAAAAGGTAACCTGGAGTTGATGTCCTGAGCCCAGGAATCATCTCTGTCTTCAAAATGACTCAAAAAACTGTTATCTTAACATTAGGCTAGCCTCAAGAGGAGGTGCTGCTCTCCTTTAAAGCTCTAACTCTAAAGTAAACATACCATTTGCTTCTTATTCAAATGTTCAAGTTAGGACACACTGGTGGCATGGGTGTGGCCAGGCTGGAACACTTTAGTCAGACTCTACCAAGAGTGCAAGTTTAATCATAGGAATGGACACAGAGAGTAGCGTACACCTCAGTGAGGCTCTGAGGGTTCTTGCTGCCGGCCACCAACCTCCAGCCGCTTGAATTGCCCTCCCGTGGAAGTCAGCGATCCCTCTCAAGACACTTTGTCTATATACACATATAAAAATCAAGAATATTTATATCAATCTATCAATAAAGCATCTGGGAAATTGAAAAAGAATTTTTGCTCTTTATATGTATGAATATTAAATATAAATATAAATATATATATATATCCATATATACAGGTTGACTGTTTTTTAATTTTACAAAAACAAATGTATAATACATTGTGGTTTTGTGCCTCTTTTTCTACTTACCAATTTACCATAATCATTTTCCAAGTCAATAGAGTTAATTCCACCTCATTCTTTTAATTCTCATTCTTTTAATTTTATTTCAATATATGAATATATTGGAATTTATTTAACTGGCCCCCACCGATGGACAATTACCATGCTCTTTGCTTTTTGTTTTATTGGTTTTTTACTTTTACCAGAATGTGCTTCAACAAATGCATCTGTACATATACCTTAAGCACTAGTGAAAGCACTTAAATAGGGCAGATGTTTGTGTAAGAGGGATTGATAAGTTACAGCGTATGTGCATTTTTTTATTTTAATAGAAGATTTGGGAATTTTACACAAATATAATTGGCTTCATGTTACATTGTAAAGCTTGGCTAATAACTTTTAATACTACATAAATCCATTAACTGTTTCTTCCCCTTTTTCCCTAAAAAATTGAAAGTAGACTAAAGTCAAATGGGTTGGGAGCCTAAATTAATACTACCTTTTTAGAGGCATATCTGGTTGCACCTAAGAAGTCTTAGTCAGAAATCTCCTCACCTAATTTAAGAAAGATAAAAATAATCCCAGCTAGAGAAGAAAGGCACTTAGCCACAAAATTCAACATTCAACTGAGGACAGGAGGGAGGATAGGAGAGGAGCAGGAGTTGGGGCAAAGGGAGGAGGAGGAGAGAGAAGGAAAAGCAAGAGAGAGAGAGTGAAAGAGATTAAGTAAGTGGTATGTAGAGAATTAATTAATTTAAAGTGATATGATTGACCAGATGATCACTTTACATTGGGAGGTCAGAAAAAGATTCTTTCAGAAGTGGCATTTGTGTTCAGCCCTAATTCAAGACAAAAGGCTGTCACTGACAGATTATGGGGAGGGACATGCCAAAGAAAATCAGCAACCAATGCAAAGACTTCAAGTCATGAACCAAGCAAGGAATTTTAATATATGAGATGTGCTGAGAGATGGCTGTTGATAAGTGGGGAAAGTAAGAAATTAATGGTAACTATTGTACTTATTTTTTTTAAGATTTTATTTATTTATTTGACAGAGAGAAATCACAAGTAGATGGAGAGGCAGGCAGAGAGAGAAAGAGAGGGAAGCAGGCTCCCTGCCGAGCAGAGAGCCCGATGCGGGACTCGATCCCAGGACCCTGAGATCATGACCTGAGCCGAAGGCAGCGGCTTAACCCACTGAGCTACCCAGGCGCCCCAACTATTGTACTTTTTGATTGAGCAATTAGGTAGATGGTAGTACCTTTCCACAGATAGGAAAATGAAACAGGTTTGGCAAGGAGGAAATCAAGAGTTGTACTTTGGCCCTACTAAGTTTGAGAACCCTGTTAGACATCCATGTGGGGATATCAAGAAGATAACAAGATGACAAACATACATATTGGATATTCATATGTAGAGTTCCATAAAGATCTTAGGCTAAAGATAATGTCTTGACAGGTGTCTAGAGGTTCTTAAGAAAATGTTTTCTTGGCCAAGATTCCTAGACTGTCCAGGAATCCCTTCCTATAAAGTTGCTAAAAAAGGACCTCGCCTGACAGAAATTCTTTCAGATTTGTTGAAAGCTAGTTAGTTGGAATTCCTTGTCTTTCCATACAAAAGCAATTTTTAAAAAGGAGTATATTGAATAGTTATGATATTTTGGGAAAAGAAATTTTACTCACTGGTTCCATGGAAATTGCAAATTGCCTGCAATGTACGCAATCCTTCCACAAAGTGAGAAGATAACCTTTCCTATCCACTAGATAAATGTTCACATAAATGTTATCTAAGCCAAGACACATCTTCATATATTAACAAGTTAATTTATAATTTTTTGTCTTCACAGTGGTATAAATAACTAATTGACCACATTATCATTTTTAGCTTCACCTAGTTCACTGGAATTCTGCAAAGTACTCCAGCTTTGCTGAAGCTATCTCACAGGCTGATGGTTTGGCAATTATCGGTGTTTTGATGAAGGTGAGTTACAGAGAGTTACAGAGCTCAGCTAACACTATTTCTTACCAATCAAATATCAAAATAGCATAAAATAAGGCAGAAAGATATCTGAGTCTTTCTTTTTAAAAATTTTCCATTTTATGGTATTTTGCTACAGTTTTCTCTTGGCCTTTCCCTTTTTAAGAGAGAATTAAGTTTTTCCGGTAGGGAAAGAATGGGAAGGTGTGGAGTGGGAGGGAGTTTCTATTTTCCAAATTCCCTTTCCTGAACTTATTATCAAATTAATGTATCATTGGGGGAAAAATATTAAGAGGATTATTTTTCCATGAAGAAAGTTCAGTTAATGTTTAAAGTGGCAGATGTTACTTAAATTCTCTATGGGAGTGTCCCTTAAAAGTTTTGTAGGGAAGTTCTTATTAAATTGTGTATACTTGGATCTTCTTGAGTTCTATCCACCAAATCCCAATGTGCAGGTTTCCTCTCCCTCCCCCACCACTAACAAGCAACTGTTGGGCACCAGCAGCGTGTTCAGGAATTCAACTCATTTCTGACACTGTCTACACAGAGATAGCATTAGGTTCCCCAGGCTAAGGGTTCAGACTTGCAAAGGTTACAATCCCCCCACCCTACTTTAGATGTGATTCTCAAGCCCTGTTTGTTAGGTGCTCTTCTGCCTGACTGACTATAAGTCAGAGGTTCCTGAGACCTCTTCTTTGGGTTTGAAGAGGTTTGATTAATCTGCTAGCACAGCTCACAGAACTCAGAGAAACATTTTTCTTACTAGATTACTAGTTAGTTATACAAGAATATAACAGCATTACCCAAATGGAAAAGATGCATAAGGAAAGGTATGGGGAAAGGCAAAGAGCTTCCTTGCCCTGCCCAGGCACACTGTTTTTCCTGTATCTCCCCAAATTCACCAATCTGGAAACTATATCCAGTCTTTGTGGGTTTTTATGGTGACTTCATTATTCACTCATTGTCAATTTACTCATTATTTACTCAATTGACCATTGGCCATTGATTCAAGTTCTAGCCCCTATTCCCTCTCCCATCCCCAAAGGTCTGAGGGTGGAACTGAAAGTTCCAACCCTCTAATCACATGGTTGGTTCTCTTGGTGACCAGCCCTCATCCTCAGATTCAGTCCCTAAGTCCCCTAATTAACATAAGAGAAGACACCTTTACTGCTCTCATCGCTTAGGAAATCCTGAGGGCTCGGGAGCTCTGTGTCATAAACATGTTTCTTATTATAAATGTCACACTTAGGTGGCTAACTTTTGGAATTACAGTAATTCTAGTTAACCTTTATTGGACACTTACAACACATTATACACTGTACCAATTATAACTAATAAAACGGGCCAAAAGTAAGAGGTTGTATTTTGTGTCACAGTTTTGCTAAGTTCCTAGATTTTGACTTGTGTATCCTTGAACATCTTGCCCATATTAAATTAAAACTGAGCTTTTTGTTTGCCACTTTCTCTGTGCTATGAAAAATGACACACAGAGAGCCATTTTAAAACGGAGCCATAATAACATTTCCAAGAGAACTGTCTTGCACACCCTGCTTTCTAAACCTTTGAACTGGGCCAAACGGCCAACATTCCGAGAAGTCAGCAAGAACAAGAATATCCCATTTGAGAGATCTGATAAGACTGAACTTTTGCATAGTGCCCACTTCAAATGACCCATCAGTGAAGTACGGATGCCGTCCTGTTTGTCAGCACCAATGAACTCCTCTCAAAACCACTGACATGATCTCCCTTTTCTTCTATAAAATCCTTGAATCTGTGTCCTGTAATTGGAATGTTATTTGGCTTTCTACCCCAACATGTGCATCACGAATTGCAGTTCTTTGCTCTTAAATAAACACTTTGCCTCTTGAGCTGGTTTCTTGTTTTTAGGTTGACAGGGGTTACATGTTATGAACAATTTATAGAGGACAAGGGCCCACAAGGACATACGCCCAGCAAAATTCCTTCTCCTAAAACAGTGATAAAATACCTTACCTTTCTTCAGTTACTGTTTTTAATTGAAAAAAAATTAGCTAAACATAGTTTGACTTTATAACAATATCTAACTCACATTTTATTTATTTTTTTAATCTTCAGGTTGATCAGGCCAACCCAAGACTGCAGAAAGTACTTGATGCCCTAAACGCAGTTAAAACCAAGGTCAATAGACTAGATACATCGGTTTAAAACAGAGAACAAGAGTTCACAGAACTATTGAAATCATTTGATTATGTATTTGACGTGGGGAGTAGGAAGACTAGAGCAAAAGTTACCAATTTGAAAAATCAAGGTACTACTAGATATTACTTGCTTCTGAGAAGGTCTCTCACTCAGGTATTTGTTTTGTTTTATACTTTTCCTTTTCCCAGTTTTTTTTTTTTAATCTATTTTAGCAGCATGAAATTTGGAGAACAGGTTCCATAGCCATTCAAATTTTCTTTAAAAAACATATCTAACTAAAATGTGACTTTTTTTCCCATTTCACAAAGAAAATGATCTCTGCTTCTTTAACAGTACAAAAAATGCAGGAGTTAAGGGTATTATTCTGAGATATAATTAATAGGCCACACATAAACAATCAAAAAAGAATATAAGAATAAATAGAAGAGGGCTAAAACTTAACCAATAAGCATGTCAATAATAGATTTGTCACTGGAACAGTATCTGACTTCATTCCTAAAAAACAATAAGGGTTTTATTTTGGAAATGAAATATCTTTTAGAGAGAATAGATTATTTAAAAACTATCTAACCTTTGTTTATGTTCCACCAAATGAGGAAGAAAGAAGATTATTTGGCCAAATGTCAGTGTTGCAAATTTTCAGTCTTCTACTACTTTTTTTTTTAAGATTTTATTTATTTATTTGACAGACAGAGATCACAAGTAGGCAGAGAGGCAGGCGGAGAGCGGGGGGAGGCAAGCTTCCCACTGAGCAGAGAGCCCAATGCAGAGCTCCATTCCAGGACCCTGGCATCATGACCTGAGCCAAAGGCAGAGGCTTTAACCCACTGAGCCACCCAGGCACCCCAGTCTTCTATTACTTTTATTGTTTATATTTTCAAGCACATCAGTGTATACTATATAGTAGAAAAATTAATTTAAGTCCCAGCTAAAATCTCAAGACAGTGTATATGCCAAAATAATATAACACAGACATCATATATGTATATGATGTATTTTATATCATGGTATAATTATATTACTTTTCTTTTTTCCTCCAGAACAAACGAGCCCCATTCACAAATTTTGACCCATCTACTCTCCTTCCTTCATCCCTGGATTACTGGACCTACTCTGGCTCTCTGACTCATCCTCCCCTTTATGAGAGTGTGACCTGGATCATCTGCAAGGACAGCATCAGTATCAGCCCAGAGCAGGTAGAACATCAAAGGTGGAAGAGTGGGAACTAGGAGAGCAAAGCACTAACACCACTTCAGTTCCTAGTATTAATGGGGGACGTTATGATTTCAAATAGATTTTTGAGGAGTTTGTTTTCCATTCCTACTGAAAAAAGATTCATTTCTGACATAAGTCTGTTAAAGAATAATAAAGAAATGTGCATTGTAATACTGCTTTTTACTTTATATAGAAAAAAAAACAATGAGATTCTGAAGTCCTACTATCTTTTCCACCTTATTAAGGAAAAATCCAACTCTGTTGAGTGTCATCCTAAAAGTTTCAGAAACAAAGAAAAGATTGTTACGGGACCTTCTACTAAGAATTTGGGGAACTATGCCTCACAACGCTCATACCCTGAGAGCTGACAAAGGGTTTTGTTGTTGTTGTTGTTCTTTTTTTGAAGCTTTAGTTATTAACTCTCCAACAAAATATGTCTTTAATTATAGTTTATAATTATATTAATAACTACCATTGATGGAGCAACTCCCTTCATTAGGTGCCTTACCTAGGTTTTGTCAACCAATTCTCATAAAAAACCTATAGGACAGGCAAAGAACATAGCCTACTGGTAATGGCCGCTTACTGAGTGTATGCTGCATGGTGAGTACCATTCGGAGAACTTTTTACGCACTAACCAATTTAATCTTCACAACAACCCAAGGTCAATAGCTGATAGTGTTTAATATTTTTTCCTATTAGCTATTTAGGGAGTCTGCTTCATACTGCACTATCCATATAAAATCTTACCTATATTAAACCTATACTTAGTATTGAAATGTTGAGGGCATGCCAGTTTTTTTTCAGGTGCAATCATTATTTTCACTTTTGATGGAGTCAGTGATTTTTTTTTTCACATCTCCATAGTTTTATAAGCCAGTTGATGTATTTGTGGATCTCTTAAAAATCTGTCTATATTATGGGGTGCCTGGGTGGCTCAGTGGGTTAAGCTGCTGCCTTAGGCTCAGGTCATGATCTCAGGGTCCTGGGATCGAGCCCCGCATCAGGCTCTCTGCTCAGCAGGGAGCCTGCTTCCTTCTCTCTCTCTCTGCCTGCCTCTCCATCTACGTGTGATTTCTATCTGTCAAATAAATAAATAAAATCTTTAAAAAAAATCTGTCTATATTAAATGACAGGTTTTTTTGGCAAGGTGACGTCTTAAGTAAAAGGTAGGAATATATTTGGGGGTGGGAAAGTGATTATCATAAGAGCTGATAAGTTATCACACATTGTGGTCCACAAAATAAGCCTTCAGCCATAGCTTAAGTCACTCTA
The DNA here is from genome assembly GCF_009829155.1 of Mustela erminea. Classification (NCBI taxonomy): domain Eukaryota; kingdom Metazoa; phylum Chordata; class Mammalia; order Carnivora; family Mustelidae; genus Mustela; species Mustela erminea. The sequence goes on along the minus strand of NC_045629.1, from coordinate 35,858,947 downwards.
AATAGGCTAGATTTTTAGCAGAATAGGACATAAATGCTGAGAACAAACTGATGGTTGCCGGATGGGAAGGAGTTAGGGATGGGCATAATAGATGAAGGGGAGTGGGAGGTACAGTTATGAAATGAGTAAGTTATGGGAATAAAAGGCACAGCACAGTGAAAACAGGCAATGTTATTGTAATTTTATCATACGGAAACTGAGGTAACAAGCGGAATGTCACTCACCCAAAGTAGCCCAGTTGATATTCTGAAAAAGTTAGCGTTCTATTCCAGCCCATCATTAATAATCTAAACCAAATACCTAGTTCAAATAAATGTGAAGGTATTTTTTACTTCCTCCCTTCCCCCTGGTGAGACCGTTGCAATCAGCAACTCCGTTTTCTAAAAATCAGTGTATTAATAATACTGGAAATAAAGTGTTCTGTGTAACTTTAATAACCTTTGCTTCTTTAACTCTTTCATCCTCCCTCCCAGCTGGCACAGTTCCGAAGCCTTCTATCAACTGTTGAAGGTGACAAAGCTGTCCCCATTCAGCACAACAACCGGCCACCCCAGCCTCTGAACAGCAGAGTAGTGAGAGCTTCATTCTGATGGGACCAGGAAGGAACTTCTTACTCCAGGAACACTGCCCTGCTTCGGACATAACCCAGTAAAGCAATTTTTAAGAAACGCATTCATTTCAATACTAGCAAGGCAGCATAGCTGCAAATTCAATCTATAAAGCAAAGTTTTAATTTTTATTCTTAATGTTTAATTCAAATAATAATCCATAAGCTTGTAAAACTTGTCCTTAAATTCAAGTTTATTTTTGTGAAATTCTTTATAATTGCAATTAAATTATACTAAATAATTTCTTAGTGATTTGTATCTGTTTCCATTTTATTCAGTTTTGTTGACCAGTAAAATAGCTTTATCCCTTTCTTGTCTGGTATGTACTCTATTTTTTTAAATGTTAAATAATCAGTGGCCCATGTACATTCCAAAAATCTTAAGTGCCTTATTTGTAATATCATTTTGCCTTAAATGTAATAACCTAAGAGTAGCTTGAGATGAAATATTGAGAAATTCATTTTCTTACTCTTGAAGGCAGCTATATAGCTAAGATTACAACTGTAATTAATATTATTACACTGGCCCAATATTGCTATCATCTGTGTTGTCTGTGATAAAAATGGTATCTTACATGGGAAGATGTTGCTTCTGGTTATTGCTTCCACTTTCCCTCCTCCCATTAGCAAAGCCAATGCCCCCCCCCCATTATTATAACAAGTTAGCTTGACTAGAGAATCTATAATGAAGAAGCTGAAGAATATTCACCAGAGAATGGTTTATAAAAATGATAGAGTCATTTGGACTTAGAATCATATAAAAACATCATATAATCTTTTAGTCAGAGGTGCCCTTAACCTGAAGTCAGTTGTTTCTGAAGTCATATCTACATCCAAAATTTAAATCTTGGGTCTTGTGTCTTGTGTGTAGTCTTGTGATTTAGTTTAGTTTCCTCCTCTCTGACTAAATATAAGATATCATATTAGAGACCAAAGCAGTAAACATTCCAATATCTTAGTGTTGTCTAATGTTACATAATCAGTCAAAACTTCTCAATAAACATAAACATAGTTTAAAAAGACAGATCAAGCAGGTTCTTCATTGCTCTGAAGAAGCCTTTCTATAAAGGTTGTATTAAAACCATACTAAAAGACTTCTTTTGAATTTTTGGTCTGGGGCCCAGAATTTAAAGAATCCTATTTATTGAAATGTAATAGATCCAAACAATACTTGTGCCCTGCTCCCATAAGCATCATATAAATAGGAAATACTTTCTTTGCAAAAGTCATTTGTGTATATTACCATATATTTGCCAGATACTGAAAAAGCCTGAAACAGTGACACCTGTCCTATGATCTTCTCATTTCACATGAGTCACATTGAAAGGACTTTAATTCTAAAGTTATCAAGAATCATCATGAGAGCCAAAGAAAGAGCGGTATGATTTTAATTTGAGACATGTATCTGCATAAGATATAAAAGGTATAAAAAGTTTTTACAAAAAGATACCTGCAAAATATAGCCACTCAAGGCACACAGTGTTTGAAATATTTTCTAGAAAGAAATTGAGCAACTTAAAAAAACAAATTTCACAACAGGGAGGGGCCTGAAAAATACTTAAATTCATCACCCATATATATATGTATATTTTTAAGAAAGTTAAAATGGATTCTTGAATTTAAATATAAATCTCTAAGTCATGCTATGGAGAAGACAACAAAGTGACAGAAGATATATGATGACCATCAAACTTTTCCCTAAGCTGAATGCCAACCGGGGAGCATGTTTCCCCTTACTTCTTCTGCCAGAATTTCATTTATTTGGCAGAACTCACGAGGTGCATTATGGGGGCTTTCCATGTGTCTCTGAAGTAGCCGATGAAAACAGCTGCTCAGATACGTGGACAAGACATTGGATCATCTGAGAAAGCAACTCGTATGTTTCTTTGACTCACCCTCCTGCTCTGTGCCCTCTTCCCTTGCCAACATAGGTAAAAGATTTGAACATCCTTCAGGGATTTTCTGATTTTTCCATGACGTTTGGCAGCTGACCTTCTTCCAGTCATCCAGAATGACAATGACAGCTGAATGGCGCAGCACCAGGCTCAAGGGTAAAAAGGTGCATCTACTCTCTGCCATTTTCTGTCTTATGCAGCCCACCATTCCTACCCTTGCTTTCAGAAATGGTGTGCTGAACATTGATGGCATCCTTTTGCTGATTTGTGAGTCCAAGATATTTCCCAAAGTGTTCATTTCTGTATGTTTTGGAAAATAACTCTAAGAACATTAAATTCATCAAGGGCAGAATTAGGGAAAGTGAAAGGAATGGAAACAAACATATTCTTTAAATTTAATTTTGTACATGACTCAAAGGAAGAAATTTCTATTTCTTATAACACTTGTTACACTATATCCAGTGGTTCCTCACCATTTTGTGGTCACAGATTCTATGAATATGTAAGTAAAGCAATAAAACTTCTCTCTACCTCCCCTGAAAATGTAAATAATTAGATACAATCAAAATTTAGCATGGAGTTTCAGAGTACTTAGAAACTCAACCCCTTTCTCCTTTTGTCGTTACAAAGTCAATCCTAGACCACCGAGAGGATTCTGGCTCTAAACGACAAAAATAAGTTGAACTACAATCGGACTCCAGGTCTCTCGATTTTGCTTCCTATTTTAACATTTATTCTTGCTTTTCTATGTAATTCTTTATAGGAGGTTTCTAGATGGAATGAGTTATATATCTAGTATAGTTCATGAATTATCTTTTTGTTGTTTTTCTCTTTTACAAATATTATGTTGAGTTGGTATAGGGTCCCATTGCCGAAGAGATATAAAATAATAAAAAAGAAAGAGAAATTAAACTTTAGTGAATTGTTTCATTTATTAGTGGGTAAACTAACAAAAGCTTACATGTGAGAGTACAAAAGGCGTAGAAAATTCAATTGAAGATCTCATCAGATTAATAATAAGCCCGATCTCTCTGAAAGTCATCAGCATTCTTTGTATCTAAGGCCTTTAACACATATGGAAATACTTATTTCATGAACATAAACTTGATGATTAAGCATAAATAACAAATGTTTATTTATATACTGTTCTCGGTGAGACACTGTATTAGGATTTCCTCATTACTCTTACTAGATTTGGTTGTTTTCAATCTCAGTAGGTAGGCAGAGACAGACACACATAGATATAAATGAATAAATGCATTATTGCAAGACTGGTCTACTTTGACAAAATAGAAATGCAGATATTTAATCTACTACAAGAATACGGTTCATTATATGTTCCTCGAATTATATGGACATATTTATAAAGCTAAGGAGAATACATATAAAATAAAAGAGATTTGAATAGATATATACCATGTTTAAAACAAGTTAGGAGAAATGACCATAAGCATTCTTGCTTACAAATCTTGATTTCAATAGAGAAGTTACTCATGGGAATAACTTAGAGGCTTAAAGGTATGTATGTGTCTACTCTCACACAGATCAAACTGGAGGTTGCCAGCTGAGAGAGGGGCAAGGGGATGGCCAAAGAGGTGAAGGGGATTAAGAGGAGCAAACTTCCAGTTATAAAATAAATAAGTCATGAGGTTGTAATACACAGCATAGAGACTATAGTCAATAATTTCGTAATAACATTACCTATGACAGATAGAAACTAGACTTATCGAGATGATCAATTTGTAATGTACAAAAATATCAGATCACTGTGTTGTACACCTGAAACTAATATAACATTGTATGTCAGTTATAATTCAATTAAAATTAAAGCATAAAAAAGAATAAAGCCCTAAACTAGGGGAAAAAGATACTCAATTAAAATTAAAGCATAAAAAAGAATAAAGCCCTAAATTAGGGGGAAAAGATACAAGCATACTCACATCTTGTATCTTTACAAGTATCTTTAGTATCTTCATACTAAGAGTGAACTGATGGACAAAAAGGTCATGTTTAAAGGTGTTAGAATGCTCCCAACACTAGTGCCCTTGCTAGAAGTTTCTCACAATGGCATCTGGGATGTTAATGCCTTTGCTATGAGAAGTAGAAATAGCAATTATGTGAGAGAGGAATAGTGTTTAAGTGGCATTGGTTTTTTTCCCTTCAAAGACTAGAGAATATGCTTTTTTCAAATCATTAATAAGTATTTTAATACCCTTTAGAGGCAGACACATGTTAAGCTATTTGGATGTGTTATTTTTCCAGCATGTTAACAGATGACCTAAATTATCAGCAGAATCAAACATGCACGACAGAATCACATCAGGCAGGAATAATATTTAGCTACTTCAGAAAAAAAAGACCCTTATCCATACATCACAATAAATTCAAGGTGATTAAATTTTTCAGTGAATTCCATATATTAGAAAAATAGGTAAATATTTCAATACCTGATTGAAGAACCTTCAAAACACCAAAAGTAGAAACCAAGAAATAACAGAATAGTTGGTTGAACTATGAAAAACCTTAAAATATCTGGGCCCCTGGGTAGCTCAGTTGGTTAAGCAACTGCCTTTGGCTCAGGTCATGATCCCAGAGTCCTAGGATCGAGTCCTGCATCGGGCTCCCAGCTCCACAGGATGTCTACTTCTCCCTTGGACTTTCTCCCCTCTCATGCTCTCTCTTACTGTCTCTCTCTCTAATAAATAAATAAAATCTTTGAAAAAAATTAAATATCTAGGTAACTAACAATAGTAAAAAAAAATAAAATTAATGAAAATAAAAATGACAAGTGGGAGGGTGCACCTGGGTGGCTCAGTCAGTTAAGTGACTGCCTTCAGCTCAGGTCATGATCTCAGGGTCCTGTATCGAGCCCCACATCAAGCTCCCTGCTCAGCAGAGAGGCTGCTTCTTCCTCTCCCTCTGCCCCTCACTGCCACTCGAGCTCTCTCTCAAACTCTCTCTCTCTTTCTCTTATAAATAAATAAATAAATAAATAAATAAATAAAGCCTTTTTTTTTTTAAGACAAATGGGGGAATTTTTTCAGTGTAATGTTATCCAAAGGAACAACAGCCTTGCCGTAGAAAAAGCTCTCATACATTAAGATAAAAATTAAATTCCCAAGAGAAAATGGAAGATAGGAATGAGCAATCAGTAAAGAAAAGACATGATCAATAAATACATGAAAACTTCTCAATCTTAGTAATCACAGAACTACAGAACAAAACCATACTCTCTGATTCTTGTTTTTTTTTTTTTTTAAGATTTTATTTATTTGACAGAGAGAGAGAGAGCACAAGCATGGGGAGCAGTGGCCAGAGATAGAGGGAAAATTAGGTTCCCCAATGATCAGGGAGCCCAAAGTGGGGCTCGATCCCAGAGCCCTGGGATCATGACCTAAGCCAAAGGCAGATGCCTAACTGACCGAGTCACCCAGGTGCCTAACACTCTCTGATTCTTTACATATAAAATTAGTAAATACTTTTTAAATAATACATAGTGTTGTCAATGATGCAAGGAACTAAAAACTGTCATACGTTGTTGGGAAGAGCATAAAGTAGTGCAGTCTGTTCATGAACAATGCTAAAGTTGTGTTCCAGAACAAATATTATCAAAAATCATGTGGGGTGCCTGGGTGGCTCAGTCCATTAAGCATTTGACTCTTGATCTCAGCTCAGGTCTTGATCTCAGGGTCATGAGTTCAAGCCCCATGCTGGCTCCATGCTAGGTGTAGGGACCACTTAAAAAAATAAATAAATAAAAACCACTGGGGCGCCTGGGTGGCTCAGTGGGTTAAAGCCTCTGCCTTCAGCTCAGGTCATGATCCCAGGGTCCTGGGATCAAGCCCCATATTAGGCTCTCTCCTCTGCGGACAGCCTGCTTCCTCCTCTCTCTCTCTGCCTGCCTCTCTGCCTACTTGTGATCTCTGTCTGTCAAATAAATAAATAAAATCTTTTAAAAAAAATTAAAAAATAAAAACCAGGTAATGAAACACTAGGTTCAATGTAGAGAAGTAGAGTTAAATGGTAGAATTCCCATAGCTGGTTACAAGCCTTCCCTAGCACGGAGTGCCCCACAGAACACTATGCGAGCATCTCCCCACACTCTTCTTTTTTGTCTTGTTTCATAATTCTTAACTACCTGATTGATCTCTTCCTTCAGACTATAAACACTACAAAAAACAAGTGAAAAGAAAAAAAAAAGCAGGAAGGCAGTGATCCATCTTATCACTCATCTTATCACTCATCTTTGTATCTCTTTGAAGAACTCAAAAAGTTAGAGGATATAATGAGTGCTTTGTGTATTTGACTTGAACCCAGATGTAGCTATTCTGGCTATAAAAAAAATAACAATACATTGTCTCAGAAAATTAAGCACAATCAGTCTAACAGCAGTTTCTGGTTTGTATGCAGGGAAAAAATCACAAACAATAAATAATTATCACAGACATTTGAAAAATGATACTCTAATTCTATTCTTATTTATTATTTCAAATGTATACTAAGTAGTTCATACGGATAGCACTACACTTATGCACTTTGGTTTTATAATTCCTTTATTTCTTCAGTCATTTGCTAAGTGTTTACCACTCAAAGAGCACTATGCCAATGTTACTAGGAATACAGAAATAGATAAAAATAGACCCCATCACAGAGGAGATAATCTATTGGCAGACATACCCATGTCAATAACTGTAAACCAAAATAGAATTAAATTTATACTGATATACATGTGATCAAATGCTATAGGAAGGCAGAGGGAAAAAGGATTTAATCTTAACTTCTTCTTGCTATTTATCCAGCAAGGTTTTCCTACCCATGTATGAGCTACAAATTTACCTGTCTTTCAGGACACAACCCACCTACTTCAACAAGTTGGAGCCCGATAGTAGGGTTTGAAATCTATCATCAACCTTGTGTCCTGATATGAAGAATATACTAGGAGAATAGTGAAATTCAGTGGAAAGCCGTCTTGGTTTCAAAGCAAAGTATGTAAGAGTAAAAGCAGCAGACAAAAAATAATAGACCTCACAAAGCACAAGATAATGGCATTTCCTAAAGAAATCCGGGACCAGTTGGGAAATCCAGAATGTGGTCACAAAATCAAAGCTGAAGTTGAGAAGCCAGGCTTCAGTTCCTGGGTAAAGTGAAAAATGGCTAAGTGCGACTTGCTGTCTGTCCATATCTTGGGGAAAGTGGGCTATGGATGCCTAGACCCAGACACAGAGCCCAGGCAGAAGCAGCAGTTACAAGAACCAAAGCACATACTAGCAGCAGTGGCCCTGAGTAGGCGTGGAGACCCAGGATAAGGCAGGACTTCTCCCTCGATTTAAAGTCATAGTAAGTTTTAAGGTGCCTGTGTGGCTCAGTAGGTTAAACATCTGTCTTCAGCTAATGGCATGATCTCCAGGAGCTGAGACCGAGCCTCACATCACGCTTCCTGCTCAGACGTCAGTCTACTTCTCTCCCTCTTCCTCGGCCCCTCCCCACCGCTTGTTCTGGGACACCTGGGTGGCTCAGTGGGTTAAAGCCTCTGCCTTTGGCTCAGGTCATGATCCCAGGGTCCTGGGATTGAGCCCCACATCAGGCTCTCTGCTCAGCAGGGAGCCTGCTTCTCTCTCTCTCCCTCTCTCTCTCTCTCTCTGCCTGCCTCTCTGCCTACTTGTGATCTCTGTCTGTCAAATAAATAAATAAAATCTCAAATAAAAAATAAAGTCAGGGTAAGTTTTAGAGACAAGCAGGACTGAGCATCAGGTGGGCCAGTGGACCCAGCTCTGATGAAAAAACAGATATAAGAAGCATGAATTAAAAGGGACCTTTAAAGAGAAAAACAGCACGATCCCCATTGTCGGCAACTGTCCAATTTCCAAATTTTCAAGCTACATTTGTTATAAATCTGTCCCCAATCAGTTTTGAAAGGTTACCCGAAGTCAAATAAAGCACAACCAAACAACAACAAAAAAGTTATTTTAGGTTAAACTTGATTTGGAAATAAATGAGTCAGCACTTTAAAGAACAAAGGGAGCATTCTGTAAACTTACAGTCTACTCAGAAAACTCAAGGATTCCAAACGTTTCCCACTGGGCAAAGTAGACACAGAATCCAACTGAAGGGCAGTGTGGAATATACAGAAAACTTGTTAATGAGCTATATATATATTATAACCCAACTGTCTATAACCTGATGGAACTGTGAAATAAGCCAAGAAACGGCTCCTATTGGAAATGAACATCGTTGTGTTCTGAGAACTGAGAACTTGATATGTCTATCTTTGGTATCAATCTTTCTCTGGTAAGAATGTACCCACTTTGCAATTCCAAGTATTAAAACAATATATTCAAATTAATTCACAGTTAAACAAAGGCATGTGATAGTGCAGTTAAAATGCTGGAGGCATTGGAAACAGGAATACAACTCACTTCAGCAAACATTTAAACAACTACAATGTTCTAGGTCCTCCTGTCCATCCAGCTTCTTGCCACTTTCCTAGACTCTCTCAACTTCTCTCATTTCCATTACCACTACCCCAACTTTGTTTGGGTCAGCATTATTCCTCCCTGGGATAATTGCTATCCTAATTGCTACGTTCTTGCCCTTCTCCAAACATGGACTCAATCTAAACCAATTCCTCCCTTGTAAAAACCCTTTAATGTTCTTCCTTGTTTTTTTGTTTTGTTTTGTTTTAAGATTTTATTTATTTATTTGACAAACAGAGTTCACAAGTAGGCAGAGAGGCAGGCAGAGAGAGAGGAGGAAGCAGGCTCCCCGCGGAACAGAGAGCCTGATGTGGGGCTCGATCCCAGAACCCTGGGATCATGACCTGAGCCAAAGGCAGAGACTTAACCCACTGAGCTACCCAGGTGCCCCTCCTCCTTGTTTTAAGATAAACACCTAATGGCTCTTAAGACGTGTGTGATGTGTCCCCACTTATCTCTTATAAGTGAGTGAACCTCAGGGTGAACCTCCCCCTCTCCCCTCAAGCCTCCTGTGTTCTAACCATGCAGATATGTCTGCAGTTGACTGAGCAGGCTATACTACTAAGTGCCTCAGTGCCTTTGCATATGCTGTCAGTGAAATGTCCCATAGTGCTCAACTCCTTCAAGACTCAACCAAATATCTGTCTCATATAAAAATTCCTTGGTCCTGGAGCTAGTAGTTACACAGTATTACCCTAAGACCAAAGCAAGAAGGACACTGCACTTTGGAGGACATCATACATCAGAAACACAAAAATAAATTCATGAAAGAACATATGGACACCTCTTTCTCTCAGGGTCTGGTGTTTAGCACAAGCAGAGCAAGACTTATAACCCTAAACATCTATTCCATGACTCGTGATTCAGACTCCACAGAAATACATCTTTATATCTCTAGCTGTACATCTTTGAAACAAAAGGCAACTGCAGCTGGGCCACATAAATGTTTGTTGGTCAGGCCACTGCTGATGTGGGAGACAGACCCTGCTGTAGGGTGTGGGGAGAATTTGAGCAGTGATCGTGTTTAGGCAAGAGAAGGCCAACAATAATCATGCTTTTCAAATAGCGTATGCGCAACAGATTCTTGCAACACAAACTGTTATTCCCAGTAGAGCCAAATACCCATTTTCTTGTTTGTGTATGTGCTCAAATTTGTGGTTCCAGAGCTGCTCACAAATTAGCAAGGATCCACAACAGCTACACATGGCCACTGAGGAACATTCTGCAACCTTTAACAATTCACATTACTCTTACATTTGTATATAAATAGATGAACATGTGTGATTCATCAATCCAATGTGCTACTACATGGGCATTGGTAACTAGAATTGAGAATCATTTTATTTGTATAAAACATTTAACACACTTTAGGATGACCTAAAGGGTATCGTGCTAAGTGAAATAAGTCAGACAGAAAAAGACAAACATCATAGGATTTCACTTTAAGTGGAATATAAAAAAAAAAAAAAGCAGGGGTGCCTGGGTGGCTCCGTGAGTTAAAGCCTCTCCTTCAGCTCAGGTCATGATCCCAGGGTCCTGGGATCAAGTCCCACATTGGGCTCTCTGCTCAGCAGGGAGCCTGCTTCCCCCTCTCTCTCTATCTGCCTCTCTGCCTACTTGTGATCTCTGTCAAATAAATAAATAAAATCTTTTAAAAAAATAAATAAAAATAAAAAACAAAGCAAATGAATAAACAAACAGAACGCAGAATCAGACCTATTAATATAGAGAATGAACTGATGGTTGCTAGAGGGGAGGGAGATGGGGGGATGGGCAAAATAGATGAAAGGTGGTGGGAGACTCAGGCTTCCAGTTTTGGAATGAATAAGCCATGGAAATAAAAAGTACAGCATGGGGAATATAGTCAATGAGATTGTAATAGCTTCGCATGATGATAGACGGTATAACTACTTTTGTGGTGAACATACCATAACATGTAAAGCCGTTGAATCACTATGTTGTATAACTGAAACTAACGTAATATTATGTGTCAAATATGTTCAAAATATATATATATATTCAATACAGTTTAAATATTCAAGAAATTGAATTATAAGTTTCAGCTTTAATTTTTTAAAAATTTTAATGTTTTACTTTGTATTTTATTTTAATAAATGAATATTTTATATAAAGAGAACTTTTAGAAAAAATATAAAAATAATTTAACTTCGGCACATTTGTTTTTATTTATAATTTGATGAAAATATGTTCAAATTTTATAAACTTTTGAATAGGCATCTATTTAGATACTTAGGTTACTACTATTAATAGTATATGGGGTTACCTAGGTGGCTCAGTGGGTTAAAGCCTCTGCCTTCAGCACAGGTCCTGATCCCGGGGTCCTGGGATGGAGCCCCACATGGGGCTCTCTGCTTGGCAGGGAGCCTGCTTCCTCCTCTCTCTCTCTCTGCCTGCCTCTTTGTCTACTTGTGATCTCTATCTGTCAAATAAATAAATAAAATCTTTAAAAAATAATATATAAGTTATATGAAAATCTTGATTATAAAGTCATAATTAGTTATTTTAATAACACTAAGGTCAGAAAAATATATTTATGGGTAAATGAATTTTATTTATGAATTATGCTTATTGTTATTTTATTACTTACCCAAACCTTGCCAGCCCTTCAATGGGATACACTGACATGTCCATGAATATTTAAATTCAGTTGTCTTTGATATCGTACCAGCTCTTAGTAATAAAAAATGCACATACTTTCAATTTTGTCATTATAAGAATAGCTTTGTGACATTTGATTTATAATGTTTAGATATTTGAACATATGGAATGTGGACCTTCATTTGTACCTCCTCCCAAGTCCTCCAAGCGTTAATAATGAGCCAGAGGTTCCCACAGCTACTGAACTTATGTCTCTTATGGAGGTACAACATTGTACTGTCATTATCTGTTCACAATTTTTTTGTTAACCACTAACCGATGATCTCAAGGGCAGAGATTTCTTCAGCTTTGTAGCCCATGTGCCTAGGACAATTCCTCACACATAGTCGGAGTTAAGTAAATTGGCTGAATTAATACATAAATAAAACAGGCCCTCATTGTTTAAGAGCATGGATTTATCTAGCTTAATTGCCCAGATTTGCAATCCTGGCTCTGATACTGTCTTTTAACCCAGAATAGTTCCCTTAACCTCTCAGCCCTCGGTTTCCTCATCCATAAAACAGAAATCATAAGAGTGCCCCCCTCATGGAGTTGTCACTAGGGTTGAAGGATTAAAAGTAATAAATAAGGTCATATTTACAAAGTTTAGTACTGTGGCTACACGTGAAGCAGTATTTACTAAATAAATCCCTAAATGAAATTCAAGAACACCTCTTCAAGTTACAGTCAACACCATCTCATTCATCACAACAACCCTATGAATCACACACAGTTATTACCCTCCCTTCACATTTGAAAGAGTTGAGGCTTCAAGGACTTTAGGGGGGAAAGTACCTGTGGGTAAACACAGTCTTCTTTTTTTTTCTTTTTTAAGGTGTTATTTAGTTATTTGAGAGAGATAACGGGGGGGAGAGAGCATGAGCAGGGGAAGGGACCCAGGATCATGACCTGACACGAAGGCAGACTCTGAACTGACTGAGCCACACACACACCCCTACAGTACTTTTTTATTTTTTTAATGCTAAATTTTATTTACTTTTTCTTAAATTGTCATGATGCCCTAAAAAGATTTCAAGGGAAAAAGTATTATGAATCTAAACAAAAAAGCAATAGACTTTTGGCAGGCAATAAATCAAAAAAGATCAACTATTTTATTGTTAAATATGACTGAAAGCAATGAGCTCAAATAGAAGTCACTAGCCCTTAAAAATACAACATGCACCTAAATGACCTCAGATATTAAAGTATTTTATGAGCACTATGGTATTTATTCTATGGTTACAGGAAGTACATGAGTTTTTCCTGGTGAAAAAAAGAAATAAAATCATTTCTGGCAGGTTGTTTTTGGAGCTGAGACAATGGCTTTAATGCTCCTTTCAAGAATGACATTAGAATTATCCTGGCATCATAGACATGTATTACTAAGTGACTTCATAGCATTTGAGGGGGTTCCCACGGTGTCTTATAGTACTGAGTTTATAAACTTTTCATGAGACATCCTCTCCCCTCAAGGGTTGTATAATCTCATAAGAAAACAAAATAGTCAGGCACCAGTTTTATAACATGTACCTGTTAACATGGCCAGAAATGGGAGAGATTTAAGTTTATTTCCCCGGGGAGTTTGCACAATGCTGTTTTTGCCCTCACAGGTTGAACTAGACAATATAGTTGGAAAAGCGTACTAAGAAATACAGGCAGTGGTAGTGGAGGAATCATACATAGAAGAAGATGAAAAGCCACTCACCTTATTGATGCAAGAACGTACACAGAAGTCGATTTGGTCGAGATGGTGACGTCATACTAGAAATGCCATTGATTCCTACTGAAATAGAGTGATAATTTACCAACAGAAAAGTTGAGGAGGTATGCTAGAATTAGAAGAAGGGTAGGGGCGCCTGGGTGGCTCAGTGGGTTAAAGCCTCTGCCTTTGGCTCAGGTCGTGATCCCAGGGTCCTCAGATCGAGTCCAGCATCCGGCTCTCTGCTGAGCAGGGAGCCTGCTTCCCACCCCCACCCCCACCGCCTGCCTCTCTGCCTACTTGGGAGTCAAATAAATAAATAAATAAAAACTAAGTAATAATAATAATTATTATTATATTATAAAGTTATTGTCATAATAATAAATTATATTATTAAAAATAATAAATAAATAAAATCTTTTTTTAAAAAAAGAAAGAAAGAAGGGTAGATAAAAGGGTCAGAGAGCCCCTCTGCTCCCCCCACCCCTGAAATTACAGTGCCTGAAATGGAATGTATTCTTCATACCTCGGGCCATTGCTTTTCTATTGGCTGAGCACACTTTATACTGTTTATATAGTCACTGTTCTACTCTTGAAGAGTTCATTTGTTGCATGTATTCAGCGTAGGTCCTGGATCACAGAGGCACAAGTGACAGTATTTTATTTTTAAGGAAAGGTATTAAAAGAACAGAGAGAACGTAATAGAGCTCCCATATTGCCCTTCTTCCCAGCACACATGACGCTTACAATTACTGATTAATGTCGGAGATTCCCATGAGGTCAGGCTCCTTATCATTTCACTGCCACGTTCCAACTGCTTGTCATGTAGTAGGTCCTTGATGAGTATTTGTTTATTGATAACAGACAATTCATTTGTCAATAAGGCAAGTGTGTTTTGTTTCTATTCTGAGTGAAATGTTGTTGTTCTTGAGGTAAGAAAAGCAGATTTATGGAAACATACAGAAAATGTCTGCCAGAATTCTAATATCACACTAGCAAGGCTTACTTAGACAATACACTGTTTTTCTTTTTTAATTTCCAAAATTTCCAAATTCCCAAACTTTTCTATGGGACAAGTCCACTTGAAGTAATATGACCAGCAAGAAAAGGATGGATTATAATTAGACAAGACGAGAAGAGGAAAACCCAACTGGCTGGCAGATTAAAGCAGCCCTCTGGACCTTCTTTCTTCCTTCCTTTCTTCCTTCCTTCCTTTCTTTCTTTCTTTCTTTCTTTCTTTCTTTCTTATTCCATTTATTTATTTAAGAGAGCAAGAGCATGGGGGAGGGGCAGAGAGAGAGGAGAAGCAGACACCCCACTGTGCAGGGAGCCCATTGTAGGGCTCAATCCCGGAACCCCAGGATCATGACCTGAGCTGAAGGCAGACGCTTAACTGACTGAGCCACCCAGGCACCCTGGACCTTTTCCTTATGTGAAAATTGGTGATTTTTTTTTTTTTGAGACTTTTCTGAGACAACAGTGATTTAAGAGTATCCCAAGGCACCCAATATTAAAGAACTAGAGGCAGAGCCCATATTCCATAATAATTCTGTTCACAAAGGGGGATGATTCTCCTGCACACCACATCATACCTCCCTGCCTCCACATATTCAGAAGAATAGCATAACACACTCTGGGCCTCCTTTAAAAAAAAAAAGAGTCCTCAACTTCTTAGAGAAGACCAGCAAGATACAATTCTACAAGGCAGCAAACGCTGGGGCGTGGTGGTGGGGGGGGGAGTGGAGGGTAGAAGTAGAGATGGTTCAGCAACGGTGGTGAATATTGTCTTTTAGAAATGAGATTTCTAGGAGAGAAAAAAAGGAAAAAGAAAGTTGTCTCAAGTTTAAATAATTAACCAGAGTATAAAAAAAAAAAAAAAACTTGAAAAATCTTGCTAATGAACTCCCTACATCACTCTGCCTAAAAAAATCTCTTCGATCATTTTCTAGTTTATTGGGATGAAGATAGTCATCTTTTCTTGCACACTTTTAACTTGATTGAGTAAAGAACCTAACTCTTGTCTCTGCATAGTTTCAATTTTTAAATGGCTTTCTCAATCTGTGACCTGATGTTTTTAGATTTGTTATAATTCCCTTCAGGACCTTGTTAGTGGAAGCCTCTGGAAAAACGGACTTAGAGACCAAACACTTGCTCAGCCCAATATTTGTTTCAGAAGTAACTTTAAAACTAATTTTAAAAGCCTACACATTTCACTCTGTGGTTTAACATTTTGAAAACTCAGTTTTAATATTTATTTAGATCTTAAAAATGAACAGATAGATGAACTAAGAGATACTGAGCTCTGACCTTAGGACTTCATTATTGAGAGCATACATGGTAATTAGATCATCTGGTCTTGTCAGTCTCCATGACGCCTATAGGCTGTGCAAGCCAAGTATGTAAAGTGTCAATGTGGAAAAAGACGATTTGGACATTTTATTAACAAAGCAACTGAAAGATTATCCTCTGCTGAAATTAACTCTGAGTGAATGCCTTTGTGGTGCACTAATGTCACCACAGCATTGTCTGCTGGCTCTCTGAACAAACAAGTCATCCATATGGAAAGATTTTGTTGGCAAGAGCGAAATTCGCATCTAGCAAAGTTTTTAAAAGCTGGTAGTAAGCACACTGAGCTCTGAATCTGGGTGGGCAAGCCGTATTGAATGCTCTGGCCTGGAAACCCTGCCCTGATAATCCCTGAGCTAAAAAAAAGATGCAGAACACAAAAGGCATCCCGACAGCGGGAACTGGCAACACTTTCCTTTTCTGTGACCAAACCAGAAGATTCGTCATTGCTGAACCATCTCCACTTCTTTCCCATCAGCATTTGCTGCCTTGTAGAATTGTATCTCATTGGTCTTTTCTAAGAAGAAATTAGAACTCTTTTTTTTTTTTTTAAAGACCCAGAATGCCATACTACTCTTCCAAATATGGGGGGCGGGAAGGTATGATGCTGGTTATGTGCCGGAGAAGCAACCCCCTTTACAAATAGAATTGTGAAGTTGCCACCCTCTGGCATTTTCCAGGATGTGTGGGTAGAGGATGTGGGGGTGCAATACAGGTTTATTGTATAAAAATGATAAAATACAAATGACCCCACTGAGTGACTAAAACTTACCCATAATCTTACCACCCAAAGACCACTATTGTGACCTGTGGTCTTCCAGAGTGGGGAGGATAGATAGAAGATACTACAAACTGAGACTTTATTCTTTTGTAATTTGCTTGTTTTGACTGTCAATCATTTACTAATACTCCCCCATGTCAATTAATGCATTTCTAAAAAATAGTATTTAATAGCAAAATAGTAGTTTAGCAGGAGGGTGAGCCAAATTCGTTTAATAAAGACCTTACAGTTAGACATTTGATTGTTGTCAATAGACTCTTGACAGGCAGATTTGTGCTGATCATCTTGCACAACATGTACATAAATATTTGTACACTGCTTCGATGTTTTTTTCCTGGTGTGGATTTACAAAATATGGAAGAGGGTGCATATCTTCAACTCCTGGGGTATGGTTTCCTCTGAAAGGCTGATGTGGTATCATACGGACAGTGAGGAGTGCTCTTCCACATGGGAATCACATTTACCATTGCTCAGGAACAATCAACCAAAAACGGGGTCTAATATTTTGATAAATAAGCATCTAATAGTTTAATAAAGAGAATCCGCTTAGGAAAAAAATAACACAAGGCTTTTGCTTTCTTTTGAGGAAAACTTTAGCTTTCCAAAACCTCACAGACTCACCTTAGCAAACACAGCCAGTCCATTGGGCCAATACATTATGTACTTGGGTCTGATCATCAGTGGCAGCTGAAGGCGCCTTCGGGAAATGGGTTCCTCATCTTTAATTTCAAGAGCTTTCCCCTGTCCTAGGGGAAATGGGACAGCATGATCATCCTTCCGCAAATGGAGTGTAAGGAATTCAGATCCATTCTCTCTCTTTCTACAGTGAAGTCTCAAGTCACAGACATGGCCACTTTGAACCATGGACCTTCCAGTTATGGCTTCTAGGCACAGAGTACAACTGCTTTCCTCTTCAGCACTTTTCCATGAATACACCCATGTTATCTCTCCTACATAATTTTCATAATCCTTTACAAAAGATATACCTCCTACATATACTCCTTTCTTGCCCTCTTTTACATTCCACACACATTTCCTTATTACACAGAATTCCTCCATCTATAGTTTAGTCTGTCTGAGTCCCCTCCTAGACGACCTGGCTCCTACTAAGAAAGGGCAAGAACTAGAGCACTGATGTTCTGGGAGTAACTTGGAGAATGGTAGGAAACACCTAAAAAAATGATTTAATATGCACAACACTGTGGGGAATTAATGGGCAGGAAGGATTTGACTTTTAATCCTCTTAAGGTTATTTTCTTAAGATTATTTATTTGAGAGTGACAGAAAGAGCATGAAATAAGGGAGGGACAGAGGAAGACAGAGAAGCAGACTCTCCCTTTGAGCAGGGAGCCTGATGCTGGGGCTGGATCCCAGGACCCAGAGATCAGGACCTGGGCCAAAGGCAAATGCTTAACTGACTGAGCCACCCAAGTATCTCTAGTCCTTTTTAAAATTTTTTAAAAATTTATTTACACAAAACCGTAATGAGATATCACATTATACCTACCAGGATGGTATTGGTGAGGATGTAGAAAAATTGGAACCCACTGAACATGGCTGGTGGGAATGTAAAATGCTACAGCCACTATGGAAAATGGTTTGGCATCCTTCAAAAAGTTGAACAAAAAACTACCATAGGATCCAAAAATCCACAACTATGTATATACCCAAAGAATTGAAAGCAGGGACTCAACAGATACCTATGTGCCAGTGTTCATTAACATTAGTCACAATAACCAAAAGGTAGAAATAACCCAAATATCCATCAACAGATAAGTGAGTCAACCAAATGTGGTGTATACCTGTAGTGAAATAGTGTTCAGCCATAAAAGGGAATGAAGGTCTGATACATGCTGCAACACGGATAACCTTGAAAATGTTATGCTAAGTAAACAAATCAGACACAAAAGGACACATATTGTATGACTTCACTATAGGACCTATCTAAAATAGGCAAATTGTTAAAAACAAAAAGTAGATTAGAGGTTACCAGAGACTGAGAGGAGGGAGGCATGGGGAGTTATTGCTTAATGGTTACAGAGTTTCTGTTTGGGGTGATGAAAATGTTTTGGAAATAGATAGTGGTGATGGTTGCATAACACTGTAAATGGAATTAATGCCGCTGAATTGTACCCTTAAAAATGGTTTAAAATTTTATCATGATTTATATATATGTATATGTTTTATCATAATTTTTAAAAAATCAATAATGCAATGTGCCAAAAACCATTGAGTTGTACACTTTAAATGGGTAAATTGTATGGTATATGAATTAGAGCTCAATAAAACTGTTCTTTTTTAAACTTCTTTTCTAAAAATTCTCCCTCTCTGCATCTGAATTACTATAGTTAAGAAGAAGGCACAAATAAACATGAAATATATTTTATAGTTTTTGGAATTATGTTTCAGGGACTTATTTTCCTTTTTCCTAGATATAGTTCCTGATAGTATAGAAAAATTCCTTACCTGCACTGTGCTCCATGTTGACTATATTTACTAACAAGGGTGCGCATTCCCATATGTAGCTGCTAAACTTACATTATTTGAATGAAACAACAGCTGATACTGATGGTTTCCATCAGAGCTGGTTCCTGCTGGGACAGGGTGGAAGCCATTCTCAGTGAAGCTAAGCGGAAATCAGCTACCCAGAAGCTGAGATAACAGCAGATCCTTCATATTAAAAATATTATAGCAGCAGTGTGCACAATAGCCAAACTATGGAAAGAGCATAGATGTCCATCCACAGATGAATGGATAAAAAAGATGTGGTGTATATATACAATGGAATACTATGCAGCCATCAAAAGAAATGAAATCTTGCCATTTGCAATGACATAGATGGAACTAGAGGGTATTATGCTGAGTAAAGTAAGTCAATCAGAGAAAGACAATTATCTATGATCTCACTGATTTGAGGAATTTGAGAAACAAGACAGAGGATCATAGGGGAAAGGAGGGGAAAATGAAACAAGATGAAACCAGAGAGAGACTCTTAATCTCAAGAAACAAACTGAGGGTTGCTGGAGGGGCAGAGGGTGGGAGGGATAGGGTGGCTGGGTGATGGACATTAGGGGGTGGGTGTGTACTATGGTGAGTGCTGTGAATTGTGTAAGACTGATGAATTACAGATCTGTAGCCCTGAAACAAATAACACATTATACGTTAATTTAAAAATAAAATAAAAATATATTCAGAAACATTTGAGGGAAATAATACATAGCCAGTTTTGCTCTATATGTGGAAAGAAAACCCAACTTTTGGAGGAAATCTTTATTGTGCTTCAATACTCAAGAATATGGAATAAGACCCAAAAAAGAATGACTCAGTCTTTATGGTGCAACACATCTGTTTTGAGGATGAGTGAGAAGCTTCATGATCCTTCTTCCTCCATTTACTGAATAGATCATTTAACATCTGACCTCTAGTTTCTCCTAACTTCCTACCTGCAGTTTTTCTTAGGTGAAATAGGAATAAAGAAATTCAACTCATGAGAATTTATATGATGTTTTCCAGATTCCCTAGACAGGAGCTAAGATTTTATTTTCTCTTTCTTCCAACAAAGCCATTAATTCCCTCCAACTGAGCCACACTACTGAATGGAAGCCGCATGCCAAAAGATGGCCGCCATAAAGAACAGCAATGGCTGCTCATTACATCCTTCTTCTGTGAGTCAGACTCAACTCTTCTTGTCAGGTAGTCATATTTATTGTCACAATGCATTCCTGTATTAGCTTTCTATTGCTTCCATAACAAACTACCACAAATTTAGTGGCTTAACATAAAGCAAATTTATTGTCTTATAGTTCTCTGGGTCGGAAATTCTACATGGTTCTCATAGAGCTAAAATCAAATTATTAGCAGGATAGGTTCCCTTTTTGGTAGCTCTAAGAGTAAATCTGTCTCTAACTTTTGCAGCTTCTAGAGCCATTCCTTGGCTCATGGCCCCTTTCCTCCATCTTTTCAGCTTACAGACATACAAATGGCCAACAGACATATGAAAAGGTGTTAATCTTCAGGGAAATGCAAGACAAAAGTACAATGAGATATCACATTGCACCTGTTAGGATGACTATTGTCGAGAGGACAAGAGGTTCACAAGTGTTGGTGAGGGTTTGGAACACTATTAAGGGGAATGTAAATTGTGCATTATTGGTGAGAAGGTAAAGTGGTGAAGCCACTATGGAAAACAGTATAGAACTTTCCCCCAAAACTAAAAATAGAACCACCATATGATCCAGCAATCCCACTCTTGGGTATATATATCCAAAGGAAATGAATAAGTATCTCAAAGAGATACCTGCACTTCCACGTTCATTGCAACATTAATCATAACAGTCAGGATGTGGAAACACCCTAAACATTCATCGATGTTTGGATGATGAATAGATAATGAAAATGTGGTCTATAATTTATACAATGGAATATTATTTATCTATAAAAAGGAAGGGAATCCTGTCTTTGTGACAATGCAGATGGACCTGGGAGATATTATATTAAGTAAAGGAGTCCAGACAGAAAGACAATACTATATGATCTCACTTGTAGATGGAATCTAAAAAAGTTGACCTTTGTAAAATGCTAGTTGACTATCTCAGGTGGTCCCCTTTCCATGTCATAGTTCATTAATGTCTCACTTGTCCAGACTAGAGGAAAGCCACAGTACATCCTCACTCCAAGCCTATGAGGCAGGCGTATATTGAAATTTAAAGATGGATGCAAGACTCTCTTCTGGTTATCTTGTTAAACTCTTTGTCTTCTCACTTTACAGAGAAAGGCTAAGAAGGTTTCTGTAGACACCTTTGCTTTGTTGCTAGTGCTATGGATTCCTAGGACAGCAGAGTCTCAACAGGGTCTGGAAGTGCAGGAAGTAGCCTCTCTCTCTGTATTTCTAACACCACAGCTCTACTCCCTGACAGGATGGTCCACTGTGGGAATCAAAGGGAGAATCAAAACCCCCATTACATCCAGCAGAAATACCCAGGATTGTACCTTTGCTGGCAAAGAAAGGAATCATTCTTAAACATACCTTTTCTGAGGAGAACAGACCAAAAATTAGATATAATTTATGTAGTCTTGTTACTTACACTCTTTTTTTTTTTTTTTTTTTTTTTTGCTACTTACACTCTTAAAATGCCAGTATCCACTCTAATGTCATAATGGAAAACACACCGAAATGTAAGAACATTTTTCTATTTTACCAATTAAATAAATGAACATAAATTACCTTATATATTTATCTCCCTCACAAGACTGTGGTCCCATTTGGATCAGGAGCAATGTCTTATTCAGTGGGTACTAGTGCCCACCACAAGGTCTGGCACATAGTAGGGACCTGGTAGAAGATGGCTGAATAAATAAATAATACATATTGGTAAACAACCATCACTTTTTTATTAATTTACCAGTGACTAAGCCTATTTACAAACAGATGAATTTGTTCAAAGCTATTTAACAAGCACCTATTGTGTTTCTGAAACTGTGTTACCTCTGGGCATAAAAACATGAAATGGATACATTAAAAGAAAATAAGCTGTGGAGGGGCACCTGGGTGGCTCAGTCAGTTAAGCGTCTACCTTCAGTTCAGATCATGATCCCAGGGTCCTGGGATTGAGTCCTTCATCAGAATCTTTGCTCAGTGGGGAGCCTGCTTCTCCCTCTCCCTCTGCCTGCCACTCCCCCGGCTTGTGTGTTCGCTCTCTCTCTGTCACAAATAAATAAATACAATTTTAAAAAAGGAGAGGGGAGAGGGCATCTGGGTGGCTCAGTGGGTAAAGCCTCTGCCTTCAACTTGGGTCATGATCTCAGGGTCGTGGGATCGAGCCCCATATAGGACCCTCTGCTCAGCAGGGAGTCTGCTTCCCCCTCTCTCTCTGCCTGCCTCCCTGACTACTTGTGATCTCTCTCTCTCTGTCAAATAAATAAATAAAATCTTTTAAAAAAAAAGGGAAAAGAAAATAAGTCCTAGAGATCTAATGCATAGTAGAGTGAATATAGCAAATAATATTGTTTCATAATTATACAACCTACAAAGAGGTTACATCTTAATTATCCCCACCATAAAAAAGAAATAACAATTATGTGAAATGATAGATGTACAAATTTTCACTACATCAGCAATCATGTCACAACACTTAAATGTATCAGACTA
Source organism: Mustela erminea (assembly GCF_009829155.1). Classification (NCBI taxonomy): domain Eukaryota; kingdom Metazoa; phylum Chordata; class Mammalia; order Carnivora; family Mustelidae; genus Mustela; species Mustela erminea. The sequence goes on along the minus strand of NC_045629.1, from coordinate 35,836,340 downwards.
ACGTGTTTTACATCGTAAATTTACATAGTATTATATGTCAAATACATTTTAATGAAATTTCTTTAAAATTAAAAATACATGAAATACAGCAGCAGTCTGCCAGGTGTGAAAGAGGCAAAAACAAAGAACTGTATTATAAGGTGGGCAGTGCTGTGAACAAAATACATGAGAGCAGAGTTGAAAAGCCCTTCATCATGCCCAGCAAAGAGAGAGAGATGGTCAAAGAAGTATTCAGAGAAGAGGTTACATTTGTGCAGGCTATTAAAGAGCAAAGAGATAGAGCAAAGAGTTTAATGGAAATGAAGAAAGTGTGAGCAAGACCAAAGGTGGATAAGAACAGAGCTTGCTTGGAGAATGGCCAGGATGTGTGGAGAGACCAGAACAGGGTGGGACCAGCCAGTGAGCAGCAGGAAATGGCACTGGAAAGGGGGTCAAGGCCAAGAGCACAAGGTCTTGAATGCAGGAGTTCTTGAATGCTTGGGCTCTACTCTGTTGGCCACATAATCCCCAACAAGGTGTATGGCCAGAAAAGAACACCACTGTATCTTGGACAGATGATTAGTACAGCAGGGAGGCAGCTGGACTGAAAGCAAGAAAGCTGGGGTGGGGGTGGGGGTGGTTATGGCCTGAACTAGGACAATGGACACGAGGAAAGGTTCCAGCCTCCAGAGACTCTCACAGCACACACACCATTTCCAGATTCATGGATCTGTGTCTGAATGGGGGAGCTCAGGTGTTCTATGTCTCATCCATCCAGTCCCTACCACAGCTCATAAAGCCAACCTTAAAATGAATTTTTCTGTGCCAAAAGGTGAACAAATGACTTTTGAGAGTTTAGAGATCCTAGCATCTCTTTAAACACACACTTAATAAGGATTTTGTCTTTGTTTGCTCCAACCTTAATGTTGGCATCTGTGTGACACCATAAACTGAATTATCTCTGCTTTATGAGAAGAGATTTTAGCAGCATCGGGCAGAGTGTGACATTCTTCAACCATTTGCCACCACTTTGAAATAAATGCCTGATGTTATTTGGAGCTGAGGCCATGGCACACTTGCTCCTAGACCTCTTTGCTGAGCTTGCAGGCAGAAATGCCGTTTGGAGGGTTTATATGTTTGAACAAGGAAAATAAATGCTTGCTTCTGGATGGAAAACAAATGCTACCCTTTATACTATAAAGCACATTGTAAATTACTACAACTCTGTGATTTTTTTTTTTTTTGCAACTCTGTGATTTACAAGCATCGAGTGACCCCCCCCCAGCTTATCTGATTCCCTCCATTTTCTGCCACATTATTCAATGGATAAAAAGTAAAACAAATTATCAAAACTTTATAATATGAAGATATACTGAAGATTCATTTTTGCAATCCCTAAAAGACAAAGTGGTCAGAGTTATTATTAGTGTGGAAGTGAGAACATGTGTAATTTTTTTTTCTTGTCTTTATTTTTCTTGTCTTTAATAAGTGGTTTTCTAAAGCCACTCTTTGTATGTGTTGAATATATTACATTTTCTTAATTGAACTTTATGACTGAGCAGCCCCAATTAAATTCCCAATCTCACTTTCAGAGGTAAGATCTCTTCTGGAGAGGTCCAGTTCTCCAAGCCAGGGCCCCTCAAATTCCAGGAGAACCCTGGCCTCTCACCTTTTCCACAGTCCTTGCATAATCTTTTGTGGATGAAGTAAATTCTGCTTCAACAGGATAGGAATTCAGAGTAACACCGTTTTCTCAGTGAGAAGAAATTCAGTGCTGCCAATCCAGCTCAGCCACATTTAACTCGCAGTTTGTTTTGGGTTTTGTTTGGTATTTGTTGTTGTTGTTTTATTTTTTTCCCAAACAGTCACTTGTGGTTTGAGGACAAAGGGCAAGTATGCTCACATTACCCTTGGCACTGGAAATTATTGGCTCCTGCAGGGTCGCTTGGCAATGCTGTGTGAAATGATTATAACGTCCATGCCCTTTGGGCCTAAATCAACTCCAGGAAATTTAAAGTAAGGAAACAAAAAAGGGGATTAGTAGGGTATGTACGAAGATGTTCATATCGGTACAACACTAAGAAGCAATGGAACTAGCCTAAGTGTTAAACAATAGTGGATTTATAAATCGTGGTATAATCTGTGATACTTAAACTTTATTTAGACAAGACAGTGAGACCCCGTCTTCACTGAAACATTTCCTTGGTCTTTGTAAGACGAAGATATACTAAATAAAGATTCTTTTTTGTAATCCCTAAAAGTTGAAATGGTCAGAGTTGTTATTGGTGTGGAAGTGAGAACATTAGTGAACTAGGATATGGCCTGAACTAGTATATATGTATATGTATATATTTTAGCTCATGGATATAAGCTAAAAATGTCAATGGATTTAAAATAGTTTATGGGGCGCCTGGGTGGCTCAGTTGGTTAAGCATCTGCCTTTGGCTCAGGTCAGGATCCTGGGTCCTGAGATCCAGCCCCACATCTGGCTCCTTTGTCAGCAGGGAACCTACTATTCTCTCTCTATCTGCTGCTCCTCCTGCTTGTGCTCTCTCTCTCTCTCCATCAAATAAATAAATAAAAATTATTTTAAAAATAATAAAATATTTTAAAGAGCAACTACTCTAGGAAGTTGAGGTGAGGCAGGAAATAGAAGTAGGCTGGAGGCCTGCTTGTTTGTGCCCCTACCCCCAAACCACCTCTGAAAACTTCACAGGGCACGGGGAAGCAACATAAAAACCACTGTGGCATCCTTTCCGTCATCACTACAAATAAGTGTGTAGCCACATAAACAAAATGTTTGAGACAATGTGTATAAAGTAACATTGGACGGGAGGAGTGCAAAACACCCACACTATCCACACCTCTACACGTATAATTGTATAAATGTGCGTAATTAGGAAGATTGGAAAGATGGTGGATATAGATGAATATAATAGGCCTTACTGTTGACGGTTGTTTTAGGAACTTACACCTCTCCTTAGTGGAAAGACATTTATCAAAGTCACAATTAGCACTAATGCTTTAAGCAATTAGCTCGGCCTTCCTCAACATTCCCATCTGTGAGATGGGATACACAGTATTTGTGTTGTGGGGTGACTGCGAGCCTCAGATGAGTTGTATACAGTGCTCAGAAAAAGTTTTATAACAAATTTTAGCTGTCCGTGGTAATACTGTCCTTCCAGCAACCCAGTTGTAAACATTTTTGAGGGAAAAGGAGAAAAATTTAGATTTAGTCTATCGGCTTGATTTTTGGCACAGCACAGTAAATGCCCACCCACACTGGCTCTAGACGGCTGCCCCTGAGCTAAGGCTCTCCACAGCTGTGGAAAAATCCCAGAAAACAGTGGCGAGGACTGTGTGTAGGTCCCTATGCCTCCACTTCTTACATACTTGATAAAAATAGCTCTTTCCTTCTGGAATCTATAATGTGATTCACAAAATCAGCACACCTCAAGTGCCATTCTTCTTGCATATATACTGAATTTACTTCAGGCTGTATATTCTCATGTACTCTGATGCTCTGTCCACGCACAGATCAGAGAAGCTACTTTTAAAAGATTCCAATATTTAAGTACATTGACCAAATCTTTAGTGGGCAGGAAAGATCTGCATCTACATAAATGTCTTCTGCCATTTAAAAATAAGGTCAGGTCCCCTCTCTACCCGCCTCATCCAAGCCTCTAATTTCTAAGGCTGATTCTGGTGTTTCAGCCTTCAATCAGCATAGCAGCTTCTTAAATACAGAAGTAGCATTTATTTTTGTATTAATTTCAATCAGTTAATCAGCAGACCCTACTGCGTTACTTGGTGTCTAAATATGTTGATTAAAGCCTAACAATTTTTGTAAAGCTACTCACTTTTGATATGGTATTTTAAAAATGCTTCCAAGCTTGGGGTGCCTGGGTGGCTCAGTGGGTTAAAGCCTCTGCCTTCGGCTCAGGTCATGATCCCAGGGTCCTGGGATCGAGTCCCATATCGGGCTCTCTGCTCAGCAGGGAGCCTGCTTTCTCCTCTCTCTCTGCCTGCCTCTCTGCCTACTAGTGATCTCTGTCTGTCAAATAAATAAATAAAATATTTTTAAAAAATACTAAAAAAAAAAAATGCTTCCAGGCTTACGTTTTCAAGAAAGCAATCTCTGGATCCCCCTCCCAACCCTGCCCCTTTTTTCTTTAGAACTTTTTTTAAAACTTTCATATGAAAAGTACCGTACATTAGCAGCGACATCTAGTGTCTTAATTTGGCACTGCTCGATGGTTCATACTTGTATCTCATACATTGACAGATTATGCTCATGCAAACAATAAGATTTATTACGTATGCCAGGACCTCTCATAATTCCTCTAAGTGCCTAATCTCATCTAAGACGCACAAAAATGTTTATTTTGATGCTATCTCTGCATGTGCACGTGTGCACGTGTGCATGGATTAGAAAAGTAAGGCCTGGAGAAGTGAAGACACTTGCCCATGCTCACAAGCCAGGGCACTTCACCCTCCTTCCTTCCTTCATGGTCACTGCCCTTCACCACCAATCTAAAAACATGCAGGAAAAAAGTGCTCAGATTTGACCTTGGTGATTCAGTTGCAAGAGGGTAGGACCAGAAACCCCAAGGCTTCTCAAAAAGAAAAAAAATATTTATCTTTGAGGGAAGACAAAGAAAAAAATTACTTTTTAAATTTTTCTTTAGATTTTATTTATTTATTTGACACAGAGAGAGAAAGAACACAAGCGGGGGGAGCAGCAGAGGGAGAAGCAGGTGCCCCGCTGAGCAAGGAGTCCAATATGGGGCTCCATCCCAGCACTGTGGGACTCAATCCCCGCACCCTGGGATCGCGACCTGAGCCTAAGGCAGACGCTTAACCCACTCAGCCATCCAAGCGCCCCTACTTTGTTCTTATACAAGAAAGCAGTGACCTGATTTCTCTAGATCCTAAAGCTAGAAAAATCCTGTTCATGCTCCCATGACTTTTTTTTTTTTTTTAATAAAATGTGTTTTTGGATTCCCCTTATTGTGGGAATAGCCTCTGAGGAATGGAGGCATGTGGGTGATGGAGGGTTATACAGGTGATCTAAGGGAAGAAAGCCAAACTGCGCAAGGCAATAGACTGTCTTTAATGAAATCTCCCACCCTTGAAGGCAGCAGTGTAGTCCTGACCCAATAGAAAACCTAGACTTTAATGAGGATTGAAGAAAGAATACCAGCTTGTTTCCAAAGGCCACTGTGAATCTCATTAAGAATGAGGCTAGTGAAAGAGAAGGAGGGTGTGGTAAAAAAGACAAAGAGACCTTTGTAAGAAAGTTTCTGATAAGAAAGCTTTTAATAAATAAGGCCTCCACATCTACTGACAGAGTGTAAGCATTGCTTAAGACCTCAATCTAGTCCATTTCCTTTGCAAAGAAGGAGAACAACATTCACAGATGGGACTCTACCCCATTTGAAAACATAGGAAAGGGGCACCTGGGTGGCTCAGTGGGTTAAAGCCTCTGTCTTTGGCTTGGATCGTGATCTCAGGGTCATGGGATCGAGTCCTGCATCAGACTCTCTGCTCAGCGGGGAGCCTGCTTCCCCTACCTTCTCTCTCTTGCCTGCCTCTCTGCCTACTTGTGATCTCTGTCAAATAAATAAATAAAATCTTAAAAAAAGAAAACATAGGAAAGGATGACATATTTATAGAAGAGAAGGGTGACCCAGCATTAAAGCAAACTTGACTCCAGGATATTTACATCCAAATTTGCTTCCACCACTTTCCCTGGTTTGTGCTGCGGCCACTTTCCCTGGTTTTGTGCTAAATAGAGGTATACAACAGAGGGCGCCTACAAAAACGTTTACTATTAGTGAATACTTCCTCAGCCTTCTCTCCCCTGGCAGCAGCACATACAGAGCCGGGTGGAATCTGTATGGTGCCCAGAGGATTAAGCAACATCCAGAGCAGGTGGTAGAGATGCCCCCGGAGGGAATGGTGGCCAGAAGATGCACCTGGAGGAGGAGAGAAAAGTGTAAGAATAGAAGAAATGACAGCATGAGTCGACCTGTCTTATTCATGAGCACCAATGAGACACTCCCTGGAAATACGTAGAAGTAAAGGAGGAGTGGGAGTCTTTGGAAAGTACTGGAATCCGGCACTAGCAGAAGAGAGTAAAGCAATGATTATGCGTTTCAAAGACCGGTGGTGCCAGATCTGGCGCGGGCCCGTCCACTCCCTGGAAGGTAAATCGGCTTTTCTTTTCCAGCAGCACCACCTGGTGGTTAACAGGAGGAACAACTCATGGCTGTCCAACTTCCTACTTCACCCACTACAGAGATTATCCTCACATAAATTTTTTAGTTTAGATTTTCTTTAATACCTGTAAAAATGCTCTCATTCTTCTTCTGTGTATTCTCCCTTTCAAACACCATTTACTGCAAGAACATCGTTTCCCTTCTCACCATCCTCTCCTGTGCTTCCTTCCTCTTCGTGTCTGACTCAGGCAGTGCTCTGGAAGATGCGGAGTCCGGGGCAAAGCGCCCACCTGAGTTTGGAAATATGGCATCTATTAAACTGAGTGAGAGTCTTTGAGTGAATCAACTACTTGACAGGAAATGTATACCTTTGAACACTGCGTGAAAACTTTTAGAAGCCTTTTGAATTACTAAAGCACTCCTGAAAATAGTCTGTGAATATGTATGTTGCTGCATCAACTCACATCTTGAAGACTGCAATATATTTTTTAAAGTTTTCTGGGGTGCCTGGGTGGCTCAGTCGGTTAGGGAGTTAAACAGCTGTCTTTAGTTCAGGTCATGACCTCAGGGTCTGGGATTTGGGCTCCCCGCTCAGTGGGGAATCCGCTTGTCCCTCTCCTTCTGCCCTTCCCCCAGCTCAAGCTCTCTCCAGGGCTCTCTCTCTCTCTCTCAAATAACTAAATAAAATCTTTTTTAAAAAATCTCTAAGAAAGAACGCACACTATATAGAGTAACAAAACTGACATGTAATTTTACACCTGGCTTTCTACAGAAGCACGAAACTAATCCAGAAAAACAAATTTTATATTGTGAATCCCTGTTATTTTATTTATTTTTCTTATTGAGATATAACTGATGTAACATTGTATAAGGTTTGAAATGTACAATGCGTTGACTTAATACATTTATATATTGCAGTATGAGTCCCACCTTAGATATGCTAACGCCACTCTCACATTACATAATTATCATTACTTTTTTTGCGGTGAGAACAGTTAAGGTCTAAGCTTTAAGCAGCTTTAAGTTGTAAAATACAGCCCTGTTGTCTTTTCATCACTAGACTGTGAATTTGATCTCCAGAACATATTTATCTTCCAGAAGTAAACTTTGATGAGCTATACTATTTTATTTTTAAATTTTTTAAAAAAAATTTTAACTTTTCAAACTGTGTTGTTTTAAATATGCATGAAAATATATTCATTTGTTCACTGAATAAATATTTATAGATGTCTAGCATGTGCCATATTAATTATAAATACATATTTATAGATGTCTAGCATTATAGATGTCTAGCATGTCTAGCATCACTATTTAGATGCTGGAAACACTGGCTAACAAAATAAATACCCTGTTCTTAGGAAGGGCACATTCTAGAAAGAACAGCGGACGGATGACATTAGAAATAAATACCATTATGGTAGGTTCAGTGCAGTGACAAAAACAGCCAAGCAAGGTAAGGAGAAAGAGAGTAACAGAGGGCTAATTCAGAGAGTAGGGTCAGGGAAAGCCTCTTTGAGGAGGTGACACCGGAATGATTAAGGAAGTGATCTGTGAAGAGATCAGGGAAGGCCATTCCAGGTGAAGAGAATCTCAAATGTGAAGGCTTGAAAAGGCCCGTTGGCAAAATAGCCAGCGTCTGCCCAGGAGTGTGAGGGGTGGGACACCGGAGGAGAGCAGGGGACAAAGGCAGCAGCCGGCACAGATCACAGGAGCCCTCTGAGCCATCGTCAGGCTTTGGCTGTTATCCAGAGCGAGAGGAAGTCACTGAAGTGTGGAGCTCAAGGCAATGAAGCCCTTTGAGCTACTTTTTCAAAGACTCACTCTGGCCGCTGTATGGGGAAGACTGTGGGGGCAAGACCAGAGCCAGGACACCAGTGGGGAGCCGTATTTTAAGAGCAGAGTCTGTAGCACTTGCTAACACGTTAACATGGTTTCAAGAGAGGAGTGAGATGATTGTGTTGTGAGTAACTGGTGGTGCCATATAAGGGATGAGATGGGAAGGGGCTTCTGGGTGGCTCACTCGCTGGGCGTCTGCCTTGGGCTCAGGTCATGATCCCAGGTGTCCTGGGATCGAGCCTCACATCCATCGGGCTCCCTGCTCCGTGGGAAGCCTGCTTCACCCTCTCCCACTCCCTCTCCCACTCCCCCTGCTTATGTTCCCTCTCTCTCTGTCTCTCTCTGTCAAATAAATAATTAAATTTTTAAAAAAGAAAAAGAGAGAGAGAGGGAGAGAGATGAGATGAAGCCCTGGGAGAGTGGGGGTTGCAGGGAAAAACACAGGAAGGCACGTGGACTCGAGGGATCTGTGTGGAAATGTTCGTTGTGAGATGTGTCAGGAATCCCATGGAGTCGTCTTCTAGGCAGTTGGATGTATTAGACTTTCAGGGAGAAGTTGGGGCTGGAGATATAAATATGGGTATCATCAGTATATTTAAATGTTGTTTTAAGTCAGAGGACTAGAGAAAAATCACCCAAAGAGAAGGTGAAAAAAGCACCTGGAGAGGAGGGAAGAAACCAGGAAGGATGTCTCAGAAGAAAAGTGAAGAGATAGAAACACATACATGTACATGCCTGTGGGGGTGTGTGTGTGTAGGTGTGAATGTGTATATGTATCTATGTATGAATGTATGTGTAACTATCCAGTGTATTCATGTCAAGTAAATAATTAAATTCATAACTAAGAACTTAGTATTTCTGATTCTTTTTTTTTATATTTTATTTATTCATTTGACAGACAGAGATCACAAGTAGGCAGAGAGGCAGGCAGAGAGACAGGAGGAAGCAGGCTCCCTGCTGAGCAGAGAGCCTGATGTGGGGCTCAATCCCAGGACCCTGGGATCATGACCGGAGCCAAAGTCAGAGGCTTTAACCCACTGAGCCACCCAGGCGCCCCTATTTCTCTGATTCTGTGCCGCCAAGACTAAAGGAGAATAAAGAAAGGTAGGAGAGAAGAAGATATTTTGTTGGCTTTGATTTATGACTTAATTAGAGAATATTTGCATATAACTTTCCTAAATGAAGTTATTACAGAACAATAGCATGTGATTAAATTTTGCCAAGACATTTGAAAGATACTGTCTGACCTGGTGATAAAATGACACATTTATAATAAACATCAGTTATAGGGACTAATTAAAGAATTAATCTGTAATTGGACATCAGCAATTAATAGATATGAGAGAATTCCTTTATTAAAAATATTTCAATATTTAAACCTTCTCAATCTTACTGATTTTTAAGAAAGATACATTTCCATTTCTGTATATGACAAGGAGTTCTTGCTTGGATAGGAATGAAATGTATCCTCATTGTAAGGAAAATAAAGACAGCTCTCTTTTCCTTTCTTCCTAAATATTGGCTAGAAAGTCAGGTTTGGCTCTGTGTTTTCTTAATAGAATCCTTTAAGTAAAAGAATAACTGGGGCTCAAATTTCACACTCCTGTGACCAGTGAGCAAATTCAGCTTAAACTGTGCCTCGGTGTAGCTGCAAAGCACACAGAACCCTCCATTGTTTAAGGAAGGAGCACTTCAAGCTTGTGTTTGTCCAAGCTCCAGTTTCTACAGGGAAAAACACAGAAAGTATATCAACCACACAACAAATAAAAGGAGCAAATAGATGTGGATTTAAGAACTGTTTTTTCACTGCTTGATCTCAGGATGTCCAAGGAACAGATGGAGAAACCCAAGCCAGAAGAGTCGCTGTGCCAAGAGAAAGGGGCTCTGTGAGGGACATGATATTCGGGAGACCCCTGGGGATCAGGGCTCCAGGAGTTTCATGCATCCCAAAGATTTTCATTATGTAACAACCCTGAAAATTGTCTTCAGAAGTTTTTATCACTGCACGACCGCTGCTTAGTCATGGATTAGTGATGGGTCTGACTCGTATTTCTCACAGCCAGTGCCACTATCTGCATCCCTGATTTCGTTCTTCTGCTTCTCGTCCCAGGTGGCTGAGAAAACAGTGCATCTACCTACATCAAAAGCCAAAGTTTCCCTAAAAGAAAATCCCATGAAAAGAAACAGGATGAAACAAAGAAACTATAGGGCTATATTGAATTCTTGTAGGTACGCTGTCTCGCTTTCTTTGTGTTCTTTTTTGTCCATTCATTGAGTAGAAAATACCATTTCCAGTCCTTGGGGAGTTTTTCTGAGACCTTTCCAACAAAAACTTGAGAATAAGGAAAGGAAGTTTAAAATTCTGTATATCAGGGGCACCTGGGTGGCTCAGTGGGTTCGGCTCCGGTCATGGTCTCAGGGTCCTGGGCTTGAGCCCCGCATCAGGCTTTTCCCCGCAGGAGGAGACTGCTTCCTCCTCTCTCTCTCTCTGTCGGACTCTCTGCCTACTTGGGATCTCTGTCAAATAAATTAAAAAAAAAAAATTCTGTATATCAACTAAAGAGCTCTAAGTGTTGGGCTTTGTAATCTGTACATTATGGATAAGAACAGACATTTTAAGACTCTCCTTAAAGGGCAGAATGACCCTCAGATCTGAAACTCTTACTGGGTGAATGCTGACACGTTGAAAGAAAGGATGTACCAACTAGGGAAAAGGTTGATTTGTCACACACACAAAAAAATTAGAAAATGAAAACTACAAAGGTATATAATAATAGGGTTTATCCGAACATGACCCAATGTTGAGAAACCATTTGCCAAGAGATCGAGTATTTTAGTCCTCCTGACAAAATTATCCATATTTTGGAAATAATGGCTAGGAGATACAGCCAACAAAATTCCATTTTTATCGTCTCACTTTGAAAATCACCCCTTTTAGTGAGCTGGTTGTGTTAAAACTATTCCAGGTCTGCTGATAAAAGACTTGTACTTCTATTTATCTTCTTTGTCCCGAATTCCATACTTGCTGAGCAAACACAATTTGGTGTTCTCTGTGTGGTGACCTTCCTAGTGGAATTCAATAGATGTTCTTTGACTATAATCATGTGCGCTGAGTATTTCAGCTCATATGAGATGCAGACAACACTCTAAATTGATAACTTGACTTTGTTGCTTTATACTGTCAAATTTGTGACCTCACTTATTATGAGTCTGCACCTGAAAAGGGAATTCATTGCAGTAACAAAGTAGACTTCTAACTTTGAAGGCGTGGCTCCAGACCTGGAGAACTTTATTAAGGTATATTAACTTAGGAGACTCCTTAGAAAGTAGCCATCTGGCCTACATGTAGCCATGCATACCCTCTTGCACTGCTATGACCTGGCAAGAAAGCTGCATTGTAACTCATGTGCCAAGATAGATTATTGCTCTTTTCCAAGAGAAGAAGCAAGAACTGGAAGGCAGGGCCCTGGGGAGGTAATACCCTAAGGGTAGAAGAGAAGGGATTAGGGGAAGGGAAAGTTCAATCAATCTAAAAGATGAAACTGGGAAAGGATAAAGAATCCTGGAGTTCATGGTCAGAACCATCCCATAATACACAAAAGGGAAAAGACAAAGGGCTGAGCAGAAATTGTTCAAAACTGAGGGCTTACAGCAGGAGGAATGACAGCAGGAGTAGGTAGGAAATTCCCATCAGCAGAACCCACGGAACTATGAAATTGGGACTTCAGGTGACTACAGTAAGTCATTTGGACTTGAATTCAAGAAGTGACCCAAACTTAGAGGAAATTACATTGTTCCTTCAGCACCTAAACAGGAATGAGTGCAAGTTGCTTGGCCTTAGATCTGATGTTGAGAAGTAAGGAGGACATCTAGAAGTACCTGAAGTAGCATGAATAATCCCATGTCAAATAATGTGAGACTGTGTGACTAGAATTTACCTTTTTACATCTCAGTAATATGTGTGCATATCCATATCTGGTTTTATTTTAGCATTAATAGAACTTAACTATTGTTTACTAGATCTGATCACAACTTTCTTACTTATTTATTTAGGATGGGATCCCGATCATGGCATTGTCCACAGGGTCAACTCTAAATCCTTTTGGTGTTGGGACCCTTTACTCTTGAAAGTTACTGAAGACCCCAAACAACTTTTGTTACTGTGGGTTATAGCTATTGATAGTCACTGCATTAGAAGTAAAAGTGAGAAATTATGAAGTATTTATTGGGGCCCCAGGGTGGCCCAGTGGGTTAAAGCCTCTGCCTTCAGCTCAGGTCATGATCCCAGGGTCCTGGGATGGAGCCCCGCATCAGGCTCTTTGCTCAGTAAGGAGCCTGTTCCCCCCCACCCCACTCCCCGCCTGCCTCTCTGCCAACTTGTGATCTCTGTCTGTCAAATAAATAAATAAAATCTTTTTTAAAAAGTGTTTATTAATTCAGTTCAAGATGATGGATTCATATAATGAATAACAAGTGAACATCACAGATTTTATGAAAATAATATTTTATAAAACAAAAAATGTAATGAGTGCCACTTGCAGTTTTGTAAAGCTCTCTAATATCTGGCTAAATAGAAGACAGCTGGATTCTTATATCTGTTTCTACATTTAATCTGTCACGATAAGCTGTTGGGTTTGAACTACTTGAAGGAAATCCAGCTTCGCACAGATTCGTAGCTGGAAAATGGAAGAGTTGGGGCGCCTGGGTGGCTCAGTTGGTTAAGTGTCTGCCTTTGGCTCAGGTCATGTTCCCAGGGGCCTGGGATTGAGCTCCGCATCTGGGTCCCTGCTCAGTAGAGAGCCTACTTCTCCCTCTGCCCCCAACCCCACTTGTTCTTTCTCCGTCTCTCAAATAAATAAATTAATCTTAAAGAAGGAAAAGAAAGGAAGGAAGGAAGGAAGAAAGGAAGAAAGAAAGAAAAAATGGAGGAGTATATTAAAAGCCCTTTTGGATAATTGTGGATATTCTTCTTTAGTAAAACACCAAAATTTAACAATATCTTCTTTAAATATTTTCTTAAAAATTACATAAAAGTAGACTGTATGAATAAACTCTTCATACTTTATTCTACTAAAATTTATGGGTCTGTCTTGCATTGCAAATAGATATTTTATCTGTGCATGAATTTGTAACATCATGCACTGTTTATTTAGAAAATATTGGTTCACCAAGTTATGCATATCTTCAAAATGTTGGCACAATTTGTTATACAATATCAAAAAAAATCACATTTAAAAAAAATTACCACTGCTCTCACCAAAAGTATCTTTAAGCATTGAGAAGCTGGCATGCTTAAAGAGCAGATATGTTTATCAAAATCCTAATTTTCCCTTTAAAGTTCTAATTTTATCATTGCCAACAAATGCCTTTAGTTGTTTTTCTTGAAATGAGAAGCTCACTTTGCTCATTTCCAAGAAAATATTTGCCATTTATCCAAGTCTGAGTATCCAGTTTGTCAGTTGCTCTTTTAAGTAGAAATGATGTTTAATGAAAAGAGTGTTGGGCTCTTGGCTGGCTCAGTAAGTAGAACATGTGAGTCTTGGTCTCTTGGTTATGGGTTCAAGCCCCACATTAGGCATAGAGCTTACTTAAAAGAAAGAAAGAAAAAAAAGGATGTCTAACTTAATTTGCAACTCAAACCTTTGCATAAATGCTTTCCTGAAAGAAAACTGCAGCAAAAGTTCTCGCAAATTTTCCATTATGTTACACCAAATAGTAAAAGAATGTGTACTCGGGAATTGAGAGTGACTATTAATGTTAACCTAATTTTCAATAATATGGGTATAATTAATAATTTTTACTTAACAACAAGGACATTCTTAAGAAAAATTGGCATTTTAAAACTGTACGTGGTGGTATAGAAAAAAATGACTCTGGTCACCATTACTGCCACAGCCTCAGTCATGCTAAGAAACAAGCAATTTTAACCATCAGTGCAAATGTCAAAGCCGTGGACAAGGCAATGGCGGACAGGCACAGAAGGAGAGAGAGAACCCCAGGCAGGCTCCATGCCCATCAAGGAGCCCGACAGACAAAGGGCTCAATCCCACAGCCCCAAGATCCCATCTGAGCCACCCAGTTGCCCCATTATATTTTGGTACTATTATAAAATAATTTTTACTTCACTGACCCCCTAGAAGTGTCTTAGGGGTCATGGGGGTCTGCAAAGCATTTTGAACCTCGCTGGTCCATAGCACAGGTTATGGAAGAAAATTATCTGGTTGTCCAGATGACGGCACTGGAAGATGGAAAGAAGAGGAAAGAAAGGACCGTGGCCCTAACAAGGAAGGGCATGATGTGTTTGGAGACCCTCCTGAGGGAGGGCGTGCCCATTTAATCACAATGCAACAACTATAATATATACCTCTACCCCCTTTTGTCTTGCATTACTTTCACAACTAACTAACTAACTAACTAACTAACATTTCCTTAGGGAACAAACCGCTTGAGTAACCTACGGACACTTGTTATTTCATCAAAGAATGGATTCCAAGATGTGCTAATTTTACATGTAATCAGAGTACTTATACTCATTCATGTTTTATTTATGCATGTTTGTATTTATTTATTTATTTTTAAAGATTGATTTATTTCTTTTAGACAGGGCAAGGACAGAGCGGGGAAAGAGAGTCTCAAGCAGACCGCTTGCTGAGCATGGAGCCCCACGTAGGGCTTGATAACACGACCACAAGTTCATGAGTTGAGCCGAAACTAAAAGTTGGCTGCGTAATGGAATGAGCCATCCAGGTGCCCCTCATATGTTCCTTTATTAATGCTTTCAACAAATACTTCCTGAGTCACCTGTAAAGACCGAGGCACTGTGAATCATAGTCATGATCAGTCCACATTGGTTGCTAGAAAGAGAAGGCTGAGAGAGATGAGGACAACAGCTAACAGAGACCTCTCTGCCCCCTTGGAACTGGAGAGAAGCCAGCAACAAACAGACCACAATGATCCGAATCCCACGGCCACGCGTGAGCCCTATGTGGAACACCGACTGAATTGGGTCCACAGGGAGCTCCTCCTCCCTGAAACTGCCAGGTTTGCCAGTTCCAGGTTGGCTCCTTCGCTCAGCCAATCCCCATCCTTCCTCACTTCTGTGGGAAAGTATTGATTTATCACTGTATCAAAGCACTAGCAGGACAACTTTTTAAAAAATCTTGTGCCCTTATTCAAATGTTGACCTTGCATTTGGCTTGAGAAATTTCACTCTCTTTTAGGTAGATAATGGTGATTTCCTGAAAGGTCTCAATGAGCTCGTGAGCTTTACTCTTTTAGACTTCTCTTCAGCCATTCATTCAGTACAGACTAGACATTTATTGTTTTTGCCACCCAGAATCTTTTCTCCCTTTCTCAGGTACTAGATCCCAGTTTCCTTTGCTGGAGCCAATCCTCCTCTGTTCTTAGTCTGTGTGGCTTGGGAAGGGGCCAATGTCTCCTACTTCCCCAAACCGACGTTCTGTCTGCTGGCCATGATGTTTTAATTAAGGATGAGCACATGACTCAATCTAGGCAAATGGGAATGAAATCCAGAACATTTTCTGACGTTTTTGAAGAAAGAAGGTCTCCTTTACTCTTGGTGTGATTTACAGGTGGTTTAGGTACAGAGGTGCAGGCTTCCAACCCTCCATTACGAAGGGACAGCCTGACTGCTAACGGAGCCCACAGAGGTAGAGACAGCCAAGAGGGAGGGATATTGAGGCCTGATCTTAGCCCCAGCTTCACATTACTGCTTTAGCCCTGTAGTGTTAGAGTTCCTATTGTTCTCAGACAGAAGAGTCTTCACTGATAATATCTCCCCACCCCCTAGTGCCAAATGGAAAACTACACAGAGAACTAGATAATCCAGTTTCCAAAATATCACACTTGCAAATCTTCATGCCTTTATTAATTTATCCGGAATTAATTTTTCCATCCTCTCCATGTTTCCTTATCACTCTACAGATAGCTGAACTTAAAATACTTAATAACATTTCATATGTTGCAATTTATTTTTCTACTCATTTTAGATTTTGAGATAAGAGAAGGAGCCATGTCTTTTTTAAATTTTTTTTTAAAGATTTTGTTTATTTATTTGACAGACAGAAACCACAAGTAGGCAGAGAGGCAGGCAGAAGGAGAGGAGGGAAGCAGGCTCCCCACTGAGCAGAGAGCCCAAAGTTGGGGCTTGATCCCAGGACTCTGGGATCATGACCTGAGCCGAAGGCAGAGGCTTTAACCCACTGAGCCACCCAGGCGCCCCAGAGCCATGTCTTAATCATCCTAGTTTCCTCATGGTTAACTGTAAATTGTTTCTGTCCATTTAATTCACACAGATGCCCATCGACATGCACTAATGCCATGATACATCAACTAATGCATTCTATTCACCATAGGTTTGATATACATCAGTTGTGGGGTGAGGGGTCAGGGTATAAGTAAGTATGAGACCTGTATCCAAAATTGTGAAGTAGTTGGAATTCACCTTGATTATCCTAACACTCAGGTAATTGGCTGTCTTGTATCACGTTAACATTCCTTCTGTCACAGACTCTATTCCCACCAAAAACTATCTCATCCAAAGTCAGTTACCTTCAAGTGCAAATGACTGGTGGCAACTTAAACAATTATCCTCTGAGAGGAGTATGCATTTTGATGGGTGTTGAAATCTTAATATAAAAAATTTAATCTTCTTTAGTAGGATTTGAATCAAGAGTAAGTTGTAGTTATCCAAGGCCCAGGATGCCTTCCCAGCCTCTGTAATAAGACCACTATTTCTTGGCCTACATTTTTGGCAGCCCCACTCTGAAGTATTAAAATTTTTTTTACTAACTATTCTATTCCATTGCCACTTATGGTGAAATGTGTATAGGTAAAGCTACATTTTCAATAACTTGTGTTAGAAATAAAGGAGTTCCTTATGAACAGCCCAGTGAGTATTTCAAGATGTATCTTGTTCTTCCTCTTTCTTTCCTTCCTGTTCCCTCCCCTTCCAGGTTCTTCCCTTCCCTTCTCTTCAGGAGTCAAGACAGCCCAGCACAGGATCTTACAGCCCAAGCTGAGTGAGAAGGGTATCCAAGCAATGTGGGGGTGAGAGGCTGGAGGCGGTGATGGGATACTGGTTACATGCAGAAGAACTGGCCAGATAAGTAAAGTGTTAAGGATAATGGAAGTCTGGTTTCTTAGTTTTGGAAAAGGGAATTACAGATATGGAAATAGGATGGGGCACCTAGAGGGCTCAGTCAGTTAAGCAGCTGACTCTTGGTTTCAGCTCAGGTTGTGATCTCAGGCTCTTGCGATCAAGCCCCACGTCATTCCCTGAGCTCAGCACAGGGTCTGCTTGAGGATTCTCTCCTTCCACCCCTCCCCCCAACTCGTGCTTTCCCTCTCTCTCCCTAAAATAAATAAATAAATCTTTAAAAAAAAATATGGAAACGAAGAACTAGACTGAACCCTGAAGTGTTGTATTGAAATTGGACATATGAGTGTGATATCGATAAATATAGAAATATAGGTGTTGAACCTGTATATACACACTATGTTTGTGTATGTGTGTGTGCACATTCCCAACTTCTGTCCATGTAGAGGATCTAGGAGTAGTAACACTCCAACAAAAATGAAATCATCTAGTATCCAGACTGGTTTTCTCAATACTATTCTCCACTTAAAGAAGCCAGGATTTCTTGAAGAAATGGTAGATCTCAAGCCTGGGGTATGGAAAGACTGAGATGAACCAGGAACATCAAACTGCTGTCAGAAAGTCAGGAAACAGGGACATGTCAAAAGGACACAGAAGTCATCCTGAGAGTGCTCCTACTGACCAAATAAAAAAAAAAAATCGTGAATAAGAGCTGATAAATGATGGGGCACCTGGGTGGCTCAGTGGGTTAAAGCCTCTGCTTTCGGCTCAGGTCATGATCCCAGGGTCCTGGGATCGAGCCCCGCATCAGGCTCTCTGCTCCACAGGGAGCCTGCTTCCCTTTCTCTCTGCCTGCCTGTCTGCCTACTTGTGATCTTTGTCTGTCGAATAAATAAATAAAATCTTTTTTAAAAAAGTTGATAAATGAGGTATTGTAATAATAGCAATAATGATAACAGATTATAGCTTATTGAATAAATTAGGAATTGCTAAGTCCATGCTAGAAAAAAATTAATTAAAGATTTAATGAGGGGGCGCCTGGGTGGCTCAGTGGGTTAAGCCGCTGCCTTCAGCTCAGGTCATGATCTCAGGGTCCTGGGATCGAGTGCCACATCAGGCTCTCTGCTCGGCAGGGAGCCTGCTTCCCTCTCTCTCTCTCTGCCTGCCTCTCCATCTTCTTGTGATTTCTCTCTGTCAAATAAATAAATAAAATATTTTAAAAAGAAGATTTAATGAGGAACTGAGTATTTACATAGTCTCATTGCAAATCCTCACACAAATATTTGTTAATTTACAAAGGCTAAAGGAGTCATTTTGCAATGGAGAAGCTTAGCAGACGCTGTCTTAATCAAGTGATGAAAGTGAATAGTCTCTGTAAGAGGAAAAATCAAAATCGGTTGCTTAATACGATGGAACGAGAAGAGCTCAGCATCCAGTATTGCTTTTGTGATATTCCTGCCAATGGTACATAACCTGACTCTACTCACAAGGAAACCTTGAACAAACCTAAATGGGGAGGGGGGGCATTCTATAAAATAATGGGCTTATAATCTTCAAAAATGTCAAGGTAATGGAAACCAAAAGACTAAAGGATGGTGCCCAGCTGAAGGAAACATGACAGCATGAACAAGCTATTCTCAAATGGATTAGGTGGTAATAATAATGCAATGTTAATCTTACGGGTTTTTTTGTTTTGTTTTGCTTTGTTTTTTCTTCAAGTTTTTATTTCAATTGCAGTTTGTTAACCTACAGAGTAATATTAGTTTCAAGTGCAGGATTTAGTGATTCATCACTTATATACAACACCCAGTGCTCATCAACCATTTAACACACCTAATCCCCATCAGCCATTTAACACACCCCCCACCTTCCTCCCTTCCAGCAACCATCAGTTTGTTCTCTATAGTTAAGAGTCTGTTTTATGGTTTGCCTTTTTTTTCCCCCATATGTTCATCTGTTTTGTTCTTAAACTCCACATGAGTAAAATCATATGGTATTTGTCTTTCTCTGACTGATTTATTTCCCTTAGCCTAATACTCTCTAGCTCCATGTCATAGCAAATGGCAAGATTTCATTTTTTTTGATGGCCAAGTAATAGTTCATTGTGTATATATACCACCTATTTTTTAACCATTCATCAGTCAGTGGACATTTGAGCTCTTTCCATACTGATTATTGTTGATAATGCTATAAATATCAGGGTGCACATATCTTTTTGAATTAGTATTTTTTAATCTTTTGGATAAATACTTAGCATTGCAATTGCTCTTTCATAAGGTAGTTCTATTTTTAACTTTTTAAGGAACTTCCATACCATTTTCCAGAGTGGCTGCACCAGTTTGCACTCCCACCAAGAGTGTGAGAGAGTTTTGCTTTCTCCAAGTCCTTGCTAACACCTCTTGTTTCCTGTGTTGTTGTTTTTAGCCATTCTGACTAGTGTGAAATGTTAGCTCATTGTGGTTTTGATTTGTATTTCCCTGATGATGAGCAATGCAGTGCATTTTGTCATGTGTCTGTTGGCCCTCTGGATGTCTTCTTTGGAAAAATATCTATTCCTGTGTTCTGCCTATTTCTTTACTGGCTTGTTTGTTTTGGGGGTGTTGAGTTTGATAAATTCTTTATAGATTTTGGATACTAACTCTTTATCAGACATCATTTTCAGATATCTTGTCCCATTTGATAGGTGGTCTTTCGGTTTTGTTGATTGTTTTCTTTGCTGTGCAGGAGTGTTTTGTTTTGATTTGGTGTCAACAGTTCGTTTTTGCTTTTGTTTCCCTAGCCTCAGGAGATGTGTCTAGTAAGAAGTTGTTACAGCCCAGGTCAAAGAAGTTACTGCCTATGTTCTCCTCCAAGATTCTGATGCTTTCCTGTCTCACATTTAGGTCTTTCATCCATCATGAATTTATTTTGGAATATGATGTAATAATGTAATAATGTGGTCCAGTTTAATTCTGCATGTTGCTGTCCATTTTTCCAAATAGCATTTATTGAAGAGACTGTCCTTTTCCCATTGGATATCTTTCCTGTTTTGTCAAAGATTAGTTGACCACATAGTTGTGGGTTTGTTTCTGGGTCTTCTATTCTGTTCCTTTTATCTCTTTTTGTGTAAGTACCATACTGTCTTGATCACTACAGCTTTATGATATAAGTTGAAGTCTGCAAACACGATGCCGTCAGCATTATTTTTCTCTTTCAAGATTGCTTTGGCTATTCAAGGTCTTTTGTGGTTCCATACAGATGCTAGGGCTATTTGTTCTAGTTCTGTGAAGAATGCTGGTGGGATTTCAGTAGGGATTGCTGTAAATGTGTGGATTGCTTTGGGTAGTATAGGCATTTTAACAATATTTGTTCTTCCGATCTGTTAGCATGGAATGTTTTTCCATTTCTTTGTGTCATTTTCAATTTCTTCCATAGGTATTTTATAGTTTTAGGAGTATAGATCTTTTACCTCTTTGCTTAGGCTTATTCCTAGCTATCTTATGGTTCTTGGTGTGATTGTAAATGACATCAATTTCTTGATTTCTCTTTCTGCTTGTTCATCACTGGTGTATAAAAATGCAATGGATTTCTGTACATTGATCTTGTTTCCTGTGACTTTAATGAATTTTTTGGTGGAGTCTTTTGGGTTTTCTACATAGAGTTTGGTGTCATCTGCAAATAGTGAAAGTTTAACTCCTTCCTTGATGATTTGGATGCCTTTTACTTCTTATGGTTGTTTTAGTATATTGTAGTTATGTAGGACAATGTCCTCACTCATAGAAAATATATACTAAAGTTTGTGCGATGATAGAGCAAAAGCAGTTGGTGACTTACTCTCAAATAATTCAGAAAAAAATATACTATGTTTACATTTTTTCTGTGAGTTTGGGATTATTTTCTATATAAAAAAGTGTAAAAATATAATCTCATTCTGTGTCTTGTATATACGGGCCCCGGATACTGTTCAAAGTTTGTCTCATTTTCTTTATTGTGATTGAATCCAACTTAAATTAAAATACAAAATGTTTAATGAACATAAATCCAATACATGTGTGGGAAACAAGAGAGATCTATACTAGTATTTATACTCTTTAATCTTTTTAAGAGATAACAACTGCAGCATACACCTAGACCTTTCGCCCTTATGAGATAGATAAATTAACAGTCTTCAAGAGAATCGGTGCTGTGTAGATGTTTTTAGTCTACTAAAGTCCAATTTGTAGCACAGACCAATGCAATACTGTAGCAGAAACCATAAATTACAAAGTAATAACTCTCACACAAAGTAATTACAATCCTCATTACACAACCCTTCCAAAAGAACAATGTACTTTCTCTGAGGAAACAGACTTCTTTCTCCCACCAGGATAGTTCACAACATGCTTTCCCAAACTAAAGAAACACCCTTCCATTCAACACTGGTATTTTTAAAACCATTAAAACATCTGGTTACACAATTAGATTCAATAATTATACCTTTAAGAAGAAAGCATTTTTAAGAGATAAATTTATTTTACTTGCACTTAAAAAAAGCATTTTTAAGACATAAATTTATTTACTTTATTTTACTGAGAGTGCATTTAATCACAAGCAGATTAAGATAATCGCCAAAGATATCAAGTAAAAACATTTTAAAACATTCAGTTCATTAAATAATTACGAGATGGCCATCTCCTGCAAGGCTTAAGCTAGATGCTGTGAGGGAAAACAAAAACGGCCAAGGTACCAGCATTAGACTTCAGGAGTTTATCTTCTGCAACTGAGTCCAGCATTATTACACAATTTACTGATACTCAGCTATCCTATCAAGAAGACTATGGCAGAATAATTTGAATTATCAAAATCTACATCCAGAGGAGGAATAGTGTCTGATACAAATTAACAAAAATCAAGGAAACTCGGCTAAACTTCTCTCAGATGACAGAAGTGTACCATGTGTTCAAGTCTTATATGTGGTTAATAGTGTCACGCCACTTGCACCAGCGAGAGCAAAAGGACGTTCACCACCCCCTTCACCAAAAACAAACAGAAATACACTAGGGACTATAGGTTAAAATGAATTACCAAGAGCCAGCTTACAAAATTACTTTTGCAATTGAGGGACGTGCATAAAAGGCGAGATGGGCTTTGCCAGGGAAATGGGTTGGAGGGTTTATGGATGGATTGTATATTTATATGAGACCCAAGTAAATATTTTCCACCACTTGGCAGAACAGTGACCTAAACAGGATTGATCCCTGTTCTGTTGACAAAACACGGGGAAAAAGTAAGCAACCTATCCATCAGGCCCTTGGGCTTCTCCGCTTGCCAGGTACCTTCCAATCTGTTAGTTTCAAACCAATGCATCTAGTCAATTATTAACCTGTTTATCATTAACATTACCGCATGAATGTGATATAGGGCATAATTCATTGAAGTTTATACAGTCACTGATATCCTGAGGGATTCCCAACAAAACTGGATGGGTTGATTTTGAGCTGTGGAGTAGACCCAGTGAGGATTATATCCCACCCCCCACCACGCTCATATTGTTCACCTAATTAAAGGTACCGTGCAATAGGGATCAACAGCGTAATCAGAAAAAAAATTCATTTTAAAAGGAAATATTATCAACTTTTTATGAATTGGAATGATACCAAGACATTAAGCAGACTTGCTTGTGTAGAAAAAGATATCACAATCTTATCATTCTGGAGAAGATTTTAATTGTTTGACCAAACATTACTGAGAGATATGGCTGATTCAAACTCTAGGGCAAGGGAACATTTTTAATGGACTCGGAGGTTTTGCAACGCCTGCCATGTTTTCACACAGGTTGAAGTAGATGCATGTTGTGGATCTCAACACACATCAACCAGTGTTTACTGTTTGAATACCCGTGAGTGCAAGTCTGAGATGGATGAGTTGAGTTAGCTTGATTACAGCAATCTGATCTTCCTTGTGGTGCTGAAGCTCAGAGCAAAATGGTACCAATCAATCAGAATTCTAGGAAAGAGCTGTTTGGAGGGATTTTTGTGTTTTGTCTTCTCTTCACAGACCTGTTCGGGGTGGTCAGCTGGTGACAATTTTTAATGGAAAGAGGCTCTTACTTTTCGGCCCTTCAGAGGCTGTGGTGGGCGGTGATTGCTCAACAAAAAAGCCGCTGCCTCGCCCTCCGCCGTGCAGAGGAGAGTGCGGAATGTGGCCAGCTGTTAAAGAAAAGAACAGTGTTGGCTTCAGCACAGAAGGTCACACCAAGGTTGCCGAACTGCCCTCCACTGAAAGTTATGAAACATAGAACCTTTCCTCTACCAGGAACTAAAATATATTACCGTAAAACTGTTCTAAATTATGAGTCATATATATAAGAAAACACCACTTCTGCTAAGTTCTCACCACTATACAAATACCTGTGGGTTCAAAAAATGAAGTACGTAAGCACTCTTCATCTGAGGACAGAGGTAATATGAGGAAACAGAATGTGGTTCAAAGAGGACATGTCTAGGATTCAGAGAATGTCACCTACAAAACGGGCTTCCAGAGATAAGTCCCAGTCCTCGGTCTGGCACCAGTTGGATGACCTTGGGTGCTGGTCTTCAGTTACCTCATCAATAAAGTGAAGCATTGGGTTATATGTTCTCAATAGGTAATAGTGCAATCACACCAAACACGTACTAGTACTCCAGTACCACAGAACCTCAATTTTCATGGCAACCTTGTGGTGTTCATCCTATAGAATATTGAGCTTTCAAGTACTGTTTTCGTTAAGCAATGATTTTGCTCTCACCATACTTGAGCCTTGAACAGCTAACTATGGTAAACGCTTGGATTGTTCAACCTCTGATAATGTTTAAATACAATTCCAGCGATATAGGCATATTTCTCATCCAAAGGGCTTAAATTTTCTTATTACAAAAAAAAAAAAAATGCTGACTTGTCTTACAAACTCATACAACACACAAAGCATCAAGAAGAAAATAAAAATTTCTGGTGATCACATCACAAGATATAATCACAGTTAACCTTATGGAGTACACTCTTCCAGATGTTTTTATGTATACAAACACGTGAATGCACACACAATTTTTCTTATAAAAATGGCTCAACTATCATGCTCTTTTGAAACCTTATTTTTTTACTTAATAGATATCCTATATAGCTTTGTATGTCAATAAACATAAATCTACACTACTATTTTTAATTGCTGAAGTTTTCTACTCTAGGCATGTTATATAAATTATTTAACAATTCCTTGGTGAGTTAATACTATTTATCAAGATTTAGCACTGGTCTACAGTAGTAAAATGAAGACTGGGTAAACTAGCTGAATAATTCTACTTTCCTGAAAATGTTCACCAAAAATGTATTACCAATTAACTCAACTACGTTTCTGGTGTTTCTTTTCCTATTTCACTTGAGCAAAGACAAATTATTAAATTATTGAGAATAAAAGTCCTGCATTGGACTCCCAGCTCAGTAAGGAGCTTCTCCCTCTGCCTGCTGCTTCTCCTGCTTCTGCTCTTTCTCCAACCAAAAAAAAAAAAAAAAAAGAAACTTTAAAAACTAGTCTCCATTCTCTAATCTGTGCTAGTCATTTAATTGCAGAATCAAGCAAATTCACACTAAGATAGGGAAACCTGGGTGGCTCAGTTGGTTAAGCATCTGCCTTTTCACCTCGGGTCATGATCCCAGGGTCCTGGGATCAAGTCCTGTATCAGGCTCCTGCTCATTGGAGAGTCTGCTTCTCCCTCTACCCCTCCCCTGTTTGTGCTCTCTCTCTCTCTCATGTAAATAAATAAATCTTTTTTAAAAATTCACACTAGGACACATCTATTACGTTTCCATCATCACCATTTAGTTGAAGACTAAAATATTTCTTGTACAGTACTAGCCAGGAGGGGAGGCAGAGGTGATGGAGGTCCTCCATAACTAGCAGGCAACGGTCTGTCAGCACACTCCACAGAGACAGGTTCATGCATCATATAAAGCAGCCATGTCTTTCCATAGGTGATACTTCGAGGGGTATAGATGGGCAAGATAAGACAAATATTTACAACCTACTATTATTCATATTTCATTAGACCGGATTATAGCTAGAGCCAGACGAGACTTGAATAATTCTCTGGGAGAGCCAAGCAGTGGAGGTAAATAAAATCTAACCTCTAGAGCCACAGGGAAAACACTCAGCCTTCTGCAGATCATGGGGATCAGGTCTGTCCAAAATGGCCTCTCCCAATGGCCGTGCAGGAATCCCAAGGCCTGAATCAGGGCACCAGCTTGCTGGCCTCAGCAAGCACAGCTGGCCTCCCAGTGACGCTGCCCATTCCTCTGAAGAGGTTGGCTTTTTTTTTTTCTTAAGATTTTATTTATTTATTTGAGAAAGAGAAAGGGAGAGCAGGGGTAGGGGCAGGGGAGAGAGAGAGAGAGAAGGAGCAGGGAAAGGGGCAGGGATCCCCAGGACCTCAGGACTGTGACCTGAGCCAAAGGCAGATGCTTAACCAACTGAGCCACCCAGGCACCCCCCTCCTTTGAGTCCTCTGCAAGTTGGTCATGGCTCCCTACCTCCGTAACACCTTAACCTCACAGGAATTTCTCTAGTTCTTTCTCTGACCTGCCTGTACATTTTGGTGAGATTCATTGAGCC
Organism: Mustela erminea; assembly: GCF_009829155.1. Taxonomy (NCBI): domain Eukaryota; kingdom Metazoa; phylum Chordata; class Mammalia; order Carnivora; family Mustelidae; genus Mustela; species Mustela erminea. The sequence continues at coordinate 35,810,584 of NC_045629.1, read as the reverse complement.
AATCCTGATGTCTCACCAAACTCCTTCCCTTTCTGGCTCTGGATCTCCCTCTGGATCACTCAGTCAGGCTAGGTAGCGTTCCGTCCACCAGTCCCTGCTCAGATCTGCTTCTCTCGGCTCTGGCGTCCTCCACCACTGCACTAACCACCAACTTGCACACCGCTGGCTGGCCCTTACCAGTCTCGCCGCTCTCTGGGCCCCTGGGCTTCTTGCAGACAGAAAAATCTGCCACTCTGTCACGAGGGCTGATAGCATCTACACGAGTCCTGGCAGGAGTCTCCCCAGATGAGCCTGAAGGCTGAGGAGGGTGTGATCTGTTTTGCTGGTTTTCTTGGCTCTAATACTGAAAATTTAACATCCTTATAGAGCAACCCCAGTAAGCAGAAATACCTTGTCTGTTTTGTAAATCGCTTTGCTTATGCCACTCTAGAGCTTAAAAGTCTAATAGTCCTCCACTCCCTCCCAAAGCTGGATAGTAAAAGTAAAATGTCCCTTCCAGAACATGGTGGGCCAGGTATGGCACCAAGTCCCCTCACACACACCTCGTATCCCCATTTTAAAGATGAAGCACCTGAGGGACAGCTAAGAAGTTTCAGTAAAGAAGCTATCTGGCAAGTAAGTCCTACACTAAACACAGAACTATATTGCATCTCTATTTTTTATTTCTATTTTCCCCTAATCTCTTTTCATTAACTTTTTATTATGGAAACTTTCAAACACACATAAAGCAAGAAAGAGCAGCCGCGTAAGCCACCACACACTCAGCACCCAGCTTCACCGTCAAGAACACACAGACACCTTCACTGCATCCACACTCTCCTCTTCCCGCCTCCCCTCAGGCCCACACTGGATTACTTTGAAACAAATCCTGAATATCATGTCCTTTCAGGTGTAAACACTTCAAAATCGATCTCTAAAATAAGTAACATGTCTAACTCTAATAAGGCTTCCAAAACTAGTTAGCCTGGCTTCTGGAACCAGCGGGGGCCAACTGACTAGATTGTCTCTGATTACAACCACACCCGGGGCCCACTCGGAGCCAGTTTTGTCAAGGGCGATCCCAGAGTACCTGAACAAAGAGACGTTGGGGAGATTCTTAAAACTTCAGGTTACCGATCCTTATCCCCAGACATTCTGTGTGAGAATTTCTGATAACGCCCAAGGATTCACATTTTTGATAAGCTTCCCCAGGTGATTGTTGTATACAATAGAGTCTGAGAAACTTAGGTACAAAGGCACCCACATTTTCTGCACCTCCTTTTCTTGCCTTTAGTTACGGTGTCCTTTCTTGAAACTGCTCCTTTTCCTTTACTACCTCCAACCAGTCACCACCCTTTTCCTAGCCCAGATATCAGCACTTTCAAGAAGTCTTTTCCTGATTTCTCCAATAAAATAGTCTCTCCCCTGTTGAACTTCCGTTACACCTTATTTCTCTTACATATCAAGCACAGCTACTGTGTTACTGTTTTTTACGCATTTATTTTATCTTGTCTGTTAGATTATAAACTACTTGAGGACAAGGAACATTTTTAACACTTCTTTGTATCTTTTGCATTATGCCTTGCAAGAGTTAGCAATTATTAAACAACTCTAGAATTGACTTGCACTCGCCTATAATTTAGAACTTTAGTTTTTTTAAAATGTAAGTCAAAATTAATGTTCCAGTGAATGAATTCTTTCCCCATTTCCCATTTAGTCTAAAGATGCAGAAGTTAAGAAGAGTATTCCTAGATCATTATCTTTAATTATATAATATAGCATTTTACTATTTTAAAAGGACACTAGGTATTGCTTCCAGATCTGTTGGACTAAGATCCTACAGACAGCCTCCCTGTAGAAAACTCTAAAACCCAGACATAAATACAAAAAAGCGACAAGTCACAGGTCCTAGAGAGTAAAGAGAAGCAGGGGGACTCAGGTGGGTAGTTTGTGCTCACATGAAGGGCAGATGGAAGCTCTACAAGTGAGTTTTTATCTCTCCCAGCTTTTCACCTGAGCTGAGTAGAGTCTGCAAGGTGCACAAAGTTGCAGCAGAGGCAGAGAGAGGATCCTCAAACTCTATACCCAAGGACCATACGCGGCTGTACTGAGACCAGAGCTGCTGCACAAGAAAGAAAATTTGCAGTTTAAGTGCTGGAAAAAAAAAAAAAACCACAACCTACTCACACAAGGGAAATAATATTCATCAGAAAAAAATAACCAAATCCAGAATCTCTACCACTTCATGTTCATCACACCTAGAATACAATAAAAAATTACTTAACAAAGAAGCAAGAAAATGGAACACATTCTCAAAAAAAGAAACATCAACAGTCTGACCCAAGATGAACCAAATTAGGAACTTACAAGGTTTTTTTGTTTGGTTTTGGGTTTTGTTTTGTTTTTTTTAATAAAGATTTTATTTATTTATGTGTGAGAGAGTGCGAGTATGTGTGAAAGCAAGAGAGCACAAGCAGCAGGAAGGAGCAGAGGAAGAGAAGGAAGCAGACTCCCTGCTGAGCAGGGAGCCTGATGCGGGACTTGATTCCAGGACCCCGAGATCATGACCTGAGCTGAAAGGCAAGATGCTTAACCAACTGAGCCACTCAGGCACACACAGGGTTTGTTTGTTTATTTGTTTGTTTGTTTTTAATGACTACTTTAACTAACTGAGGTTTGTATATTAAACAAAGCATCTTTAATGCAGAGTAGTGGGAAGTCTCAGCAGAAAAATAAATATAATAAAAAGGAAGAAAATAGAAAATGTAGAACTAAAATAGAGAATTGCTAAAACAAAAAATTACCTGGTAGACTTAACAGTCAAATTGACATGACAGAGGAAAGAGCAAATGAACTTAAATATAGATCTATAGAAATTACCCATAGTGAAGAACAGAGATTTTTAAAAAAATATCTAAAAATTAGTCTTGGTGAAATGAGAGAGGGAGAAAAACCATAAGAGGCTCTTAACTATAGGAAACAAACTGAGGGTTGCTGGAGGGGAGGGTCATGGGAAGATGGGGTAAGCGGGTGATGGGCATTAAGGGAGGGCACGTAATGTAATGAGCTCTGGGTTACATGCAACTGACGAAACACTGACTCTACTTCTGAAACTAATAATATACTACATGTTAATTAAATTGGATTTAAATAAAAAATATCTTTTAAAATAGCATCTTGGGGATCTGTTAGATGTTATTAAAAGGTTAAATATATGTGTAATTGAAATATCAGAAGGAAAGGAAAGAGAAAATGGGGTACAGCATACCTAAAATTTAACTCATAAATCATCATGAAATGTGACAGCTACAACCATTACTTAGAGTATGAAAAAAAAAATCTGTGGCTTATAGTTAGGCAAAGATTTCTTAAAACAGGACACCAAAAGCACAATCTATAAGCGATAAACTGATAAAAATGGACTACATCAAAGTTAAGAACTTTTGCTCTTCAAAAGACAGTTTTAAAATAAGGCAACCAATAGACTAGGAGAAAACTTCGGCAAAACATGTATTTTAAAAAGGGTGTTATCCTTATTGTATACAGAACCTTTGCAATTCAATAATAAAAACACGAACACCCAATTTTTAAAAAGGAAAAAATGACTTCAACAGATATTTCACAAAAGAAGATATGTGCACAGCCAACAAACACCTGAAAAAAGCTCAACATTACTTGTCACCAGACAAATGCAAATTTGAAAAATCACATTTACTCACGAGAATGGCCAAAATTCAAAAGACTGACAACACCAAGTGCTGATAAGGATATGGAGGAACTTAGAAATCTCTGAGGGGTACAGATGGGCAAGATAAGAGCAACCCCAGTAAGGAGAAATACCTGTTCTAATGTTATTGCTGGTAACAATGGAAGATGGAACAGCCACATTAAAGGACAATAGGGCCGTACCTTATACAATTAAACGTGTAAGTGCTAGCTATGGCCATAGAACATGAAAATATGTGCCCACACAAAATTGTACGTGTCAATTATCCCTAACTTACAAAAATGTACAGCTGTTATTCAGAATAGCCCCAAACTGGAAGCAACCCAAATATCCATCAATTGGTAAATAGATTTTTTAAAAAGGTGGTACATCATAGAATATGAATAAATTTAAAGTAAGGTCGTATATCATAGAATATGAATATTCTAGGGATATAGAATATTCCTCAGTAACAAAAACTGTAAGTGAAACTCGAAAACATTATGCTAAGTAAAAGAAGTCAAACACAAAAATCTACATACTGTATGATTCCATTTAAATAAAATTCTAGAAAAGGCAGAATCCTTGTGACAGCATCTCAGAGACTGCCCAGGGCCATGGGTGAGGAAGGAGGTAGAATGCAAAGAAGCATAAGGAAATATTCTGGCAGAGGGATCTATTTTATATCTTGATCCAGTGGTTGCTGCATGGTAATATACGATAACAGAAACCATCAACTGCACATTAAACTCATGAATTTTACTGTATGGCAATCTCATAACAAAAGACCAAGAGAATTTTTTTTTCAAAAGAGCATAGAATTAAAAGCAAGTATTTCGCACACTGAAGTCAGCAGAGAGCCAATTTAGATAATTTAGGATAACCCAAAGAAACTTAGCAGAACAGCTAGCCTTCCAAAGAGAATGACAGATCTATTATCAAAACTATCTGAAAACAGCATATCTGTTTACTGGTCTGGCAGTTAAATTAAGCATTCCAATAAATGACTCTGGGAACTAAAATGGGCTTGAATCAAATAAAAGAAAATGAAAACCATGTGTTTGCCCTTCTGGTCAAACAGTGACTGGGCAAGAAATAGCAGTGGAAAAAAACCTAGGAAAAAAAATCGGCACTAACTAACTAAAAAAAGAATTTAATCTTCATAGCTAGTGACATTATATAGTAGAATTGGAAAATACACAAAACAATGTGTTTCAGGGACTTCAAAAATAAAGAGAAGCCAAAATTGGGATCAGAAATTATCTTTCAGAAATTAATTCTTAATTAAGTGGTATACTCGAAAGACACGTTCATTTCACTTTATATAAAAGAGATAAACACTGAATAATCATCTCAACCCTCTCATGTTTTAGATTTTCTTAATAACCTTATTATTTTAGAATAGTTCTAGATTTACAGGATTATTGCTAAGACAGTACAAATAGTTCTCATAAGCCCCACACTCCATGTGCCCTATTACGAATCTCTTACATTAGGGTGGTACATTATTCACAATTGGTGAACCAGTGTTAATATATTCTCACTAATTGAAGTCCATTCTTTATTAAGATTTCCTTTGTTTTTACCTAATGTCTTTTCCTGTTCCAGATCCCACCAGGAAAGAACCTTGCATTCAGTAATTATATTTCCTTGAGCATTTCTTGATGACGACAATTTCTCAGATTTACCTTGCTTTTGATAACCTCGACATTTTGAGGAGTACTGACCGGCTATTTTGCAGAACCTCCCTCAGCTGGGCTTTATCTGATGTTTTTCTCATGGTTAGACTGGGATTGGACTTCTGAAATATCTTTTGCTTCATTCTCTAACTCTTAAAATCACCATAATATCATATTAAAATAATTTGGATTATTATTCAGATAATCATTTCCATCTGATTAAAAATGAAAATGTCTGGGGCACCTGCCTAGATGGCTCAGATGGTTAAGAGTCTGCCTCCAACTTAAGTCATGATTTGGGGGTTCTGAGATGGGCCATGTCCAGGTCCCTGCTCAGCAGGGAGTCTGGTTCTCCCTCTGTCTCTGCCCCGCCCCCTACTGTGCTCTTTCATTCTCTCTCTCTCTGTCTCAAATAAATAAAATATTTTTTAAAAATGAAAATGTCTAAAAGTATTCATGCTAGAGTAGATGTAAGTGAATTTAAGTAGATCTCAGTGAATTATCAATCAAACTAAAGCTCTAAAGTATAGTTATTATTTTTTATACTCTACCTTATAAAAACCACATTAATAATTATTTTTAATTAACTGAGCCTCAAATTAGATACAGTAGTGAAACCACAGGTAGGCAGGCATAATTCCTAAACTTAGAGAGGGTCATTTTTGATTAAGAGCTTTAAGTATTTTAAGGAACTAAATTATATATTTTGATATATTCTGTTCTAAATGGCAAGTGGATTTTAAAAAGTTAATTTCCAACTGGCTTTAAGAGATAAAAATATCCTTGAAATATGAGGAAAAACATGAACTCTTATTATTACCACCTTGATGATATAATTTATTAATTGTTGCCCTTACCCTGTTCAAATTTAAGAAAGTAATGTAAAAGTGAACAGTTTAACACATGGAGGAAAGAAAAATTTACTCTGTTAGTAAAGCCACTGGATCAGTGACAGGTCCTTTTTCTTATGACACGAGGCACCTTATTCATGAGGGGAAAAGTCACAGGAATTTCCATGTCTGTCAAGCTCTGAACTTCAATCCACACTTTTACAAAATGTTTTGATCAATATGTTCCAGATTATTATTTGGCTTTAATCCTAAAGATAAGGCCAACAGAAATTGGATGTGCTCAACACGCCAAGGAAAAATGTTACCTGACATGACCTTGGCAAAGGTGAACGAGCTCTATCTAGTCTTTGGGGGTCAAACAGAAACAGCTAGGCAGGTGGGCAAGCCCAGAACAGATTACCTGCAAAAGTTACCAGCCTGTGTTCTTGCTAAGATGATGCAGCAAGTAATTTAAAAAGGAAAACAAAAAGCAAAGAAAACCCACTCAGCACAACATCCACAGAAAACATACATCCACCTGTCTGGTAGGTCAGTCACACAGGTCATAGACCCAAGCCAAGTTTCTGGGCATCCAAGCCAGTCCGAGTCTGCAGACGGCGTGGCTTCTCGTGGGGACTCCATATGTTTATCAGAAAAACAAATGAAGCATTGTCTTCACTAGAACAGCACAGGTAGGCACCCAACAGCATCTCAGGAAATGCTTACAGCCCCTCAAGCAGCCTCACAAAAGTTCTGTCCGCAAAAGCCAAGAAACCCATTGCTGTGTCACTGCTCACTTTCTTTCTTTCTTTCTTTTTCGGAAGATTTTATTTATTTATTTATTTGACAGACAGAGATCACAAGTAGGCAGAGAGGCAGGCAGAGAGAGAGGGGAAACAGGCTCCCCACTGAGCAGAGAGCCCGATGCGGGGCTCAGTCCCAGGACCCTGCGATCACGACCTGAGCCGAAGGCAGAGCCACCCAGGTGCCCCACACTGCTCACTTTCTGACTGCGACATCATCTGTAGGAGGAACAGGTCTCAGGACTGAGGTCAAAAAGAAGAAAGTCCCCTTTTAAGAATAGCCTTTCTCCTAATTTCCCTGTTTATCTACCAGCCTGCTTATATCTCAGCCCATAAAAGAAAACAAGTATAGCCTTTAAAGTCACCTTCCTCAGTGTCTGTATGCACGTTACATTTCTAATCACAGAAGGTCAAATAAGAAAGGGACATGAGTTTTACCCAGTCCAACTACCTATCTGATTAATGAAGGGAAAACACAGCCTTCATCATGTCCCAGAAATTAAGGGCAGGATTTTTTTTTTAAGTTTTGATCAAGTTCTCCTCTGGTAAATCAGGATCTACCTTGAAGAAGCGACATACCTGTTGAGAGCTGATATTTATAGGTTGTTTTAAAACAATCCATGTGACACTCTCAAGAAGAGGTGGGACAGTGAGGGAACCGGGATATGTCCAGTAGTCCCAGGATGGAGGAAGCAGAGATAATGGGTCAAAATTTGTGAATCGAGTTTGTTTACCCTGGTAGAGAAAAGAGAATTCCCACAAATTATAATGGGAGAGTTTGACACTGCCCTCCCAAAAAAAAAAAAAAAAAAAAAAATCCAATGAAAGACCATTGTGCTAGAATTCTTTAATTCGTGGAATTATTTAGTATCTGCCTTTGTATCTTAAAAAAAAGGTTTCTGTCTTAACCTAAATATTTTAGATGAAGTAGCACATTCCCTAGATTTATTTAAGAACACAAGATTTGTTTAAAATGTGTTGCAAGTTTTAGATGCTGATTATGCAACACTCCAATACCAGAAACTAATCATGGCATAGTTTTGTTAGTAATGATTTTAGGTAATTTAAGACCCCCCTCATAATTTTCAAAAGACAAATGGTAATAGGTTGATTCTGCTCTATTGATGAAGTATATTCCAAACCTGCTTCAAAGCAGATAGCATATGTTCCATCTGAACATATGTCTAAGTTATTAAAAGAAAGTAAGAAACTTCAGGAGAGAACAACAAATGCATTAGTCATTAGCAAATAATATTTCATTTTACCTTTTCTTTAATAGAATCCAAAATGTCTGTAATCTTTTGCAGTTGAGAATTATGTTCACCAATCTGAAAGCACAAAATTTCAGAAGAAATGGTTACTGTAGCAGAACAGGTCTGGTTCACTCCATTTCAATAATTGGTTTTGAATTAAAAAAAAAAAAAAAAAAAACCTACGCCAGCCCAGAACAAACAGAGATTGTTCTATAATGAAGCTGCCTTTCACCTGCTGACTTTATCATGCTAGAAGAATCTGAACAAGGTAATGTTACAGGTTCCTTGGCTGAATTTTAAGCTTGATTCCAAAACTAGTATTAATAGCTACATAGTTTTTCAGCTTTGTGAATGTTTAAGATACAGGTTAACTTAAGAGAAAACTCCCTTAGGAAACTCTAACATAATACTATTCAACCAGATGTGACCTTCAGATCCTAGAACCAAACTGACTCTTGAGACATCAAAGCATTAAAAGAAAATATCTCCAGCAACACCTGGGTGGCTCAGTCCATTAAGCATCTGCCTTTGGCTCAGTTCATAATCCCAGGGTCCTGGGATCCAGTCCCACATGGGGCTCTTTGCTCAGCGGGGAGCCTGCTTCTCCCTCTCCTTCTCCCTCTGCTCCTTCCCCTGCATGTGCTCTCTCTCTCTCTCTCTCTCTCTCTCAAATAAATAAAAGAAAAGAAAAAATCTCCCACTTACCACCTAAAATGATTTAAGTTCCTGAACCAACATGATATATTATCAATGAGTAGAAATCATCATCAGAAAAATATATGTACCTCTCTTCATTATTATGGATGTCCTGAATCTACCTAAGCTTTTAAATCCTTCAGGATTAAAACATAATCTCTTGCCTCACTCGCATTCCACTGCCACCAGCGGACTTGGCCGCCAAAGGGAAGAAGCCAGCCGCTGCCATTCATCCCACCCTCCGTTCTGCCCTGTACTTCTCCCAGTGCCAGCCCAGCCCCAAGGGGTTACAACACTGCACAGAGTCAGTGGCAGAGCAAAAGCGCCGGCCCTGCAAGAATGCGGTCACAGTGGGAGCCGGACGGCCCAACCCACCCACGGGGATCATAACAAGGACACTTGCTTCACCACGTGTGAATATGAGACAAAGGAAAAGACAACAACAGTTTTTAAAAACTGATCAGTGTGTTTGAGACAACAGACCACTGTGGTAAAACTGGTGCTTCAAGATTGAGGAATTTGAACTTCACTCGGTCCTGTATCTCTAAATACGGTGTCATCAGGAAGAGACTAGAATAAAGATTTCCTTCTCGAATCTCAGTTGTTACTCCTGCTACTATTGTTGTGGCTGCGGCTGCAGCTGTTTCTGTTCACATAAAAATGATCAATGGACAATAAGAGAAGATATAAGACAATACTTCTAAGGTAGTTCTGGGCTGTTAGATAAATCATAAACTAAAACATAAATGTTTAATATAATTTCCAAAGGAAAACATTAAACTTAGAAGGAGTTTACTATTAAAAATGGTAAGATTACATTTTCCATGACTGAAACTCTTTATCCAACATGGCTGAGGAATTATTTAAAATGAAATTGGTAGATTCTCACCTGTAAAAATACTCCCAACACAGCTAGTCCATCTGGCTCATGAGCTGCCTCAACAAAGCTGGGGTATTTGTCTGAATTCCAATGAACAACATGGAGCTGAAAGGGACACAATTCAAAAAAATTTTTTTAAATCCTTAAAAACATAAATGAAAATGAAATATTTATATAGATATCCTGGGTTTGTGCACACATGTGTATAATGTCTTCTTCATAGAATCTTCCTTTTTGCTTTTGTCTAAAAGCCAAAGACAAGTACCACGGCCACTTGGAGTCTGTGGTATACTATAGGAAGGTCTACAGCACTAGTTAGAACATTCTGGAGCATCCTGCCAAGCCCCTCTGGTCCAAGCAATCTCCAACAATTGCTCCTGAGTGACTTAAGGCTCCTCCCTAACCTCCCACGGGTGGAAATGCAACAGAGCAGCCTTGGGTCAGATCTCGGCTGGTAGCAGAGTCCAGGAAACAAGCTTAGGCTCACAGGATGGGGGAGAAGTCAACTGATGGTTTGTAGTAACAATCCTGCTGCTAAGGACAGTACTGATTGTTCTTGAAACCGCCTAGTCAGATGTTCATCTCCATACCCGAAGACTTTTTATGACTGGAAAAAGCAAATTCTCCTTAACAGAACTATCTTAAGCAGTATTCACACATGTGTTACCTTCTAGAATTATGTTCCAATCCTTTGCTGATAGCAAGTTTTAACGGGGACAAAGAGACTATGTCTAGGAACAGGAATTAGGAACCAGGCACATCTGAGGATGAAAATGAGAGGCAGTTGGTGCTACTGAGGGGGGAGAAAGGAAAGAAGGGGAAAGGGAAGGAGTTGGAGGACCTGGAACTCTAGAAAACAGAAAATACACCTACTTCATAACTCTGCCCTCTTGCAAGTGGCGTCCTGCAAAATCCAAAGGGGTCCTAAAAGTTCTGCGACTGTACACAGTACCGTGTCCCAAACACACAAACAACTGTGAAAGACAACTGTGAAAGAATAACAATAAGGCAGAAAACCACCCCGGGGAGATCTTCATTCCTGATTAAGGGGAAGAACACACTACAATAGACACCAAAGGGCAATGTGCCAAACTCAAACAATTTGGCCATAATCAGGAGCATGCCATGCTGTCCAAGAACCCCTGTACTAAGGACTGACCTCAGATACAATCTCCTTTCAGTGAATCCTTCGGGCACCTCAGGGGGAAACACAGATGAAGGGCTTCATGCACAAGTCACCTTTCTAGCTGTCTCTTAAAAGAGAGAACTGAGTATGTTCAAAGTCATGGTTTTAATCCCATGCTTTAAATACAACTTCCTATTTCATAGGCAACGAATATGGGGGAATTTCTGGATAAATAAGAATGATCACAACCAGTGAGCTGCAAAACTATGAAACACTCCACCACCCATAAACAATCAAGGAAGGCTGTGGGATATAGAGATGGAAAGTACAAAGGTGGATCCCTGCGGTACCATGTTCTACGTTGGTGTGAGACAGCTGGAGGAGGAACGAAACCCGGAAGACCCTGGATGATGAAACAGAATCCATTTGGCTCACGAGACATTCCACTCTAAGGGAGGGGCTGGAAAGAACATTACAATTGTTTTAAAGGGCTCTGTGCCAACCCATCAGCTCACGTTGTAAGAGATGATACCAAAGAAAGAAAAAGAAGTGAAACGACATCTTTAGGTTCACAACTGATTAGAAAAGGAATATGTAACTAAAGAGAGATGACTCTATATAACCTTTTCTTGGTTAAAAAACAGCAATTATTTACAGGTGCCTGGGTGGGTTCAGTCAGCTAAACATCTACCTTCAGCTCAGGTCATTATCTTGGGGTCCTGGGATCGAGACGAGTGTTGGGCTCCTGCTCAGCAGGGAGACTGCTTTTCCCTCTGCCCCTCACCCCACTTGTGCTCCCACTCACTCTTTCAAATACATAAAATTGTTAAAAAAAAAAAATAAAAAATAAAAAACAACAGCTATTTAGAATATTATGGGAAACTAGAGCAAGAAAAATCTTTTTTTTTTCCAAGTCTTTCTCTCTCCCACACACCTTGCCTAATTAGCACCAACAGCTTCAGAGGGACTGATACAACTTGTATTAGCATTCATATTTGTTTTTGCAGCGTTTGGGAGTTTCTTTTTAAGATTTTATTTATTTATTTGACAGAGGGAGAAGCAGACTCCCTGCTGAGTATAGACACCTCCTCCCCCAACTTGGGGCTCAGCACCAGGACCCTGGGGTCAGGACTTGACCTGAAGGCAACCACTTAACCAACTAAGCCACCCAGATGCCCCACCATTTGTACTTGAATTAAAACTCAAACAAATAACAAATTCACATTTCCAGACCAACAATGACAGCTTCAGTGATTTAAGCCAATCGCAAGACCTCATAGCCACAACAAAATTGGAAATGAGAAGATTCTTTCCTATTGGAAATAATCTTTTTCTTTTTAAAGATTCTATTTATTTATTTATTTGTTTGTTTGTTTATTCATGAGAGACCAGGAGCACAGGGAGGGGCAGAGAGAGGGAGAGAAAATCTCAAGGACACTCCGTGCTGAGGACCCTGAGATCATGACCTGAGCCAAAATCAAGAGTCTGACCCTCAACCACTGAGCCACCCAGGTACCCCAATAATTTCTAAATTATACTATTATTCAACTTTAGCATTTTAACTGCATACTATTGATATGTAAATTATATTTAACCTGCCAAAAATCACCATTAATATTAAAATTATAGTTTTACTATCAACTACATATTTAATATGCTTATTATATAATCTGTACAAACTGTAATCAGATGAAGTTTTAAATAGGGAGTGGATTATTAGCCTACTTTTTATAGACACACAACTCTTAGGGTAAGGTTTTTCCATGATTTAGAACACTTTAATCTCTCTGTTAATGTCACAGGTCATGAGATTAGACTCAAAGTTAAATTTTTATATGGTATAGTCTAAATGTTTTCTTCCTTTCATTTCTTTTCTTCTTTTTTTTTTTTTTAAGTGGGTACAACTCGATGACAGTCATGAAATTAGGTACAAAAGTGGTGGGGAACACTAATTAAGAATCATTTCTACAGCTGAGCACAAAGGGATTCTTTTTAACCTGAAATTAAATGTGATTCCCAAATACCTCCATCTCCAGCCTGGACGTCTTCCTTAAACTCCAAGTCTGTACCTAATGGCCTTCTTGAATGTGAGCCTAGAAGGTCTAATGGACACCTCCAACTTGATGTGTGCGCAAGAGAAAGTCAGCTTCTCTCTGCAACTTGCTCCTTCCTGTACTTGCTCATCTGAGTAAGTGGCAGAAAGATCCCCGTGTTTGCACAAGCCAAAGTCTTAAGAATGTTTCTAGATTCCTCTTTCTTCTTTCTTCGATCTTGCTACCCTTTTCATTGGCAAGTCCCATGGATTTTCTTTCCCAAACATATCCCGGACTCCCCTTTACCTCCACCACTTCCATAGACCAAACCACCACCCTTGCTCATTTGAAATACTTCTTTATAAAATATAAAGTAGAACAGGACATTCCCCTGCCCAAAGCCTTCTATTGTCTTTATCTCAATACATCAAAGATAAATTCCAAACTTCTTACCATGCCCTACAAAGCCCAATAAGACATGGTCCTTGCCTGCTTCTCTAGGACACAGCCTCTAACCTCCTCTCCTTAATTCCAATCCCAGGAGCCAAAGCCTTTCACTTCCTAAATGTGCCAACTTCATTTCTGCACGAGGTCATCTGTATTTGCTGTTAAGCTGTATAGATTTGATGAGAAGCTGTATAGATTTTCTCATGGTGAGTTTTCCTAACTTTTTAATCATACTACCAGATCCCATAGTATTGTTCCTAACAAAGAATTTACCATATACCATTTACTTATGTGTTTATTGTCTGCTTCCAATACCCCGTCAATCCTGAGGTCTGACCCAGACTTCCTCATTCTCCATCAGCATTCTTATCTCCCACCAGAAACAAGGACCCTCTCCTCTCCCTCTCTCTCAAACCTAATCAATCAACAAATCCCACCAAAGCTGCACTGGCCACCAGCACTCCAATTAAGTGAGCCATCATCTATTATCCAGAACGACCCACAAAGCCTCCTCCTCACGGACTCTCCTTATCCACTCCTGCTTCAACCCAATTCATGCTCAAACTGTAGCATGAATATTTTTTAAATGCAAATACGATCACTTCACAATTCAAAGTGAGTTAATGGCTTCCCACCCATTTAGAATTAAGTTCACCAGCCTTACCATGATTGATCTTTGTAAAATCAGGCTCTCCAGCCTTTCCAACTTCACCTCTGGCATCTCTCCACTTCGTTCTTTGTGTGCTAATTCCACTGGTCATTCTGTTCTTCCAGTATGTGACTACCCACCCAAGTCCTCACACTTGAGTCTAGGCAGTGCCCCTGCTGTCTCTGCCCTTTGCCTGGCTCACTCCTGCTCATCCTTCAGGTTTAGGGTTGAGGGCCTCTTCCCAGGAAAACATTCCCTGGCTCATCCTTACTTCCTTCCAGCACGAGTAAGCTGGACAAAGATGGGCGACATGGTGGGGTCACAATGACTTCTTAAAGAGTGAATGATTCATGAACAAATAAACAAATAAAATAAAAAACAGCCTTAAACACATATTAAAGAATATACAAAACTCTAGTCAAAGTTTTATCTGTTTCAAGAAGGAAAGTCTACGAAGATGTCTCTTGTTCTATATGCAGGACTCTGAGCCTCTGGAAAATTTCAGGATAGGACTGCCCTTTTCAAGAAACAACCTGCCAGCTCAGATAAAACCTCTCGAAAGTATACTTTCAAGTTTATGACACGAGGAAGTATAACTATAAAGCAATGTGACTAAGTTTTTTTAGTTGCTTAGAAAAATTACAAAGCAGTAATCCAAAGCCAGCTCAATCCCCACAGAAACTTTCAGATTTAGAATAACGTGTTCAATTCAGAACATAAAACTTTAGAAAGCAACATGAAAACTATTCAGCAGATAATATAAACTGAGGCACCACACAGATTAAGGAGTCCCACTTTCTATATTCTTGGCATCTTTTATCCAGTGCCATGGAACACTTTGGATATACAATTTATTCCCTCCTGAAAACAGAGCAGGTCCCATATCCTAAGCAATTGGCCTCAAACAAGTGTTTTAAGTAGACAGATAGATGTTTTCGTTGATAGGCTCAAAGAATAGATGTACGTGTTAATGGAAGAGCAAAACTGGAAAGCTCTCTTGGCTGGATTTCTCTCAACAGCAGAACTATAAAAGAGTGTCTCAACTCCACAGCTTAGTAGCCATGAGAAAATGAAGAAAAACTTTACTTGCCTGGTAATGCTCTGCTTCACCTAGACAACTCATAAGCCAAATTACTGTCACTTAAAAAGCTTTGGTTGCATCACACAATAACTCATTCTCATCTCATAGAAAAGTTGGGTGTTAGCAATATTTAACAGTATTAAAACTTAAAGTATATTATGCTTTGTCATTTAACAGAGGATTAGAAAAAGTAGAGTAGTATTAATGAATGTAATTACAAAGGAATAACTTCCCAATTTAAAAAAAAGTCAATGAATGCTTTATTGCATTATGACTTCAATAATTAACAGAGATTCCCTTTTATACCTGTAAATATAGAGGTACGGTTGAGTTTAAAAGAGTTCCTGTCTTTGTACTGTAGAGTTTAGAAGAGTTCGTGTCTTTGTTTCTTTTCCCTGTAAGGAACTTCGCTACTTAATATCACTTCTACAAAATATGATATTAGTATACTCCTGTGTCTGGACCAAATAAGTACACAGTTGAACCCAAATCAAATGTCTCTTTCTCTGCCTTCTCCCTGGACTTTCAGGAAACACAACAGATATTCTAGAAAGAGTTTATAAGTTGGTATCAGACAGACGTGAGTTTAAAACCATCTCAACTGCTTCCTAGTTGGGTAAATTATTAATCTCTCCAAACCGGCTGTTTACTCATTTCTAGAAGGAGCACAATAACCCTAATCTCCCAGAGTTGGTGTAAGGCTCAGAAGGACCATGTTTATAGCTCTCATACTGATAAACTCTCCTATTGATGGAAAAAAGCAATATCAGACAGATTCCAAATTGGCTCAGGATCAATTTGCAGTCAAGAGAGTTGTCAGCTGGGTTCCTTATATCCCACCACCTAGGAAACCACTGAGTCATGAATATGTGTCCGATGGCTTACCTCTGCAGCATATCTCACTCCATCCACCACGTGTTCAGAGCCATGATCATCAGCAGACCCCCAGTGAAGGTGAAACTGTCGCAAGCGGTAGCTTCCAGAGAGAGGACCCCCACGCAGAACTAAACGCCAATATATTTCAAATTGTTAGCAAGAAGAAAATATTCATACATGCCGCTATAATCCACATCATCTCCCTGAATTATTCAACAAGTCCATGTCCACCAAGGAATTTTTTTTTTTACAAATGTGTCATTCAGTTTGCAGACAGGCATACAATTTAGGTATACGAGGAATGAATACAAACATTTTAAAAGGTTGGAGAGTCCACGATACAGATTTTTATGGGACATCTGGGAAATCACAGTGGTTTAGAAAGTAGAAGAAATTAGGAGTTCCTAAAGTAAAGAATGAGTCTGTTTATTGGAGGATGTCAGCCTCTCTGAATAAGGATGTGATATGTCAAGAGGGCCACCTTGAACTTGGGGAAGTAGCCCAGAAGCAATGGTTAGAGAACAGGTTCCAGCACTGAGAAGACTGCTCTTACTCTGTGATCTTGTATCAACTCTAACTTCAAAGCTATCCCTTTCGTGTCTGTCACCTCAAGATACTAAAGCTCCCTCCTCCTAATGCTGTTTTGAAAATAGAAGAAAAGTTCAATACAAAGAACTTATCATGACTGGTACACAACCAGCATACTGGACATGTTAGCTATATTACTATTCTATTGTTTTTAGGATGACTACAAAAAATTGGCCAAGAAGCCCATCTTCTGTACTTGAATTCTAACTTCCCAGGGAAACCTGGAATACAGGGCAAAATTAACTCTTTTTTTGGCAACAGAGTCATATCTTAAGTATACAGAAACCTTCTTAAGAGAAAACATAGTTCTAAACTGTCTCCTCCTAATTAATTTTTATTGGGCATGTTTAAAAGATATGGGGGGGGATAAGAAAACATTGGGTATTCAGTATACCATACGCATTACTAATCTCCCATCAACACCTGACAGAAGTGTTAGATTGTGAGCTGCAGCCTTAATAATAGTTTGATTTAAATGACCCTCCTCTTCAGGGATGTCAGATAGGGAAAAAGAGGTACAGAGTTAGAGATATCTCAAAATTGTCAGAAATGATCCATCTTATTAGATAAGAAACAAAAGATGTTACAGGGCTCCTGGATAGCTCAGCCAGTAGAGCATGTGACTCTTGATCTCAGGGTCCTGAGTTCAAGTCCCACATTCCACAGGGAGCCTACAGAAGCAAAAGATGTTAAGGTGTATCACGTGCAGTTTTCTACACACAGCAAGGGGAAAAAGGGAAAATACATTTGTCTAAAGCACACCCCTCGTGGGAGAGAAATGATCAAGACTGCTGTCTGTATTAACCAGTACAACTGAACTCATTTCTTCCTTACTCAACTTGACTCAGGCGAAGTTGAACATCAGTGATGAAGAGTTAGTGTGGTTGCGATCAGCAAACCTGGGAATAGTCCCAGATCAGCTACTGAATTATGTGATCTTCCAAAACTCACTTAAGCCTCCGTGGGCCTCAGCATTTTTGTCTCTATTTGTGATCGTTTGTCTATTTTTAATTAGGAGATTGGACTGATGCTCCTTAACTTCTACAATTATCAAAATTACCAAGGAAAAATACTGAACATGTGCAATAAAATTTGGGAGGATGTTGAATGACTGGAGGTTTCTTTAGACTATTTGGATCCGGATTTCTTTACAATAAAGAGCTATTTCCAAAGACCTCTGAAAAATAAAAGAGAAGCATTTATATCAGACTCGAGGGCTTGCTCTTTTGTTAGTTGCACTGTTATAATCAGAGTAGTTTTACTGCTTTGAGTCTCCCACTAAGAGTGATCATGAGGGCAGAAACTCTGACTGGGTCCCTGCTGAACCCATCACCTAAGCACGGTAACTATCACAGAGCAGATGCATGATAAATATTTGATGAATGAATGAATAAAATATTTGATCTGTCTTTAAACAGGCAGTCAAAGATGATTCACAGATGAATTAATTTAAAAGGCACATTTGCCTAAGTGACTCCATTCAGCATGGATACAATGGCATTCCAAATAAAAAGAAATCATTTTTTAAAATTTTTTCTTTTTTCTTTATTTTAATTCCAGTTAGTTAACATATAGTGTGGTATTGGAATTCAGTGATTCACCACTTACCTATGACACCCAGTGGTCATTACTTCCAGTGCCCTCCTTAATGCCCATCATCCGTTTAGCTCATTCCCCCCACCCGCCTCCCCTCCAGCTTGTTCTCTGTAGTTAAGAGTCTTTTATGGTTTGCCTCTTTCTCCGTTTCCATCTTATTTTTCCTTCCCTTCCACTATGTTCATCTGCCTTGTTTCTTAAATTTCACATATGAGTGACAGCCTGTGATAATTGCCAAAGAAATCAACAATTCTATTGTCCTTTTTTCCCCCCTTCCTGTAGCATAATAAGATCTGAGCTGAAACAAAAAGCCATTCCCTCACAGATAAAAAGCAGATTAGAGTCATCAATGTGGAATTAACTTTGGGAGAAGATGCAAACAACCTGGCTCAAGAGAAAGAAAGTGATACCAAAAACACACAGGGTTAGGGACACATCCAAGAATCATGGCTGATCTCTGGAAAGCCTACTCAGAATCCAGGGTTTAAAGCCAGATTAGCATAGCTCTGCTAGTTAAACAACAAAGATTGCCTTACACTCTATGTATCTTACTCCACATGTGAGTGTTTCATCTACAATATCCAAACTGGGCCCATAATCAGCAAATGTCTACTTATGAAGGAAGACATTCTCTTGAAGCAGAGCTCTTTTGGAGAAACACGGGTTGGGGAAAAGTGAGTCAAAATATTAAGGTTAATTTATCACTGACTTTGAGACAGTCTGTAAGAAAATAAAGAAACTATAGTATGAAATCAATACGGGCAACAAGAATTATTTTTAAGGAGAATGACTTCGTGTTTTCAAGGGTCAAATCATTCATCTTCCTCTGCAACTGAGATGAGTAAATAAATATTACTGTCTCCATCTTATATGTGAAAACGAATAATCATTTCTCCAAAATCACCCTTGGTATACATGTCCACTTATTCTTTCATTCAGAATTTTTCTTAAGTCTATTCCAAATAGAATACTCATATAAGAGGTCTACAGAGATTAAGAAACCTGAGTTAAATGCCATAAAAGTTTGGGAAATTTTTAATATCTTAGTAAAAGGGTCCTTGTCATTTGTTATATGCTGCAAAGACCAACAATGTTGTGAAACTAGAAATGTATATGTTACTCCCTTGAATTTGACTTTGTTAGAAATTTGCTAACCCTACTTATTTCATGAAACTACACTGTTGTCAGTGGTCTTAAATGATAGGCAAGGCTTGCAACAAAATCAGAAAAAAAAATTAATAATTAACACACTTGTCTATGCATGTATTTACTGCCTATTCCACCAAAATAAAAACTCTCTTAAGGCAGAATCTCTTGTTCTTTTTGCATATTCAGTGCCTAGGACAGTGTCTGCATCAGTAAAAACCACTAACATAGAATAGGAAAAAGACCTCATCTGTAGAAGCACTTCTCCATAGACTTTGGATTATAAGGTGGGTCCTGAGTAAGTGACCTAGGAATTGCTAAAGAACATGTTCTTATGACTCTGACTCTATAAAGTCATAGCCTAACCACTGAACAGTTCTCTGAAGTAAAGCTACGTGAACAGCACATCTGTATTTTGCTTGCATCTAGGAAAAGAGGAACCAAACAGCACAAAACTGTCAGGATTGTACTGTGAGAGAGAGACCAAGGCCATAAATGTTTCCGGTCCCCGGGGCCTGAATTCTTTATGGAACCAGGAAAGTCTTCATTCAATCTGGCTTCTTTTGCTCTGAGCATATGCACACCACGTTACTCTCTCATTGCTCATTTATTCAATGATTCTGAAGAGCTTACTTACAGGCCTGCGACTATGTTCAAGGCTAATTAAGTATGGGATGCTGAGTAAGGTCATCCCTACCCTCAAGGAACTTACAATCTAGTGAAGGGAAACATCATTACACTAAAGCTTTGTAATGTCTACATTGTCACAAATCAGCAATTCCGTTTCTTGCAGATCTGGGCTTCTGGGAGGGATCACACAACTAAAATATCTTTCCCCCAGATCTTTTTCTGTTTTGTTTTGTTATCTTTTCTTTTCTAATGTATAACTTCAGATCTTGTGAATTTGGTTGATTTCCCGTAGGCGACTATGTTCAAGGCTAATTAAGTATGGGATGCTGAGTAAGGTCATCCCTACCCTCAAGGAACTTACAATCTAGTGAAGGGAAACATCATTACACTAAAGCTTTGTAATGTCTACATTGTCACAAATCAGCAATTCCGTTTCTTGCAGATCTGGGCTTCTGGGAGGGATCACACAACTAAGATATCTTTCCCCCAGATCTTTTTCTGTTTTGTTTTCTTTTCTTTTCTAATGTATAACTTCAGATCTTGTGAATTTGGTTGATTTCACGTAGTTACCTAGAACAACGTAACTAGACCTTGATAACTAGACTGAACTGAGAAATTAATAATTTCTAGAGGTGAAAATTAAAGAATAAACACTGGACTCATCAAATCACTGGTATTCCTAGGAGGCCTTTCTTAATGAGAAATCAGCTTCCTTTTGATATCTTTAAAAAATTTCAGCACAACATATCTCATATATGGTAAAGATACAGACCTGTTATGTATTCTGTGTTATTATTAGTAGTTATTAATATTGTTAAGTGCTTACTATATGCCAGGAACTCTCATTTATTAAAATAAAAAATTAGGGGGCGTCTGGGTGGCTCAGTGGGTTAAAGCCCTTGCCTTCGGCTCGGGTCATGATCCCAGGGTCTTGGGATCGAGCCCCGCATTGGGCCCTTTGCTCCGCGGAGGGCCTGCTTCCTCCTCTCTCTCTGCCTGCCTCCCTGCCTACTTGTGATCTCTCTCTCTGTCAAATGAATAAATAAAATCTTTTTAAAAATAAATAAATAGGGGCGCCTGGGTGGCTCAGTGGGTTAAGCCGCTGCCTTCGGCTCAGGTCATGATCTCAGGGTCCTGGGATCGAGTCCCGCATCGGGCTCTCTGCTCAGCAGGGAGCCTGCTTCCCTCCTCTCTCTCTGCCTACTTGTGATTTCTCTCTGTCAAATAAATAAATAAAATCTTTAAAAAAAAAAATAAATAAATAAATAAATAATTAGTACAACAGCTTTTAAAAATTAAATATTCAAACAACGAATAATCCACTAATACTTAGGTGTCAAATGGTAAGTATTAATTGTCTTTTGGTGGTTTGTAATTTTATTGGGACTTCACCTATGTAGACTAACGTGTCCTGTACCATAATACCTTATCAATTTTCTTTGTCCTCCACGAAACATCATACCAAAAAAAAAAAAAAAATGTTAACTGAAACACACATTTACTGAGTACCTATTGTGTGCACGGCACCAAACTAGACAGATGAATAAGACAAAGCTGTTGCCCACAGGGAGTCTTCAGCTGAGTGGGAAGAGAACCAACCAGCAGTTACAATGCAATGTGGGAAGTTCTGTGATAGGACAAGTCTGAGGTGCCACAGTGAGAGTTGTGGGGCCAGTCAGGTGAGATTCCCAGAGCTGAGATCCTGTCTGAGTACGGAAAGCCCAGAAGCTATGGTGAAAATGCCCTTGTCTTTCCTTACCAGATTATTATTTCTCCTCTACCACAGCCAACAGGCCTTCTTCCCCCAGAATTTCATATCCTCCTGCCCCCTTTTTACCTTTTTTTAAGATTTTATTTATTTATTGACAGAGGGAAAGAAAGC
Source organism: Mustela erminea (assembly GCF_009829155.1). NCBI lineage: Eukaryota > Metazoa > Chordata > Mammalia > Carnivora > Mustelidae > Mustela > Mustela erminea. The sequence goes on along the minus strand of NC_045629.1, from coordinate 35,788,704 downwards.
ACACAAGCAGGCAGAGGGGCAGGCAGAGGGAGAGAGAGAAGCAGCCTCCCTGCTGAGCAAGGAGCCTAATGCGGGACCTGATCCCAGAATTCTGGCATCAGCATCTGAGCCAAAGGCAGACACTTAACCAACTGAGCCACACAGGCGCCCCTGCCGCCTTTATAAAGTTAAATTTATAAAGTCCTTTATAAAGGACTATTAAAATTCTAATGGGTGACGCACCGGACCATGAGGAAGGTTTCATGTCTGGTTTCTTGACTGGTGGGATTCAGAGTTAATTTTGGTCAATAATGTCTTCTTTACAAAATGGAAACTGTTTTCTTCAAATCAAAGTGGTTTGCTACAGAAAGTATCTTTGTGTTTTTGTAGTTTACCAAAGAAAAAGAAAAGCTAACAATTTATTTTAACTATAGTGGTTTCTACTTTTTCACTGATTTAATACCCAGAATAACCATGAAACATTCTTTTATCTTGAGATAAAAGAATGAGAATCGTGACCCATATTTATGTAGTTTCTGTCTCAGAGGGTACTGAGTACTTCACAGACATTTCCAATTAACCCTGGTAATTTCACTGTGATCTAGATAAGAGAGAAACCTTCACATTGGGGAGAGGGCACACATTACCAATCACAGACACAGCGTCAAATCTGGAAACACAAACAAACTGATTCCCCTGGGTTAACCCAAAGTAGAGGGAAAACAGGAGGAAGAGGGAAAGAGACAGGGAGAAAGAGGAAGAAAGGAGGAGGGAGAGGAAGGAAAAGAGAGGGAGAGAGTAAACCTTAGTCATCATCAAATAAATTAGAGCAGGAATTTTTTATGACTAAGGCAGCTCACATTTATAAATAAAAAAACTTTGCAGTATCTGGGTGGCTCAGTTGGTTAAGCATCTGACTCTTGGTTTCAACTGAGGTCATAATGTCAAGGTAGCAAAATCAATCTCCATGCTCAGCAGGGAGTCTCCTTGAGATTCTCTCCCTCGCCTTCTGCCCCTCCCCCCACTCATGAGTTCTCGCTCCCTCTCTCTAAAATAAATAAATCTTTAAAAAAAAAAAGCTTAAAGCTTTAGATGAAGGACAATTAATCACTTCTTACTAGGAGTAAAACTAGGAGTGGATAGTCTCAAGTTTTTATGTTTGAGATATATGCAGTATCAAACTATGATTATGGATGGTATAAACTTTATACTCAGGAAGCTTGGACTATTTACAACGTACCCATCAACCATATCTATTAATACAGTTTCATAAAACTGAGGGCTTGAAGACAATTGAATATAGTATATAAAAAGTGAGTTCCCCTCTCCCCCTCCCCCGCAAGTTAAAAATACGTCTTAATCTTTCTTTGTGCATTTTTCCTCAATGCATTGATGAAAATACATCTTCTATGAATTTGACATATATGAGAAATTTTGTGGGCTTATAATTTTTGCTAATGATATAGTATCACATAAATACAGACTATTATTACTAACCTAAATATCACCTAATGAATAAATCTTCTTCCAATTTAGGATTTTTATAATTTAAATATATTTTTCATTAATAGACCAAATACAGCATTATCCTAATATTAAACTAAAAAATAATTTGTCAGAAGCCTTAAGAAGTATTACAAAATTTGATTCTCTCTAATTTCTCTCTCATCCAAACTTTAAACTGGATATAATCCATTCCTTGGGAGTTGATAATGCTTGAAGAAGGATTAAATGTTCATTTTAGGGAAATTCTCTTTTTCTACTTCATCTAGTTATCAAATTAACAAGTAAACTAAAATTTTATTCAGTTGGTCCATGACTTATTCACAGTGTGAAAGACATTATCCTATGAAACAGTCTAATAAAACTTTTATTACAAGCTCTAATAAAGTACTGATAAGAAACACACAATCCATAGGTATTTTAAATATGAAAGATAAAGAATCATAATCATCCAAGACCCTCGTCTCCCACCAAAAAAAAAAAAAAAAGAACCAACCTGATTTGTCCTCTGTGTCATCGAAGTCAACGCTGAAGGAATGGCCACTATTACTGATGATTTTGGCTGAGTTTGCATCATACTTGATACTAAGAGGTCGCAGGGAAGAGTCATATTTCACTTCTTTGGTTTTAATCTCAATCGGAGATTGCTGATCCCCATCAGCAATAGGGAAAAATTTATTCCAATGAATAGGACCTTAAATATATAGAGGCAAAAGAAAAGAACTAATTAAGTTACTTCCTTTACCAAACAAGTGCACTGTGCTCCAGTTGAAGGAAAAACAAATTAGATCATCATCTTCAGGGCATTTATATCTAATTTTTTTTTAATAAGACTAGCTGCTTTTATTATGGGTATGAAAACCTCCTGGTTTGCCTTAATTCATTTGCAATTAACCCTTATGGACAAAAAGCATGTACGTTTTAAAAAGTACTTTCTAGGGATGCCTGGGTGGTTCATTCAGTTAAGCATCCCACTCTTGGTCTGGCTCATGATCTCATGGGTCATGAGATTGAGCCCCATTCTGTTGGGCTCCCCACTCAGCAGGGAGTCTGCTTAAGATCCTCTCCCTCTGCCTCTTCCCACCCTCTGCACACACGTGTGCTCTCTCTCACTCTCTCTCTCTAAAATAAGTAAATCTTCATTCAAAGGTACTTCAAAGGTACCTTTCTACCAAACTACAAACAACAGCACATTTCATCACTGAAAACAATGAGTTTCAGTTTCAGCTCCAAGAATGATCTGCGGTAGCTCCAGTGGTCAACAAGTTCATGGGATGAAAGAATTAATGGAACTGAGAAAGCTGTGTAGCAAAAAAAGGGTTCAGTTCTTATTCCTATTTCTTTCTTCTATCGCTCACTGTTGTCCTCAGATGTCACCCAAGCCTCACTCAGTTGCCTCTGATGTGCAACAGGAACACTAAGGAAATATATAAATTTTTTATACAGCATAATCCAAATAAAATAGCTGCACCACATAAGGAAATGTAATATTGTTGATTATCTTCAGGGGAGTCAGGTAACAATTTCTTTCTTTCTTTCTACATTTCGGAGGGCCTTCTGAGGTTATTTTGCCAGTGTTACATTTGAATTCCTACACAAGGGACAATTGTCATCCTGATCCTCTACTCAAAAAGTCAAAATTGCATCTAGTTCCCAAGCCAGACATACTTGGTAAACTCACATGAACCAATAAGCGGGCAATTCCCTTGCCTACACTCTTCATTTCTCTGGGAGACTTGATTCAAGTTCTGTCTCCCCAAATGAAGAGCAAGATTGCAGCTTCAAGTAACCTCTAACTCATTTCAGACATGAGTAGTCACTTTATAGTTTAGAGGCTCTTCTTGTCTACTATGCCTGCAATTCACGCAATAACCACCAGGGCGGCAGAGCACAGGGCTACTGACCAAGTTTCTCCCTGTTTCACTAGATTTCTCTAATGTTCAAGTACTTATTAAAATGACACAGCATGACAATTAAACATTTGTTACTGACAACAACAACATTTTTTAAAAAGGTTTTATTTTTTTATTGGAGAAAGAGAAAGAGAGAAAATATGAGTAGGGGAGGGTCAAAGAGGGAGAAGCAGGCTTCTCACTGAGCAGGGAGCCAGACATGGGGCTTGATCCCAAGACACTGGGATCATGACCTGAGCCAAAGGAAATCGCCCAACCAACTGAATCACCCAGGTGCCCTACAACAAATATTTTTTAAAGATAAGATTTAGAATGACATTTCAAGAAATGCAAATACATCACAATTATCACCAGCTTCAATCTCCAAACCTAATGCTCCATATTACTCTTCAATTTGGCAAAGGAGAAAGCTTATGCTCTTTTCTTCACATATGCTTCAGGTATAAAAAGTCAGAGCATGACTATGTAACTATACACACAACTTAAAAACTCTTCTCTTATGAAGTGACACTTTGGACTTCAAAGCAACTTGAACATCAAAAGCCCTTGCCTACAACTTATTACAGAAAAAGCATTACGTTTCCTGATTTATTAAGTACTCCAGTTTACCTTTCTAGTACTTTCTCTGTGCAATCTAGTCCTTGCTTTAAGTGAAAAAGTTTTCCTATCTCACTGTCACCAAGTATGGCTTAACCTGCTAAGAATTAGATTTTGAATATGTGATGCATATATCACAAAATGTTGTTGACTTTTTTCTTTCTCTTCCTAATTCCTTTACTCTCCTATTGCCAATCCTTTATAACAAGAATATGTTAAAAGCAGAGGCAACCCAAAATAATATAAAAATAATCCCATTTTGCATAAATTATTCAATATCATCTATTAACCGCCATAGTTTAACCACCTTTTTAAAAATTTTTCCATCCAACTTTAAACCCATTTAAACATAGTTCTTAAGTAGAAATATATAGTGATTCTTCCACTGATTCAAGAACTTTTTTTTTTAAGATTTTATTTATTTATTGGACAGAGAGATCACAAGTAGGCAGAGAGGCAGGCAGAGAGAGAGGAGGAAGCAGGCTCCCCGCTGAGCAGAGCCCAATGCGGGGCTGGATCCCAGCACCCTGAGATCATGACCTGAGCGGAAGGCGAGGCTTAACCCACTGACCCACCCAGGCACCCCTGATTCAAGACATGTAGTTTTCAGTAAGTGTCACATTCCCTAACCTGAACCAATGAAACTATCACAGGTTAATGCAAGAACTGTTAAGTTTTTGGCGAAGGTGGTCCCCCCTTCCCAATGCCTCAACTCCGTTTTATCATTGCTACTACACCCAGTTTAAGTTTGCTTTCAACTGCTAATTCACTGCTTCTATCAGTGTAAACAGAAAACAAGCAACCAAACTTGCCCGGTCAGGTTCAACATATTTCCAGTAGGATTTTGTCACAGTTGATCTACTTACAGGTATGGTCCTTAGAAAGCTATTGCATCTAAAAGCTGCAAATGACCCTATAATTCTTAGCAGAAATATAAAATCACTCCTTGGTAGTGGCTTTTCAGAGATAAATTTTTTAAATTTCTGAAGATGAGCTCCATTGGAGCCACTATTTTCTAATATATAAACATATTAAAGAGTGACCAGTACTCACTGATTGAAAACACTCTTTTTCTTCCTAACTATCATGAGGGCACTGTCGATACCCAGTAACCATTAAATAACAAAAATTAAAACCATTTCAGCAAAGAGGGAAATTAAAAGAAATTTGTTTTGTGTTTTTTCCCCCAAACATAAATTGAAAAGTAGCAAAAGTATGAGATTATAATTATAGTTTTAGTCAAAAAGAAATTCACCTAAATTACACCTTTTATTATTAAAGTTCTAAATTTCATCTGCTGCCATTTTTAAACTGGCAAGTCAATCATAACCTCAAAAAGGCTACAATGACAAATGAAGCTTTTCTGTTCCTTTGTGAAAATAAACTTTCTATAAAATTTGACTGTATGGTACTGTCCAATAATATACATGTTAATCCAAGGAAGTATTATTATTATTATTCACAGATCTAATTTTGACAGTGATTCACTATCAGGCTTTCTTGGTGTCACTTTGCAGTTTTTTCAAATAATTGAAAAATTATTTCAAATAATTTTTTTTAGGATTTTATTTATTTGACAGAGAGGGAGAGATCACAAGTAGGCAGGGGGGAGGGCTTCAGGCTCCCTGCTGAGCAGAGACTACCCGCCCCCCCATGCGGGAGCTTAATCCCAGGACCCTGAGATCAGGACCCCAGCTGAAGGCTTAACCCAGTGAGTCACCCAGGTGCCCCTCAAATAATGGTTATTTTGATGATATAGTATATAGAAGAAAAAAGTATACATTTTATTATAACTGTCACTCCCATCATAAATACATGTTCACCAACATGCTAAAATTTGAATGATCCTGTCTCTGCAAAGAGAGTGTGGGAGAGGGAGAAAGGGTGAAGAAGTAGCCTGAAGTATAACTTCATTTTTTTCAGAAAGAACCTAAGTCTTCCTAAAGCTAACAGTACCAAATTGCCATGGCAATATTTTATAGTAACAATTTTAAGAAAATTGCAGTATTTTGGTGGCCAAGAAGGCAACTTCAATCTCCAGGGTTGCAATTCAATTATTAAAATTTCTTAAGTATAGCTTCAAATGTTTTGCATGATTTGCTTCCTCTAGGTGAATAATTAAAAAACTGAAAGCGAACTTGTCCTCAATTCATTAAAGTATGTCACCAGACTTCTAATCTCCCTGCCTTTTACTGATAAGTAGTTACTAGGGAAAGTGCTCGGCTTTTCAAAGGAAAGTGAATGGACGCGTGACGAAGATTTCGGGGTCCGGGGAATCTTCACGGGGGTAACGCACGCCAACCCTCACCCCCACCATCAATACCCGCCAAAAGACGCTTTTCCTGTCTACACAAGACTAAGCCTTCCCTCCACTTCCTGCATTCAGCTTTGGGGAAAGCCGCCCCATTTAAAGAGGAACCAAAAAGTTTCTCGCAAGTGCGGGATCAGCAGTGTGTGCTCTGTCCCCCACAGCCGCCCCCCGAGCAAAGCCCTCCCTCGGACCTGCAGAAGGCGCTCACCGTTGTGCTCGCCGTATCCCCAGCTGAGCCGCGACATGGTCCCTCGGGTGGGAGGCAGAGGAAGATGTGGCAGGGCAGCGAGAGGAGGGAGCGAGCGGGGCAAGCGCGCGAGCTGGCGGAGGCGGCGGCCAGCCTAGGGAGGGTCCGCCCGCCGCCGCCTGGCAGAAACCGAGCGCTGAAACCCCGGGGCCAGGGCGCTAACGACCTCGTCCGCCAGGGGGCAGCGGCGTGCAGGAAGGCGGCCGCACCTCTGAGGGCGACCCGGGGCGGCGGCGCTGAGCTGGGTCCAGGGGCAGGAGTTTGAACTCCAGAGAGCGAGAGTGGGCTTGATAGAGAGGCAGAGGGGAAGAGGCAAAGAAAGAGAGAAGGGTTTCCAGAGGGGATTTTCTGCCTCCTGAGAAGTAGTCACCCGGGGAAAGGGTCGCTTAGAGGGCTATCCTGGGAATGAATGAATCACCTGAGCCTGAAGCTGTCAGGCTGGGAGGCGGGGCTGCTCATGGAGACAAGGTCGTTGATGGTGGCGGTGGTGGTGGTTACAAGTACAACACAATAATGACGACGGCAACAGCCACAGAAATAATTTAGTTGTTATTCATTAAAGGCTTACCATAGGCCAGTGTCTGAACCAAGACATTTACCCCCATTTTGCCATTAGATCCTCAACATTCCTTTGAGGAAGATATTATAATTGCCCCAGAGGCTTAAGAGAAGCTAAGTAACCTGCCCCGGTCGGTCACGCTGCTAATAGGTCCCAGAGTTCCTACTAAAAAGGGTCGGATGTCCCTTCCCTTCCCCAGCCTGGCTCCGCGGCCCATTCATGCTGTTCCCTTCCTGTCTCTCACTCTGCAGGCTGTGGCTTGAGGAGTGAGGGTACCAACCTGATTATTGATTCTTGGCCCAGAAGTTCTGCTGCCCTTTTGTCCCCACTGAGAGGAGGGTGTTCATTCTGTCTTGTCTTGGATGCATGGTAGGCTTGCTGTCCTAGGGCTGAAAGCAGAGCTGAACTGACTCCAGAGCCTTGAATTTCTGTCCTAGAGTAGTGGGTGTTCTGGGCTCAGAGTGAAAAACAAAGAGAACTCTGAGACCTGCCAGGATTATAATTACTGTTCCAGCTGCAGAAGGGTTTGAGTGGGGTCAATTTGAAATTTCAGACCGAACTGTGCAGTGTTATTTATGGACAGACTAATGCAAAGAACTTCTCCATGGTCATATGAGCCTTCCATAAGAGATGTAAGAGTGGCTCTTCAATGATCCTCATCCACTTTCTCTCGCCATCCACACAGCAGCTGCTTAATGTGGTAATTGCAAGTCCCAGGAGGGTACCTCTTTTGGTAACCATTGTACTGTTTAGGGACCACTAAATAAAGATCAATTTGAATAATTCTTCTTTAGAGCTGACCTAAATACCCCATAGTGCAGCCTGCACTTCCTTCTGCTTCTATAAATCTTAATGAGGTTAGAATGCAATGGGAAAAAATTTTTATAGAGCCATAAGTACAATCAAATTTATGCTCCTCTTATACCTAAGGGAAAGCACAAGCTTTCTCTTCCATATTCTCTGGCACAATTGGGTTCATTTATGCTGGCATAATAGTGGCCAAACTTTCAAAGTTTTACCTATATTTCACTTTCACTACAAAAGACAAAATACATATATGTATATATTTATAGGCAAATACATATTAAAGTACTGAGCTCCAAAATACACAAAAATTCTTGAAAACTCCACAGTAAGACAACAACCTGATGAAAAAATGTTCCAAAGACCTTAACAGACATCTTACCAAAGAAGATACAGATATTGCAAATAAGCACATGAAAGATGCTCCACATCATATGTCACCAGGAAAATACAAATTAGGACAATAATGAGATAATACTACATACCTATGAGAATGGTGAAAATCTAGAACACTGGCAACACCAATTGTTGGCAAGGCTGTGGAAGTATAGGAACTTCCATTCATTCATCATGGGAATGCAGAAGGGTGCAGCCACTTTAGAAGACAGTTTGGCAATTTCTACAAAACTCAACACACTCCTACCATACGATGCAGCTATCACAGTACTCAGTATTTATCCAAGTGAAAAGTTATAAAAATATGCACATAAAAGCCACATAAAAATCTGCACATGGATGATTATAGCAGCTTTATTTTTAATTGCCAGAACTTGAAAGCAACCAAGATGTCCTTCAGTAGGTGAATGGATAATTAAACTATAGTGCATCCAGACAACTGAATATTATTTCACACTAATAAGAAATGAGCTATCAAGCCATGGAAAGACATAGAAAAACTTCAATGTCATACTGGTAAATGAAAGAAGCCAATCTGAAGACTACATACCATATGATCCCAACCATATGATACACTGAAAATGGCAAAACTATGGAGACAGTACAAAGATCAGTGGTTGCCAAGAGGGGGGCGGGTGGTGCTGAGTAGACAACGCAGAAGAATTTTAGGGCAATAAAAATACTCTGTATGAGGAGCACCTGGTGGCTCAGTCGGTTAAGTGTCCAACACTGGATTTCAGCTCAGATCATGATCTCAGGGATGTGAGATGGAGCCCTGCATCAGGCTCTGTGCTGGGCATGGTGCCTGCTTAAGATTCTCTCTCCCTCTCTCTCTCTCCCCTACTTCTCCTTACCACACCCCCTCCTTTTCTAAAAAAATACTCCATATGATGTTACATTGATTCATACATGTCATTATACATTTGTCCAAAGCCACAGGATATAAAACACCAAGAGTGAACCCTAAGGTACACTACGAACTGTGGGTGATAAGGATTTAAGTTCATCATTTGAAATAAATATAGCTTCTGGAGGAACAAGTTGATAATGAAGGAGGCTAAGCATGTTGGAGATTTTATGGGCTCTGTCTGTACCTTCCTCTCAATTTGTTGTGAAACCAAAATTACTCTAATAAATAACTTTTTTAAAAAAAATTAGCAAATTAGGAAGGCAACTATGCTCACCACTATACCACCAACGCAAAAATTAGCAAATTAGGGACACATGGGTGGCTCAGTAAGTTAAAGCCTCTGCCTTCGGCTCAGGTCATGATCCCAGGGTCTTGGGATCGAACCCCTGCATCGGGCTCCCTGCTTGGCAGGAAGCCTGTTTCTCCCTCCCCCACTTCTCCTGCTTAAGTTCCTCCTCTCACTGGGTCTCTGTCAAATACATAAAATCTTTTTAAAAAATTAACAAAATAAACTCACAAAATACTAATGAAGTCATGTAAAACACACACACACACACACACACACACACACACACACACACACAGAGGAGGTAGCATGTAGGAGGTCCATTGCTAAATTTGGGACAATTTGGCCATCAAAAAAAAATAATAGTAGTAATAGACTGTGACTTGCATTCCCCAAAATATCCATGAGTCCATAGTGATGCTGAAAGAGAGAGAAAATGCTTCTTTATGAGAGAATGCAAGCTACTAAATACAGATAAAGTGGTAGAATTATAAAACCATCAATTTTGCAAGACTGGTGTAATATCTGGTTCAGGTAAGGATCAGTAACGAGTGCTAAAACTTCTAGGTGAAATGCTATTAGGGATTAGGATATTCATTCAGCCTGGGATTAAGAGACAAAATACATGTCACAACCAAACGTAATGTGTTACCCTCAACTGGGTCCTAGGTTGGAAAGAAAGACACAATCCCTGCATTGGGGACAGTTAAAGAATTGTAAACACAGGCCACATACAGGTGATATTAGTGAATTGATGTTAATTTTCATAGATGTGGAGATGGTACGGGCAATACTTTAGGAGATGAATGTCAAAGCAATAGGGCCGAGGTACCTTCCTGTCTGAGCTTGACTCTCAGATGCCCCAGTCAATAATTGGTGAATTTTGCTGAAGGATGTCCTCATGTTACAACTCTTATATATATATATATATATTTTTTTTGGTAGGTTTTAAATTTTTCAAAAAAAAAAATCTGGGGTGACGGAAACCTTGTATTTCCTCCGATTAATGACCCACTAGCTTGCTAAATAACCTTTTATAACTAGGTGTGGGTTTTCTCCTTAACAAAGAACCTTTGTCTCCAGGTTCATAACCATGAAGTGTTAACACGTAGAGGAAGATTAACACTGACCAGGGAACCCAAGATTCCTGACCAAACATGTGGCCATAATCTCCACTTCACTCTTGATTCAATTAGATCCAGTTCAAGTAAATTTGCAACAAAGCATGCTTAAGTCAGATCATTTCTTCAGTGATCACTGTATGTTACGAACAGCACTTGTAAGTGATAACTCTAGCCATAAAAATATTTCATTAAGGATGGTAACATATTGAGAAAATACCAAAGTATGAATTAGTATTATTCTATGAGGGCACAAATAAATACATACAGACTCTTCCTCTGAGATGCACGTTTTTTCAGGGATTCTTTTTAGAAACTGATTGTGAACCCAAGTGGCTATTATCATCTGGCTTTTCAAGCAGTAAACTGAGAAGAACAAAGTTCCTCAGTTACCTAGAGAAGCAGGGCACACGTTTGAGGACATAGCCCCAATTTACAGAGTCCCAAGTCCAAGGTGTTCCACTCTGTGCCCATTTCTTTCATTCAAGTCCTGTGATTTGCACAGCTGGGACTTATTAACCACAAGAATGTCTTATCATTTGATATCTTTGGAGAGTGTTGGTTTTATGGAGCTGATACTACGTGGGGGTTTTGATTTCTTTAATGTCCCATTCCTAAGGTTATCTTAAGGTTATTCTAAGGTTAGGATTGTGTAAGGCAATTTCCTAAAGGGGCTAAAGGGACTTGCCCAAGTGACGCAGGTTTCATGTCAAGATGGGAATACTCAGACCAGAATTGAAAAGGTAGCTTCGGTGAATCACTTCTCGAATCACTTTCCAGATAATAACTTCAAGAAACTGGAGCCAAATATTTTGTCCTGTATTGTCAGACAAGAATTTAATTAATTGTTATTAGTTTGGAATGGCTAATTTGGAAAGAAGTCAGTTTCACTCTATTGCTGTCAACTCTTTGAAATATAATGACAGATAGAATGAGGGGTGCTAAAAGGCATCCTGTCATCAGCACTTATAAGGTTCACCTACCCCCTTCTGTCCTCTAGGGAAGGGCAGTGTGTTCTCTCAAGAGCAATACCCAAATCCTCACCTCACCATCAAGGAAGGTTTGGTAGATCCCCTGCTCCAAGAAGTTCTCTGCTGGATACCACCATTTTACTACAAAGATTTGAAGCACTAGCCCTACCTAGCAAAACTTTCCACTCCCACGTAATATATACCATTATACCCTTTATAACCTATGTGACCAACTCTGCTTCCTCTTGATCATTGCCATTAGCATACTAATATATTCTAGAATTTCCTCTTTTTAGAAGTAAAATCACTCCCTGAACATACACATAGCTCCCATTTGCTGCCCATCCATACTGTCCAGTGTTCGTTCCTTGGGTTCTTTTATACCCAACTGTATTAGTAATGTTTCTCCAGAAAAACAGAATCACACATTGTGTGTGTGTGTGTGTGTGTAAAAGAGATTTTGTGTAAGGGATTGGCTCACACAGTTATGGAGACTGACAAGTCCTGAGATTTACAGGATGAGCTGGCAAGCTGAAAACTTAAAAAAGCCAAGCCAAGCACGATGCTAACCTTTTTTCAGTAGAGGGACATCACAGAAAGGGACTGTTTCCCTGGTTCTTGTGTACTGCATTTTTGTTTTCTTCTTGCTCCCACTGGCCTTCTGACAGAGAGAGGTGTGAGTGGACATGCAGGGGCGCAGTGGCCCAGCCTCATGCCAAGACTGTGCAGTCCCTCAGCAAGTTCACAGTCCCAGCCCCAACCCAGTAACTCTCTCCTCAGAACTCCTGAAGCAACCACCACACATCTCAGCTCTCCTGCCACCCTGTTGGCAAGCAGATGCCTCAGTCCTCTGCACACCTACCCACAAGCCTCAGGCAGCCTGCACCCTGGTGCTTCTGACACAGACATTGCCCTCTAGGTTATGTACCACCCTGCAGAGACATGGTTCCCACTCCCAAGTCCCTCTGCACCCTTGCATGCCAGACTTGGCCCACTGAACCCCAGAGGAGTATCTCCTGCTTGCCTGGTAGCTATGGACCAACTCTGCCCTGGGGCATCCCATGAACTTCTCTGCCATCCGTCCAGTGGACTACTACCACACCTCTCCAGTGATCTGAATCCCAACCTTGGAGGGGAGGGCAACTTCCACGTTTGTCCTTCCTTGGAAACTCCCCCTTAGCCTGTGGATATTCTTTATAGTTCTCTTACATCTTATTCCTTGGTATAGTTAATTCCTTATGTCAACTTTTCCTGTTAAAAATTATTGTATGTGGGGCACCTGGGTGGCTCAGCTGGTTAAGCAACTGCCTTTGGCTCAGGTCATGATCCTGGAGTCCCAGGATCGAGTCCACATCGGGCTCCCTGCTCAGTGGGGAGTCTGCTTCTCCCTCTGACCCTCCCCGATCTCATGCTCTCTCTCTCTCTCTCTCTCTCAACCTCTCTTAAATAAATAAATAAATCTTTTAAAAAATTGTTGCATGATTTTTGTCTCCTAGTTAGAACTTAACTAACACAATTACATCTTTCGCATTTTTTGTCTTACTAAGTCTTGTAATATGATGTGTATTTCACTCTTACAGAATATCTCAGTTCAGGCTAGCCCATTACAAGTGACTGATAGTCACATGTGGTGAGTGGTTACTGTATTGGGCAGCATAGCGTTAGATCCACTGAACTGCATCCAACTGCTGCAATTTAAGGTCTGAAATGGAATGAATTCTTTCCTCCCCATCTCAGTTTCCTTCCCACAGTTTTCTCTCTGTCTTATTAAACGGCACCACCACCCACCCAATTGTGCAAGTCAAAACTTAATAGTCATACTGATTCTTGCTTTTCTTTTTTTCCCTTCCCCTCCAAATTTTGTCTATTTTAATCTCTAAACAACCAGTTGTTATGACAAAGAAAAAAAAACAGAATATTAAACTGTAAATGTGAAACAAGATTCCAAAGATGAGTAATTTTCAAAAGGCCTTCCTGCTATTTCTTCCGAATCAAAATCTCAGCTTCTTACAAAGTAGCAAGACTCCATCTCAATAAGGATGTGGTGAATTTGGAATGCTCATACACTCTTGGTAGAATTGTAAAATATACGGTCTTTCTGAAAACAATTTGTTAATTTAAATCAAGTATTTTAAGTATTTATAACCTTAGGTTTTATTCCTAGGCAGGTTCCCCAAGAAAATATTAGGAGATCCTCTCAAAGGTTTATGCACAAATATGTTTATTATAATGTATTTATAACAGAATGTCAATCATAAGAGAGTTGAAATAACTTATTATATATCAAAAAGACATAATTTTAGAAAGACATAAATATATTTTCAATGTACTTATTAATAAGTATATATGCTTATATTTATAGATTATAAATTTTTACCTGGAAAGATTCCAATTTTTTTTTAAAGATTTTATTTATTTATTTGACAGACAGAGATCACAAGTAGGCAGAGAGGCAGGCAGAGAGAGAGGAGGAAGCAGGCTCCCTGCTGAGCAGAGAAGCCCATGCAGGACTCGATCCCAGGATCCTGGGATCATAACCCGAGCCAAAGGCAGAGGCTTTAACCCACTGAGCCACCCAGGCGCCCCGAAATTCCAATTTTTAATAAACAACACAGCATAACTGCTTAGGAAAAAAAGCTGCAAAGAAATATATTTTTGAAAATCTGAGTCATAGAACTTACTCATTGTTCAAAATATTTATGAGATTACCTTTAGATGCTAGGCAGTTTTGAGGTCCCTGGGTGGTGTAGTTGGTTAAGCGTCTGACTCTTGGTTTCAGTTCAGGTCATGAAAGAAGGGTCCTGATCTCAGGGTCATGAGATCGAGCCTCAAGTCGGGCTCTGCACTTAGCATGGCGTCTGCTTAAGATTCTCTCTGCCTCTGACCCTCCCTGCCTAAAATGAATGAATGAATGAATGAATAGGACAGGCATATATGAAAATAAAACAGAGTGGAAGTCATAGTGTATGCTTTCTGAGTCTAAGTCATAAAAGATATTGCAGTTTCCCACTTGCTCTCTTGGATCACTCAGCCTGACAGTAGCCAGCTTCCACACTGTAAGAATACCCCAACAGCCCTACAGAGAGGTCTCCTGGAGAGGATTTCAGGCATCCTGGCACTAATCAGCACCAACCTACAGCCACAGGAGTGAGTTGCCTTGCAAGTAGATCCCTCAGACCCAGTCAAGCATTCAGATGACTGCAGGCCCAGCCAACACCCAGCTGAACCTCAGGAAAGACCCTGAGCCAGAACCATCAAGCCAAACCCCTCCCAAATTCCATACACACTAAAATTATGAGATCGTAACCAAGGACTGTTGTTGTGAGTGACTGAATTTTGTGGTGACTTGTCATGTATGAGAGAACTAATACAGCAGCAAACAAAACCAGATAGAAGGCTCTGCCTGTATGGAGCTGAAATTCTAGCAGGAGGAGACAGATAAAAAAACAAAATGAATAAATATATTATCGCATGGGACAATAGTGTGATAGCAGAGAAGGAATGTAGGAAGACTTGGAACTTTATAGAAGTAGTCACTTTATAGAAGCCCCCACTGAGAAGACATCGAGCGGAGGTCTGAAAAACGGTGAGAAAGGAGCCTGGTAGATATTTAGGAAGAGAGTGCTCAAGGTAGAATGGTCCAGAAGGAGGAACACACCTGGCATGGATTATAGAACAGGAGGAAAGCAGTGGCGGCAAGGGGCAGTCACATATGGCTTCAAAGGCTATAGTAAGCTCTCTGGTCTTTATTCTGAATGACGTGGGGAACTGTGGGGATTTTGAGCTGAGGAATGACATGATTTGATTAACATTTTGGCAGGATTCCTCTGGCCACTGGGTTTGCATAGAGATTAAAGCGGGAGAACCAATTAGAAAGCTATTCCGATAATCCAAAGGGGAGGAAGGCAATGGAGAGTAAAATCAGAATGTAATCATTGCTGGGTTTTTTTGTTTGTTTTCTTCTTTACACTTTTCTGAATTTTCCATTTCTACAATGACCCTTCACGACTTTTTCTAATCCAAAAGAAAGTCAAGTCTTTAAGGAGCCAAATGTTTGTGAGAACTTTAAGTCCTCAGTATTTCTTGCTTGTTAAAATATAGATGTCCATGTAATTTTTAGTAGGATTTCAGCACATCAGGTTTGCTATAAAACACAAAGAAAAAAGTAAAAAACTATTGACTTTAGTCTTCACAGACTCTGAACACTACAATTTAAACTGAAAAACAAAATTATATTTGAGCTTTAGACAGCGTGAGTATTTGCATTATCAACTAAACTTGGTAATTACAAAGCACAGCATCCTTTCACTCTTTACTTTTAAATACTGTCGAAATTCAGAGGGTCAAATTGTAATTAAACAGCACGCTGCCTTCTTTACCTT
Organism: Mustela erminea; assembly: GCF_009829155.1. Lineage (NCBI taxonomy): Eukaryota > Metazoa > Chordata > Mammalia > Carnivora > Mustelidae > Mustela > Mustela erminea. Next base: position 35,772,725 of record NC_045629.1, on the reverse strand, counting down.
TGCCAATTTTCTGAGTTTTAAACATGTACTTGCTAAATATGCCACAATTCCTGCAATTTTTAACCATTACTTGGATTTTAACCAAGCATCATAAAAAAATGTGAAAGCACTTCATGTACCCTTTGTATATTTTTATTGCTTTTGCACTATGTATTTGAACATTCTTAACTTTCAAATATTTCATATACAAGCCCTCCTTTATGACTATAATTAGTTTAGTTTCAGGGTTTCTAGGCACTTGGCCAGGAGATTACTCTGGATAATTAAACACATTCGTTGAGCACCTAGAATTCCTGAGGAACAGTGCTACAAAAAGATAAAAAGAAGTGTTCTTCTGGGTATTTTTAGTCATGGTAAAGGTGATAGAGCTTTAAGTCATTTCTAGTATATTGGCTGCAATACCCTGCTTGTTTTTTTACACTTCAGGGAATTTTATTTCATTTAGCAAATGTTTATACCATTCCTCCCAAGCATTGGAAATACAAAATACTACGTGGGATTGGTGACTGAGTAATAAGCTGGCCCCATAGGGTCGCGTGGGAGTCTCAGTTGTTAGGCGTCTGCCTTCAGCCTGGACCCAGGTCCATGTCAGGCTCCCTGCTCAGCAGGAAGCCTGCTTCTCCCTCTCCCACTACCCCTGCTTGTGTTCCCTCTCTCACTGTCTCACTCTCTGTCAAATAAATAAATAAAATCTTTAAGAAAATAAATAAATAAAAACTGGCCCTTGAAGAGTACATGGAAAATCAAGAGACAAACATGCATACAAGTAATACGTTGTTTGAATTATAGAAAATGCATAGTAAAACACTAAAGCCTGTGAGTTTCCTCCTGCAGCTTTATAATAACCTGCAGAAGTGAGTCATTTTTTCTTCCCCCCAAAGGGTTAATGATCTCTTTTCATTTCTTGATTCTAACCGTCCAGATATTTTCAGGAATTTGACCTAGTTAGAAAGGTGGAGGGTCCTGCCTGTTCTGTTCCACTTTCTTATATAGACTGTGTTACAGATATGTTTATTCTTAGTCTAAAATTAAATGCTTCTGTCACTGAGGGGTTAGAGGGGAAAAGAATCCCTATTTCCATAATCAACCATGAAAATTTTCATGATCTAATTGGCCCCTCACAAGAAATGCAGATTCATTGGAAGGTAGCTTTACTATTTACTTGGCCCCCAAAGAACCTATGCAGCAAGGCAAAATGTGTATCATTTTTATTGACTGTTCTTCATGCACTGATACTCAGGGGAGTCATAGCAGGTGCACTGGCGTCCCAGGCTCTGTGTTATTTATTTCCTGAACCCCTGCCCCCTCACTGCCACCATTCCTTCTTCCAAACTACTTTCATGCTGCCAATTAAACTAGCTCCCTATAAAAAGCCATACTGTGTGTGTGTGTGTGTGTGTGTGTGTGTGTGTGTGTGTGTGTGTAGGGAAGGGGAGTCCTTTATTTTCTATAGAATAAAAACCCAAACTTTACTCTCTGCTTTTTTCCCCCTTCTTCTTTCCCTCTTTCATTTTTCCTTCCTCCCTCCCTTCTTCCATTTCTCCTTCTTCCCTCCTCCTTTCTTTCCTTCCTTCATCGCAGCCTTCCCTCCTTCCCTCAAAATTAAGTCTAAAAGACATTAGGTCTTAATAAGGGAGGGGAGATGGCAGCATCTTTGGGAAAGTCCGAGCCCAAGCAGGGTAAGAGCACGATCCCTGCAGGTAGCAGCAGCCAGAGTGGAAGACACAATGGATGGTGTGAGCCCAGTGGGGCTGAGGGGGGCACTTTCGTGAAGCTGGGGTGGGAGAGGAGGCAACAGCGAAAGAAGACTGGTTACTAACAGCAGGATAAACCAAATGAGGGATTAGTACCTATATTGAGAATAATATACATAGAATACTATACATAGGGAGCCAGGTTTCTCACTGATGGAGAAATAAATTACAAATAATGAAAAGGCAGGAAAGAAAAATAAATCCTATAGTACTCAGTTCAAATTAGAGATACTAACATAAACTCATGGTTTTCCATGTAGAAATAAATACAGTTGGTGAGTTGTGTGAACGTGTACAGAGAGTTAGACAGGCAAATAGTATATAAACATGCATCTATTGCATAGATCTACCCGCTGAGGCCTAGAAGCAGCAACATTTCAGAGCTTGGCTTCTAAATATTATATGCACTAAAAGGAACCAGGGATCCGTGGAGAAATGACTGATTCTGGAACGTGGGATGTATAGGTCCAAATGAACCTGGAGTGCTTGGCTGTGCCAAAAAGTAAGAAGGATGGGGACAAGTCAAAGGGATATATGTGAAGGGGCGCTCATGGGCCAAATCTCGGGCAATGTGAACATCAAATAAATTACGATAAGAAAAGGCTGTAATCCATTGAATAAAATAGCAACCCATGGACCTGTACTAATATAAATAAATAAATAAATAAATAAATAAATGGGTGGAGAACAAAGTTTTTACTTACAATGGAATATCAACTGATGAGTATACAAGGAAGACAGAGATATAAAAATTACAATTTGGGAATCCACACAGTAATAATTAAATTACCCAAGATACATCAAGTACCAAAATCAGCATGAAAGTTTGATGAGGAGTGGGATATTGGCATAGCTTCAAATTGCTCCTCATAAAATACTCGTTGATTTAAAGGGGGAAAGGAGTAAATCTATAGTGGAGAAACTTGGCAAAACAAATCTTAAGCAACCAAAGTTAACATTACAATGTTATCATAATGAGACAAATCTAAATTACAAACCACCTGACAGGATGCAATGAGACCACAGCATCACTTTTGTGGTACTTCTGTCTACCTTCTTTCCCAAAAGTATATCCCGAATCAAATCATGAGGAAACAGAAAAACTCCCAGTTATGAAACATTCTACAAAATAGACTTATTTTTTAACGTGTCAAACTATTGTGACTGAATGAAACTGAGCAGTGGGGAGAATAAAGTTGAATCAGTGAAATAAGTTTATCATAAAGTATCATCTATACAAGCCTGGTTTTATTCCAATAAAGGGCTATGAGATTTGTTATGAATGGTTTGCAATTACTTATTGTGCTCTCATTTTTCTCTTCTCCCTAACTATCCCTGTTCACTTGTTGAACTGCTTTCAAGACCATTCTTTGAGGACCAGATCTGTTACAGAACTCTGCATTGCTGAGTGTCAACAGGAAAACTACAGTTTCTCAAAAATGTTTTCTCTACTTATGATTTAATTGATCTTTAAGGTTGTTAGAAACACTGGAAATGTATTTGCATGTATTTTTAAAGATTAGAAAACTTGAAGTTATTTTTTCTTTATATATGATTTATTTGGTTCATAAGTAAATGACTTTCAGAAAATTAATGCAATCCTTTCTTTTGTCCTAGCAATATCCTATGCTCTCATACTTTGTATTTTATGAACTCTGCACAACACTCCTGTGAAGTAGGTTGGACAGGAGTAAAGACTCTTTCATGTACAAATGATTTTTTAAAAATTAACTCAAGACAATTTAAGCCAATAAAACAATGTTTTTGCTTAGGTAACTGAAAAGTCTAAGGATAGATCTTTCTCCCATCTATGGCTGAATCTAAAGACTCAAATCACATCATCAGTGTCCAGCATTCTATTGTTCAGGTCTGTTCTCTTTTATAGACACTAAATGCAGGAGATAGCATTCTTTACCAGCTCTAGCTGAAAAATCTTTAGAGGAGGACTGTAATTATCAGCTCATCCAGGACCACTTAATGGGAGAAGAATTGTTCCCTGGAAAGGATTCTGAGCAGAAAATGGATGTTCTCTGGGGTGAACATATCCTCTGAATGGTCATGTACATATGGGAAAGGGAAGCACAGAGAAATAAAGTAACTTTTTCATAATTACACTACTGTTGGTGAGAAAGGTAAACCAGAAATCTATGATGCCTCACTTACACTTCAGATAATACCTCTGCATTTGCCTATATAACCATGCTATTTCTTTGGTGCATATGTCTTTATTTAACCATTTCAAAACAACAACAACAACAAAAAACAGGCCCATAAATTTTTGTGAATACTATAATGTCATTCCATCTATTTCTTTGTCTTCCATATATGCATCAATAACTTCACATTCAAGGAACCATACTTCTACCTGCTTTATTTGCTTCAATATTTGTGGATGACTCAGGCCCAGTAAAAGGATCTGATGATGATTTTCTGTAGCTTCAGCTTTATTTTGGTTTTGCTCCAAACATTATGGGCATTTTATACCAGCATTTTAAGGTGTTTTTAAAAAGTCAATCTTAGAATACAAAATTGGAACAAACATACGTTGCCAGGTAATTATTCCTCTTTCCTCCATATATGCCCTACTTTTTTGTGATAGACATAAACACAATTACACGATTTACTGTAAAAGTGCCTTATCTTCCTATAAGGAGGCCAGTGGCTGATTTGGAGGGAAGAAAATTTGAGCCAGGGCCAACCCACACAGATCCTAGTTTGGTTTTGTCCACTACTAGTTTTGTAGACACCAGCCAGCAGCTTCAAATATGAGCCTTAGTAGTGTCTTCCTTGAAAAAGGGAGTGGTATTATGGCCTTATTTTGACACTTAGAATGTAGACTAAATTCTTATAATAAACGGATATATGTAAATACGTCTACATTTGTTTAAAATCTGGCTTTCCTATGAACTCATCAAAATAAGTTCAGAGATGCATGAAAACTGTTACTTTAATGTAAAACTCCTCTTGGTGGAATTGAGTCAATTTTCTAGAAAAACTCAAAATGTCTTCATTGAGAAATACAAATTCACAACCAGAAGGCAAAAAAAAAAAAAAAAAAAGTTTCTCAGTTTCTCCTCGTTCCCTGACACTTGTTTTCTTTTTATATTTTCTTGTGCCTGAGCTGTACTGTTAGCAATACTCTTTTTGAAGGAAAAGGGAAAAGCATGGCATCTTCTCGTTCATTACAAACGTTCTCTTCGGACTTAGCTCCCCATCCCTCCCAGCCACAAGGTTCTCCGCCCGCCCTGGACTGCCCCGACGCCAACCAGAGGCGCGCAGCGCCACCTCCTGGGAGTGTGGGCAGATCCAGCCGGGAATCTGCGGCTGAGGGCCCACGGGGTGACGGACTTCTCGGCTCGGAACCTCAGAAACGCCTCAGTGCTTTCTGTACACATCCTACCCACCGGGGAAATCCAGACTTGGCCGCATGTCTAACGCCCTTAGCTCGCCGGAGCCCAGTTTTGGTCCTCAATACTGCCTAAAGTAAGGGATGCTCTCTTGGGGCGGGTTTTCCCAGGGTGGGTGGAACTTCGCCCTAGGCGGGGAGGAGGAGGGCTTCCCTACGTTTAAAAGATACTTTAGAGAGTTAGCCCTGTGGGCGGGGCTACGTTACGAGGGTGGGAACCCGCTTGGGAGCGGAAATACGTTTGGCGGGCGGGGCTTCGTGTAGTCAGGTCGGAGCTCTGTGGGTGGGACTCCGCTCGGTGGGTGGGGCTTCACCCGGTGGGCGGAACTACGGCCTGTGGGAAGAATTTTGACTGGCTCCTTTCCTCCCCGGAACTTCCGGAAGATCCTGTGGGTGTAGATGGCGTCACCCGGAGCGTGAGTTGTTGCACGAGGATATTGAAGGTACGGTGAGAGGTTAATAGACTATTTGGCAGGCTGGCGTGTAGTTTTCGGGGCTCAGGGCAGGACGGGTGGGTCTCGTGTCAGTGAGGCCCGAAGGCTGGGCTCGGTCGCGGTCGGCCTCAAGCAATCCTAGTGGGCAGCGGGCCTGCGGGCCCAGGCCTGAAACCCTGGTGCCTTTTGAGCCTTAAGCCCTTGTCAGGGTACCAGTTTTTCGTTGTGTCTCTTGTCATCCCAGTTTTCACGTTGCTCTCAGAATTTCAATATTCGCGCAGGCCCCCAAGGTATTCCCTTCCCCACGAACCTTTCTCAAGTCCCCAACTCTGGTGGACTTATCCCTCTTGTGTCCCAATTGTATGCTTCCTCTGGCAAGACGAATCATGTGTCTGGGTTTGTATCACATACATGTATATATATATCACTTTTTGTCTATCTGTCACTTTTATACCACACCTGGCACATTCTAAATTGTTATTAATGAATACTACATAAATGACGGGATTTGGGTTACTGTTGGAAGGATCTTAGATTATTTAATTGCAGGGATATGATGTGTATTTTCTAATTCCTCTGTAGTAATCAGGAATTTCCTACTGTGCTCATGTTTGTTTGTTTTAGGTAGGAGTACCATTGGTGTTTGTAAGCATTGTTGTCTCTGAGTAGTTTACTGAAGCTAGACACTGAAGGAGGATATACATTTCAGTGGAGAGATACAAGTTGAGCAAAGGAAAGAAAGGAGGAATATGCAAAGTATCTTTGGAGAGCAGTGAGTAAACTGGGATGGGTGTGTACAGAGAGGCGGCAGGTTATGTTTGACATATTTATCTTAGGTTTGGGGTTCCGGCAGTAATATACCAGGACAAACCACCCTGCCCCTAATGCATTGTTAGAGTCAAAGTTTTTAATATTGGGATGGTTCATCACATAGCACAAGGCATAGACTTGAATGCACTTGACTTAAGCCAGGGGTTGGCAATCTTTCTGAATGGGCCAGATGTTTGTGAAATAAATAAATAAATATTGGGCTTTGTGGACCACAGTTGTAGCAGGGAGGTAGCCACAGACAGTACATAATCAAATGGACATAGCTGTGTTTTACAACTTTACTTAGAGACAGGTGCCTGACGAATTTGGTCCATTGGTATAGTCTGCCAGTCTGTGGTCTAACCAAGTAGACCTAGGGACTACAGCAGTAATCCAATCCTGAAGTAGTCAGTACTGCATGATGTTTATTTATACATGAGAAGCCATATCACATAATTTTAACTCTGGATCTAGTCTTTCCGGCTTTGAATCCTGTCACTTCTTGATTAATGACAGTATGACATTGGGCAAATTAACCTCTTTGCATCAGTTTTATTTGTAAAATGGGGATAATAGTACACCCCACAAAATGTTGTGCAGAGTAAATTAAAGCATATAAAATGTTCACATAGTGGTTATACACATTATAAGCTCAACAAATCTTAATATATTTTTTTAAATTTTCCTCATATTCATTGTTAAAGCAGATTTAAGACATGTTTTTAAGGTAGAATTTACAGACGCAGTGAGTGTTTAGCTACAGAGCAAAGAAAGTATGTAAAGTTTCAAGACAAGAGCCATTCACATAAAGGTGATATGGAAGTTGTGAAGGTAATTTAAGGTAGGAAGTTAGGATTAAGGACTTATTTTGAAGAAGTGTACATAGGAGAGAAAGTGAGGCAAGTGAAAAGGAGTGAAAAAGGAGAAAGCAGACAGGAGTCCATCCTAAAGCAGGATGATAGGAACCAGAATGGTAAAGTAGTATGTCAACTAGCAGGATGGATGGTGATAGTTAACATTGTCAGATGCTGCAAAGACCTGAGAAGGCGATTGTGTTGATAGTATTAACAAATTCAGCCAGCAGAAATTAACGTGGTACTTCCTGTGGGCAAGGTATTACAGATAAAAGAATTAGATACATACTCTGCACTCAAACAGCAGAAAACCTAGTAGTGACTAAAGATATGGAAATAATTTAATACATGCAGGAACTTTAAAAAAAATCAGGAATAAAATGGAGTTTTTTAGACTAAATTGGTAGCTTTACTATAAAAACTTAAGTTGATTTATAGTTCATAAATGTGGGCAACTTAATTGAGCTCCTTTTCTTTTTTTACCTAGACAATGGCTAAGAACAAACTAAGAGGGCAGAAGTCCAGGAATGTATTTCATATAGCCAGCCAAAAAAACTTTAAGTCTAAAAACAAAGCAAAACCAGTTACCACTAACCTTAAGAAGGTAAGTATTAGCTAAGCACTCTGACTTTATTGTTTACAAGCAAAGCATAGTTGTAAAGCCCCTGGAAAACTGAATGCTATTATTTAAAACCGGTTCTTAGCCTTTCTCACAAAGGAAAGATGATTTTAAACATTTATTTAAAAAAGAGTGAAAAAAAAATTACCTCCCTTTCTTGATGTGGATGTATGAAAAAAAAAAAAAAAGGCACTTTAATTGCAAATGCATGAGGCTCCAAAGAACAGTTTCTGGTTTGTTTTGTTTTTTTAAAGATTATCAAAATAAGTTTTAAAAGCTTTATCAGAGCATAGAAACAAAAACCATGGTATGAGAAACAGTTCTTATCTCTGAACTCAAATATATTCAAGAACCTCTTAACAGAAGCAAGACAGAAAATGCTGGTCAGCACCCATTCTTTTTCTCCTCCGTGTGATTCTTACCTCCCTGAAGATATCTATAACTCAAACAAAAACCTATAAAATAAGATAGATATTTTCTTTCTTAAAATGCAAAATTTGAAAAGAAAGGAGTTTTCTTTTTTGTGTTTTGTTTTGTTTTTTCAAAATATTTGGGAAATGGGAAATTCCATTGAGATTAAGTAGATTCTTTAAGAAAATTCTTCAAAGAAATGTTTTCAAGTTTAAGTAGTAGGTGGAGTCAGCTTTCTAGGGCCTAGTAGTTGTCATAATAGTGATAGAAATGTAACATTTCATCTTTCAGTTTTCATGAACTATCTAAATTACGCTTTTTGATCAAGAATTTTTTTGACTTAGTAAATGCTATAAAGAAAATAAAGCTAGGTGATATGATACAGGTTGACATTGAAGCCAAGATCCAGATGATAAGGACCAAGTAATCTAAAGTTCTGTTAAGTGTTGGGAGCAGCATATTCTAGGCAGAGAGAAGCAAATACAAAGATCCCAAGCTAGGGGAAAACTTTGTGTATTTGATAGGAGATCATTTTGTTTGAATAGAAGTACTAGAAGCTTTATGTATGCTAAGGGAGAAATCTAAGAGAGGGAAATCTGGATAGGCAGGCTGGTTGCAGAAATAATCTAATAGTTTTCTCAGAAAGTGGCCTAACTTCCTAAGTGGAGGTTGTAAGATTGCCAGGTACTATATAAATGGAAAATTAAAGTTTGTGGTCATGAACTTAAAGTGAAGCCAACCAGTCAGTCACAATTTCCTCAGTTTTAGGCTCAGAAAAAGCTTTCAATTGACTTTAACTAGGTTGCCAAGCAGGTTTGATTAAGGGAAAGAAGAGAAGGAAAGCTAAGAGAGTATTAGGAAGGGATTGATCAACTAACGGTCATGGAATCTCTGGTGGCTAAAGGAAAAAGGATATGAAAATGTAAAAGAAAAATAGTGACATTGGTGGGAGACAGTTTCAGTAAGACTCAAGAACTGTTAATGTTAGCAAACAAAGTGAACTAGAGAAACAGGATGTGTGAAGTTACAAGTAATGATGTAGCCAGAAATAATCCATGTGAGTGAATGGATGAGGTAGGTAGTGAAAAAGAACCCTGAAATTGAAGAGCTGAGTTTTAAAGGAGAAATGGTTTGGGAACAGCAGCAAAGAACAAGAATATGACCCCTCCTCTTAGATTTAAAGGAGGAGTGCTGCAAAGGAAAATGTCCTCACGAGACCGGAAGGGATTTCCAATAAAGCAAGAATGTCAAGGAAGGATTCAGAGATAGAATGTTCAAGGAGAGTAAGTCATTTGATCGGATTGGGTTTCTCGTTTTACAATGAGAGATGATGGTACCATAGTCCTAGAAGGACTGTACCTAGGTACCTAGGTACCACAGGACTGTGGTCATGTATTTAGTGTGCCTATACCAATTCTACATATGAGGTATGACCACATAATTCTTATTTTTAAAAACACAACCTTTTGTCTAAAATTTCCCAATAAAACCATAAGAATTTTTGTGTGAATTTTCCCCACAAATGAGTAGGATTGTTGAATTTTTAGGTTTAACAAGGTTAAAGTAAAGTTGGATATATTTTATCATTAATGGTTATAAGATTGTAAATTAATGCCTTTTTTCTTTTTTAAAAGATAAACATTGTGAATAATGAAAAAGTTACCAGAGTGAATAAAGCTTTTGTAGATATACAAAAGGAACTTGCACATTTCTCAAAAGGCCTTTCCCTTGAACCTTTGCAGAAACAGCTGGTGAGTAGAAATCCGTTCCTTTACTTATTGTTAATAAGTTAAACTCCCAACTTTGTAAAGCCAGTAAGTTGAATGCAGTTTTTAGTATTTGGCTTTCTGCTATTCTTGGCCTTGTAGTATATACAGCATATTGAGTCATATTCAGACTAAAACATTGAGTCTGAATATGAGAATTTATTGTTTTACTTCCTATGACTAGAAGAAATTAAGTCAGATAATAATTATATACAAGTCATTTTTGTTCACTACTCTTATCTACATTTTAAAATACAGTGTTTTTTTCCCTTCAGATTCCTCAGCAGTGTCATGAAAACGAACCAGTTAATGTTGATGAAGCGACAAGATTAATGGCTCAGTTGTAATACACTGGAGATAATCAAGTACCCCAAAAAGACCAATAAATTAAATGTTTTATACAGTTTTATTTTTAAAAATCTTGTTAATGTACAGGCATTGGCACATTTTTAAAACAAACTACATAAAACAGATCTTTCCTATAATCTAGGAAAGTGGAATGTCAGAAGTCAACAAAATGTGATAAACTTAAAGTGCTAAAACAGAAGGCACTTCACAAAATCTGTTCACTGAAACAGTTAATATAATCCTACTTTACATCCTTCACTTTATAAGTGGCAGTGAATGTGTTTGGATAGGAGGACACACAAAAATACAGAGTTTCGTGGCAGTAAAAAAATACAAGACAAACAAGTGATGAGCCTTTGGCCAACTTTTTTTGTTTTTGATGGCCTTAAATCTATTTTAACCTTCCTCTCATAAGAGGAAAAACAAGAAGGATTCAGAATTGGAAGAAAAGCTGAAATCCCAGCATCTAATTACGTGAGGATGGAAGGGATTTATGGGTATTAAATCACCTTTTCCCCTGAAAAAAGCCTTTGTTTTTGTGGTTGAAAGAGCCCTTTGATTTTATGGTTGAAGTTTTGTGAAGTAAAAAAGAAAGTATTAGAGGACACTTCAGAATCAGTGAACTAAAAAGATGTTACATTCATTATTTTAAATACTTAGGTTATTAAGAAGTCTAAAATGTTACAGTTAGAGGTAGATAACAGTCCCAAGTTTCCATGGAATCTAATAATTTAGTATCTGGACATCAAACAGATCACAGACTCCTTCATTATCATCTAAATTAAAGTTGTAGTCATCTGCGGGGGTAGGAGAAAGCCGTAAGAGAGGAAACACTGCAAGCAAAACAAATTCGGTGTTAAACACGGTTCTTACATATGGCTAATTATGTTTAACAAAATACTCCCACGTACATCTATCCAAATTAAATTACATATAAGACTGTTTTACAGTATATAACAGAAAAAGTAATAATGAAGTTAATGACTTGTATCTAGTGTGTAATTTGAAAGATTCTCATTTAAAGATAATTCATGCATGGGTATGCATAGTATAGCATGAGAAAAAGAAAATTTGTATTGGTTGAACTTGTCACACTAAAATATGTGCTTTAAAAACATTGGTCAGGGTGTCTAGGTGGCTCAGTGGGTTAAGCATCTGTCTTCAGCTCAGGTCATGATCCTGAGATCCAGCCCTGCATCCAGCTCCCTGCTCATCACCATGGAATCTGCTTCTCCCTCTCTCTTTGCCTCTCTCCCCATTCATGCTCATCCTCTTTCTCAAATAAATAAAATCTTAAAAAAAAAAAAATCAGTCAAACACTGTCCTCTGATCTGCTAAATAAGTTACTACTTTGTAAACAGAAGTAGGAACTGGACTTAATGAATTTGCTGATGTTCTGTTCCTACAGAAATGTTTAATCTCAAATAGCTACTGTACCATTTATTATTTAGCAGTTGCAGCTTCCTAGGTTTGGCTATGTTTGTTAGGAACCAGAACTGAATCCAAGAACTTACAGAAAGGTGAAGCTAAAAGAGCTATTAAAGTAATTACAAAAAAAAAAAATTTGTATTTTTTAGGATTTTTAAAAAATTATTTCAGATTTGGGGCACCTGAGAGGCTCAGTGGGTTAAAGCCTCTGCCTTCTGCTCAGGTCATGATCTCAGGGTCCTGGGATCAAGTCCCGCATCGGGCTCTCTGCTCTGCAGGGAGCCTGCTTCAACCCCTCTCTGCCTGCCATTCTGCCTACTTGTGATCTCTGCCTGTCAAATAAATAAAATGTTTTAAAAAATTATTTCAGATTAGATGACAATTTGGCTAATGTTAGTAATAGTTCAGGTACTTCACATTGGTAGCCTGAAGTTAGTCCTAGTGGGGTATTTACAAAACTGATATGTTATTTCACTCTTCTTGGCCAAATTCTTCAGATGTGTGAAGGGCTAGTGTGCTAACTAGAAATTTAGTTGGTGATGGTAGTAAGTATCCCCTTATGGGCCCTTTTTTCTCAAAATGCAGAAAAATTAAAATTCTGAAGGATGCCTACAATTTACTGTTCAGTGAGAGATTTTTCATAAATCATCATAGTATGTTAAGCAGTTAAAAAACATAGGTTCTGCATTTCTTTTAAATCTTAGGCCACTTACAAATTCTAGAAAAGCACTGATCTGTAAAATAGTAAAATTTTAAACTACTTACCATCAGAAGACATTAACTCATCAATGATATCTCCACTAATAGTACCTGCTGGAAACAGAAATGTGATAAAGTTTTGTTACATTTCTGTTCATATATTTTAATAGTAAAAGGCAGTTATATTTAAATGCAGGATATATATAACAGCATATATTTAAACAATTTAAAAAGCACCTTGATTAACATTTTTAAAATAAAAGAACTTTATCGAAAGATGCCTTTTTCATGAGTACCAACTCTGCTTGGCATTACTTTTTTTTTTTTTTCCAAAGATTTTATTTATTTATTTGACAGAGAGAGACCACAAGTAGGCAGAGAGAGGGGGAAACAGGCTCCCCGCTGAACAAAGAGCCCAATGTGGGGCTCGATCCCAGGACCCTGAGATCATGACCTGAGCTGAAGGCAGAGGCTTTAACCCACTGAGCCACCCAGGCACCCCATGCTTGGCATTACTTTTAAATGTCCAAACTCAAGATGTAGATCAAAGGACTCATCATCATTCTCCCAAAACCGACTCCTCAGTTTTACAAAGTCAGTGGTATAATTCTCCCAGCCACCCAACCTTAAAACTTCAACTTTCCATTGCTCCTGTTAAATTTATCTCCAGATCTCACATATCAAAGTTATTTCATACTTTGCGTAAACAGAGTTTCTCAAATCCTCTTTCCAATCTTGTTACCACCCATTTTAGCTTTAATGTTCTCTCCTGGCTGCATAACTGCACACATCAGATCTTCAATCTCCATTGCCTCTAATCCTTCTGCTTCCCAAAAGCATCTTCCCTGTGTTTCCTGTGCTCACCAGTGTACAGTTCTAAGTATGCTACTTCCCTGCTCACAAATCCTCATTGGCTTATGGGCTAAAGTCCCAACTCAGTCTGATATTTAAGGTTCTCTCTAATCTGTCCCCAAATTATTCTCTCTACTATTTCCAAATACAAAGCTATATACAGAAATTTTTTAATGCTTTGTGGAGGCCACTGTACTAATTGTGTTAAACCATGTAAAACTTGTCTGTCTTTATACATCCCCCATTAGATTATAATTAGATCATAAGCTTCTTAAGGAATACACTTGCACTGTGCACCCTCATTCCATACCTGAAAGTATAGAAATAGTTACAGAGGAAGTAAAGGAGGACAAGAAGCTGAGAAATACTATGTCCAATTCGATCTTTATAGCCTCATTCTTTTTTTTTTTTTTTAAGGTTTTATTTATTTTTTTTGACAGACAAGAGATCAGAAGTAGGCAGAGAAGCAGGCAGAGAAAGAGGGAGGAAGCAGGCTTCCTGCTGAGCAGAGAGCCTGATGTGGGGCTCGATCCCAGGACTCTGGAATCATGATCTGAGCCGAAGGCAGAGGCTTAACCCTCTGAGCCATGCAGGTGCCCCTGTAGCCTCATTCTTAACTACTGTGAACTCCCAGAGTAGTAAGACTTACACCACATTCCACTGAGACAAATGCCAAAGGTAAAAATAAACATGGGATTGTACACAATGTAGTTCTTAATGATCTGCATTATTACATCTAGACTGGCATGACTAAGTCATTCCTTCGGCAACCATTGAGAGAATACCTGCCATGGGCCTTTTATTTGGAATCAGTAAGGAGTTGCTAAATACCTAGACACGTAACCATGGAAAAAATTAAGTGCCCAAGGAAATTATTATAGTTTAGATGTTTATCCTATTCCTGATGCCCAGTTTTTAGAGTTTTAGTTACTTTCATTTCAGATTAAACAACCTGGGAAGGCAAGATCCCCAAAATTAAGGTTGAGACCTTTTTTCAACTTATAAAACTAAGCTTTCCAAATAAAAAGTATAACAATAAGGGATATGAAGAAAGGAGGCAAGCATCACTATACTGTACACCCATCTGATTTTTCTTAAAGGTAAATAGAACACATTTCAGACATTCATCCTAGAATGACTAAGAGAGAAAAGGGTCTTTCAAAGTAAACCTCTGATAAGAAAAAACAAAAAACCTTGACGTATGTAAATAATGAAAATGGGGAAAAATGAACAAATTTTAATTAATTCCAAATGTGAATCCTAAGGAAACTGCATGCATAGGCCCATTAACTATGTTTTCCTTGGTCACTGTTTATAATTGTACACAGTCATGGGCACATTATACTGCATTCAACTGTATGTGTCTGGATACACAACCAGATTGTATGTCTACGTTACCTAAGAAACAAATCCATAGTAGTATAATTAAAGGCAGGATCTGTTTTTAAATTTTCCTCATAATACCTGTCCCAGTGCTGAGCATGCAGGAGACACAAAATACTTAACTAAGCTTACCATTTTGCCTCCTGGGTTTGGTAATCGAGTGAGTAACCAGAGCTGACAAATTCAAAAAATCTCACCAACTTGTTTAATACGGTATTCATAGTCTCCCTTCTGACTTTTTAGAACAAAGGCTCTAGACCCACCTGATGATAAGTCTGTGGCTGGTGTTTGTTGAAGATTTTGGCTTCTTTCAGAGGCATGTTGCTCAGGCAGATTCTGAGTTGCTGTGTTGGATTTCTGTGGAGTCACTGGAGTGGAGGGCTGAGAGGAGGGTTGTGTGAGGTCATCAGGTGGGGGGACAGGAAAAACCACAGGCTTAGACGAACTGGACTCTTTATTTATAAGCAGCACGTGGATAGGTCCTGAATGACTCTTTAGATTGATCTGGTATTTCTTTTGTCCATTCTGACCCTTTAAAGTTATTGGGTATAAACAAATGAATAAATATTAAAATTTCCAACTACCTTGGAACATTAAAAATTAAGATAAAGCTATTAGGGACTAATTATTTTATAGCATAGAATTATATATAGCAGAGTCAATAAATGTCTGACTCAACTCGAAAATGTTTTGGGAAAGACCCAATTTAAAGCAAATCTGTTACTGTTGATATTGAAGTTGAACTTTTTCCTCAGGATTGTTATATCAGTTACAGATATAGTAATTTTAACTGATTTTTTAAAGAATAGTGACTGTTTATCATTGCTCATTCCTTGATATTTTCTAGATCAAAATCAAACTTAATAAAGCTTTTAATCAAAATGTTAAATAATTCAGTCACTTCTATAATCTTACTAAAGTCATCCAAATTCAGATACCAATACTTTCAGGAAGGAAACTTGAAAGCAGTAATTTGAAAGTGTTCACGCCCAGTTAGCTTCTTCAGCTAATAAGAAAACATTTGTCCCTCTTGAGACAGTAGATCAATTTTAAGGAAACTTATCCTACATACCATTTCTGGAATAGGTACCTCCAGCTGTGTCCCAGAAGGTGCCTGAATGGCCAAAAGTGTATCACCTGGTGAAAAGAATGGTTTTAAACTTTAGAAAATACTATTGATCTTGGAACATAGTGGCAAGAGTATGGGCTCTGGAGTCAGAATGCTTGGGTTTGAATCCCAGGTTAGGTGACCTTGGGCTTTGATTCCTAATTCTACAAAATGGGGAAAATACAATTTACTGCATAGATCTGAGGATTAGATGGGGTAATACATGTAATAGATCTTAGAAGAAGGTAAATACTCAGTGTTTGCTCTGTTACTCTCATTAACAAATTAAGATCAAGTGAATTTTGCTTTCATTCAGCCTTGTATAAGGTCTGAAATTCTTGAAACCTTTAGCCGCAAATAACATTGTCTACTTGAGATTTTTAAATTACTTAACTGACTAACGGTACTAGAGATTAGGTACCATACTGTGAAATCTTGAACTAAAGTGAACTGAATTTTTAAAGCTAAATCCTATAGCAGATTGTGTGGAGTTAAGGATTAAAAAAATACTTTCCCCAAACTTTCTTAGAAAGCTTAGGACAGGGGTCCCTGGGTGGCTCAGTCAGCTAAGCAACTGCCTTCAGCTCAGGTCATGATCCCAGAATGCTAAGACCAATCCCTACATGGGACTCCCTGCCTAGTGGGGAGCCTGCTTCTCTTGTTCTGCCCCTGCCCCACTCATGTCTGGTGTACTCCCTTCTCTCTCAAATAAATAAAATCTTAAAAAAAAAAAAAAAAAAAGGCAAGCAAGCTCAGGACATATGGTGGCAGACTAAAGCCGTAAGTCCACACATAGTGTCAACATAGTCTTAGAAAGCCAGATATCACTTGACAAGGTGCTTGGTAGATCTTTTTTATGTGCATAATATACAAGACCGTTTAACAAGCCATGCATAACTAAATATAAATATGTATACAATATTTCATTTTACTTGGGTTATGATTATGGGAATACAGCCCACCTCCTGCTATAGTTATTAATATACTGTATTATCCTTTCAAGGGGAAAACAGGGAGCAGGGGATGGAACAGGGTTAGGAATAATTGTGCTGGTTATACAATGGATTCACCTAACTCTGCCTTCATGCTTTCTTTGAGTTCATTTGTGACCAGCACACTTGCTGCACACAGTTTCGTAAACAGTGACGAGAACCATGTTTTGTTCAAATTTGGTCACTGACACTACAAATCTGTGACTTTGAGACTTGTTTAGTCTCTCTCTGACTTAGCTGCCCCTCTACCACACAGTTTACACCTACCAATGCAGTCAATGAAGTGAAAACTGAAAAGCAGTTATTGTCATGAGAACAGAAACAAAAGCAGCCTGTAACTACAGAGTACTGTAGGCTGACACAAAATGTCCACAGTTCCTGAAAATAATGACCTCGGGTGAGTGCCTGGGGAAAGCTGAATCACTCTACTCTAAATATGTCGATCAGAGGAAGAATGTTAGAACAAACTGACTAATGGTACTTACCATTAAAGCAATTACAGATGTCTTCGTGAGTTACATAGGAAAATGTACTGTCATAAGAGTTAAGGAACAATATGTATACCATGGTCTAGGCATTTAAGATAATAAATTGCCAGGCCAAAACAAAATGACCAAATGCATAAAGGTGCTGCCACATATGCTAAGATTGAAAAAAAAAAAAAAAAAAAGGTCTTCAGTTTGGAAAGGCAAAGACAAAGGTCCAAAGAGGAGTGCCCATCCTTTGCTCCGAGAAGAAATCACTTTCGATTTTCTGGGACATCTGAGGGCCTTTTAAGAGAAAGATGGAAAACAGTGCATATTGCTCATGGAGACAGACGGCTTCTGTAGGGGAAGGTATTGGTAGGGAAAAGCATGCCATTAGCAGTGGAGAGTGACCAAACTGAGAATTTCCCTGGGTCATGGTTTAGGGAATGGGAATGGCCAGATTCTTGGAATGCAGTGCAGCAAAGTCCAAGATCAACTAATTCAGTGGTTTCTGTATCTTGGGGCTCCATCAGGCACAGCTTGAAAATCCCATTGTTATCAAACTGTTAAGGAGCTTTGATCCATAGAAAGGAAATAGCAAATGAGATCATGGACTTATTCAACAAATTACAAAACACATAAAAAATTAATTGTATAGGGGTGCCTGGGTGGTTCAGTGGGTTAAGTGTCTGCCTTCGGCTCAGGTCATGATCTCGGGGTCCTGGGATCAAGCCCCACATTGGGTTCTCTGTTCAGCAGGGAGCCTGCTTCCCCCTTTCTTTCTGCCTGCCTCTCTGCCTACTTGTTATCTCTCTCTCTGTCAAATAAAATAAAATCTTAAAAAAAATTAATTGTATACATCAGTCGAAAATTCCTGAGAGGTGGTAGAAGATAAATGCCACCAAAAGGTTCGCTAAGAATGGAGGCAAGTTTACAAATCAAGAGAAACATTGGTATTTGAGAGAAAAGTGATTTTTAAGCAACACATGAAGTCTATCACTAATTTTTCCCCCACATAATATGATAAACACATAAGCCTTGATCTCCAACCTCAAGCATGTACTATCTTTGAGTTAATATTAGGCAGAAAGGTTCCTGGATTGATTGCAGGCCCATGATACTTTATTTTCAAGCCAAAATTAATTTTTTAAAACTTTGAGAGTTACTGAATTTTTGCTACTTCAGAACACTGAGCATAATTATTTAAATATACCTATGCATTTAACAATGACTTCTAATATTCAGAGACCCCTCCTAAGCCCACTTTAGCTAGCATATTGCATCCTATCAATGGTAGACTGAAAGTGGATAAACTTTTTTTTCTCAATACAACACATGAATAATGTTAACAGATGTATTATGTACTTTAAGAGGTAGAAACTTTTCAAATATCAGTAAAAATTACTAGAATGACTTTGTAAAATTAAAATGCTATGTTCACTTACAAAACTTTTCAAAACACTACAATAAAGTAACTATCTTCAGACTGGATAATACAGAAATACAAACTCTACGCCCCTATGGGTAACTTATTTAAAAGGATATCTATTATTAATGGAGTCGTCCATCACATTTTTGATGCTTTGCTGTAGCCACAACTTCTGCTGATCAAGTTCTCTTTCCTTCAGTTCCAGATCTTCAATTTCAGCTTTAAGATATCTTAATCTGTCTATGACTTCTTTAGTATTACAGCCAGCACCTACACCTCTTAAAAACATACAAGAATTAATAAAGCCAGTATCAGGCCCAGGTTAATATCACTTAATTTTTATAGTAATAAACACTGACTTAATTAGTAATTTTTCAAGACAAAAATTCCTTATAATCTCCTAAAAAAGCAAGCATTAAAATTCTTAGACAATCTAAACATCATACCTCTGAATATATTTGCTTAGAAAATTTGTTGTCAAGAACAACCAAATTACAAAAATTCTCAATGCTTTTGCCACACAGAAAAATGAAAATTTTTATAAAGTCCAAAAAAAGTTCTCGATATGTTCTAGAATGGTGTTTGTCATCTGAAAGGCCAGGCTGGCGACTGGCATCAAAAGGATGTCAAAGCTAAACAGTCCCACCTGGAAGTGCCATGACAGACCAAGATGCTGGTAAAATAAGTTGCGACCTTTTAATATTTTGGTGAGACTCTGGCTTTAAAACAAAACAAAACCAAAAACTAAGGCCAAAGAGGACATATCTGCAGAACAGAAAATATTTTTTACATTCGAACATACAACCATACAACAGCTAACAAATGACAATACGCATTTCAATCAACTACCATATATAAGGTACATATTCTATACACAGGACATAGTTCCTGTTCTTAAGAAGTTGATATTAGTTAAGCCCCTGAACACTTGGGCAGAGAGGGATTAATAATACAATGCAGTATGCACTGTATGCCAAATGAGTAGCCTGAGGAAGAAAGCAAGCTTTGAATGTTCAGAGTATACATCAAACAGTGGACAGAGTAAGGGAGTGTGCCAATAGAGGAGTGCCATTTGCAGAGGCCCAGAGCTGGGTCCGGGGAAAGACAAGAGGCCTGGTGAGACTAGAGGGCCAAGAGAGAAGATTTAGGAGAGCTAAACAGTAGAAAGTGCACATTTCCTGGAGTGTTAGGAAGAAAAACAAAGGTTTTAGAGTAGGGTACTGGTTTGTACCCAGTACAAACTTACTTCCATTGTATGCTATTTTTTGACTTTTTCTCAATCAGGTCAATTCCCTCCAAGACATTGGTGATATCGTAAATTCTTCTTTTTTGTCTCACAGCCAAAGTATCTGCAGCCTGTTTTTAAAAAGGTGGGGGGGGGGGAGACAAAGGACATTGAGATAAGGGACAATTCATATTTTAAAGCCAAAAAGGGTTGATTAATAAGTTCACAGCATGAGAGCCCAATCCCAAATTTGACCTGGTCAGTTGCTTGGGAACAATAGGTGGGTATGTTCAAAGCATCTCTCAAACATTGCAAATACCAAAGAAATTATCCCATTTAAAAGCTAGCAGATGTTAGAGTGGAGGAAAAAATATATGAAGGGTCATGACTTAAAGCCCACAGAAATAAAAGAACACAATTAAGAATACTTCATGTCACATTATGGATTAGTCCTGAGGGCGAGTACTAATTGTCTACCCATGTCACTTCCTATTTCATTTCTCTGTTCATAGACAGTCTTGTCTAAAAACAGCCTTAATTGTTTTTTGAAACTTTGAAAAATTATATCTCAGCAACCTGTTCATAATTAAGTCTAGAGATGTGGCAGGGTGAGGGGAGGGATTCTAAATTATACATACACTTGTAGTACCGAAATATACTATCTACATTTTTTAATCTCACAATGAAAATGGAAGAGTGACACAAAGTATAAAATCAACAATAAATCAAAAATCTATAGCACAAAGTTGTGGTGCCAGCAAATATAATACAAAAGCTTTGTAGTCTGACTCAAAAGTAAGGTCAACAAAAATATCCCATGCTACCATGTTATGAATAAGTGCAGGAATGCTATACTGTTTCTCTAGTTGGTTACCACTCATATTTCTGAGCTTTTCTCCAATGGCATAGACAGAAACTTAAAAAAGAGGTTATCCTACAGCTCTTTTTCAGGGGTGAATTAGACTATTACCTATCTTGAACATGGAGTCATGTGGTAAGAGTCATGGTAGTAAAGAAAAAACACATTTATGTCCTTAACAAAATTCTGCACATTATCCAAATTAATGAACAGAATTTAGTTTCATGTAATTGGTTACCAGCTCTCCCAAGGCATCACTACTTTCTTGATTCTTTATAAACACAGGCCACACACACACACACACACACACAGAGTCTGGGACAGCATATTATTTACAATCTGGACCTTCTTTATACAGGAGCAAGTGTAACCACCTTCACAGGCATTTAATGTTGATTCTTTTTTTATACAGAATTTATTTGAGGTGTGGCAAAATATATTGTAAATTGGAATACAGAGGTTCTGCTTTGTAGCAAATCCAATGACTATTGATTTTGATACTGCTGAAATAAGTTATTCATGCATATAGGTTCTGTCTGATACAATTCACAGCCTAAATGATTAGTTTCCAATAAATCAGAAAAAAAGGAGGAAGGCAAACTCTGCTTTAAATAACCAAGAATCATTATAGCTTATAAAGATACTGTTTGGCATGAGGACTGATTCTGTCTTAGCATTTCTTCCAGCATAAAAAAGTGGGACATCTGAGGGCTAAAGTCATGTTAGAAGGGGTGAACAGATGATGATAGTTATTGTACATGATGTTGTACTTGTAGTGCCTAGCAGGGTAGACTCTCAAGACTTGTCAGACACTTGGCCTTTTATTTGTTTGTTTGTTTGTTTGTTTGTTTATGTTGATTCTATCAATTCATGTATTGTCCTACCAAAATACCAAGTTACCACTGTCCGATTAATCATTCAGGCCTTTAGGAAGGGGATTCATGCCCCAATCAGTGGACCAGGTAAATAAGTAAGATGTGGCAGAAAGAACGAAGAACCAGAAACCGAGGCTCTGAGTCCCCATTTCTGACTAGTTCAGTTCCATCTCTTCTACTAAACCAGAACATTAAAAGTAGGACTAGGCATGGTTTCATTGATCTCCTCTTCCCTTGTCCTTAGCAATTTCCTTCCTGTTTTACTGACCTTCATAAACTTGCTTGAGTTTGAGGCTGTTTTACTAAAGAGCAATAATCTCCTGCCAAGTTAACTGTAAAAATCTAAAGCTGAGGATTCATCTCTCACTTCCCTCCGAAGAGGCCTTCTTGAGAAGTGACCCAGAGCACTTCAAGCCAGCTCTCCGTTATCCGTATCTATGTACTCACACACAGAAGCCTTCAAAACCATAGCAACAGCTCGCCAGTTAGGGTATTAGGACTTTTTGTGTGAACCAGACTGCAAGAGCTCTCCAAGGTCTTCAGCTAAAGAGCCATCAGGGCTCACTTTTTAGATCAAAAATTTTTTAAGGTTTATCATCTCGTTTATAATTCATTACTGTTTAACATTACAAATTTTAGTCCTATATTTCCAAAACTAAATGTTATTTCTTAAATACTTTTCTATTTAAGTATATAAACACATAAATGACCAGCATGTGCAGAACATTTTCACTTAAAAAGCCTCCCCAGGTGTTTTATTTCAGCAGCCCCGTCATTTTTTGGATGTTAGGTTCCGGAGCTCGCCACACAGGGATCCAATCCCAGCACCGCCACTTCCTATCTTCAGCTGGTCTTAGACTCGTGAAGCCCCATTTCCTTTTTTGTAAAATGCAATAGTAACACATCTGAATTGTGGGGATTAAACTAGATAATCTTAGCACAACTGTCTGCTACATAATGAACACATCGATGCTGGAAAGTAACAGCCTCATCATCAAACACAGGTTGAAACTCCGGATCGTGGATGAGATTTAGAGTTTGTACAGACCGATCACATTTTATGTAGTGTTTCAAAAAGTTGTGTGAATTCTTAAAGTTTCATGAAGTAATTCAAGACCTCATACTCAACAGAATCATACACTGCCTCACCACCATCATCCTTCATTTGTTTAGCATCTATGATGTGCCAGGCTTGTCTGTGTCTTATGGATAGAGTAGTAACAGAACAAAGTCCCTGCCCTCAAAGAGGGGGAAGGAGTGCAAAGGCTCTGAAGTGGGAATATGCTTACCAGGATGGCCAGAACAGTGAGTGGGAGGGAGAACAGTGAGAAAAAGAGGGGGGGTGGGGGGTGGGAAGGAGGGAGACAAGACAGGAGGGAAGAAGGGGGAGTGAGAGACAGCTAAAGATGGTAACAATGGATAGCAAGGGGCCAGGTCACTGGGATGTTGCAGGCCATTGTAAAGACTTCAACTCTTACTCCCTATGAAATGGAAAGCTTTAAGCACATGCTGATTTGATGCCCTGCTTTACAATGTTCTTTCTGGCTATGCTGCGTAGAAAAAAAGAGGCTAGGGAGAAAGCAATGGCAATAATCCATTCAAGAGACGGTAGTGCCTTGGAATGAAGGGGTGTCTTTGGAGGTTTGAGAAATGGTATGATTCAGGTTGTATTCCAAAGGTATAGCAAGGAGTAGATCTAGACAGCAGAGTCAACTCCACGGTTGTTGACATGAGTAACTGTAGGTGAGGAAGACCGTGTAAGAACAGGTTTGAGGCATGAGAAATCAGGAACTTGGCTTTGGATAATTTGATCTCCAAGGGGAGAAGTTCAGAAGACCACTGGACATGAGAGTGTGTGGGTTAGCAGAGAAGTCCAAGCTAGAGATACAATTTCAGTAGTCACCAGTAAATAGACATTTTAGGTCACAGGACGGAACCCACTGGATTCACCTAAGGAGGTAAGAATAGAAAGAGAAGATGTCTAAGGGCAGACCCCAGGGTACACCAGTATTAAAGATCTGGGAATTAAGGGGCAACTTGCCACTGAAGTAAGAGAACTAGAAAGTGCGAAGTCTTGGAAACCAAGGGAAGAGTGTAAGAAAGAATGACCAGGTCAGGTACTGCTATCAGGGTGAGTCAGATGAGCAGTGAGACCTACCTGATCATGGATTTGACTTTGGCAAGTAATGGAGTCAAAGCTTTAAGGGAGAGACTCCAACAAAGAGTAGAAGGAAAGCTACAGCAGACAACTCTTTTGAAGAGTTCTAGTGCAAAGAGGAATAGAAGAATGTGGTAGTGGCTGTAGGGGGTTATGGGATCCCTCCAGGAAGTTTTTATTCCTCTTCTTTTCTCTTTTCTTTTAAAGATGGGAGCTAATTCAACACATAAGTTATGCTGGTAAAAACCATCCAGTAACTGTCCAGTAACGGAAGAGGGATAATTAACCATGTGGGAAAGAGAAGGGACCACGGTAGATAGGCAAGAGAGAATGTGAATCAGATGAGCTGATGGTTAGCCTTAGATAAGAACAACAAGGCATATTAATAACTGCATTCCAGCCAAGTGTTGGGTGGATGTAGGTATGATAATAGACAAAGGAGGGGGAGAGTTTAGACATTTCCTTCTGGTTGCTTTCTATGTTCTCAAAAGTGGAGGTTGGTGGCGGTGGGTAGTGAAGAGGGGAGGGTATGTTTAATGATTTAGAAGAAAGAAGAAAGAGGAAATACACATCCAGGAGAGTAAGAGTAAATACTGTAGAAGGAATGCTGACCCAATATTAGTCCTCTCGCAGTTAGTCGTCGTGAATCTAAACTGAGACCCATGAGCATCAGTGTGCACTTTTCTCCAGCCCTGGAGAACAGCCTGGGTACTGATGAGGGGCAGGCCAGAGAGTAAAATGGGTACATCGTCACCCCATGCTGCCACATGGCTACTGAATAAACACACCTGTGCACGTATCAAATTTACTTTAAAAGGTTCCATTTGCTATTATAGATTTGACCTATAAAACACAAAGGAAACATCTATACGTACGAAACCAACTCAACTGGGGAGAAAATAAACAGCCATCTGTAAGAAATGCATCTCCCCTCCAAACAGTAAACCCTTTTCTAAAAATATGTCACCAATTGCAAACAAAAGTAAAGCGTGCGATGCTTTTTTAGAGGTGGGCAAGATAACTCCGGAGAACTGAGAGAGATTGCATGAAAGTGCTAATAAAGGCTCTAAGAATTTCGTGGACCCACCCCTTCACTTGAACAAATGAGTCCTCTAAGACCCAGTGTCAACTCTGGGGGAGGAAGGGAGATTATGCGGTAGGTTTGTTTGAGTTAAGATTAGTTGCAGCCCATTTGTTCAACAGTGTTCTTCTGATGGAACATGATGTTGCATTCAATTGCGCTCACAGACCGACAATGACTATGGGAAACATCCCGTCTTTCAGGTTCTCCATCTGCAAACCAGGTACTTGACTCTCTTCCAGGACCCTGACTGTTAACACATGTGTACTCAGTGTTTCAGCTACTGTGCTTCAGAAACCAACACTACAGTCAGTGGGGCCAGAATCCAAAAGTAGAAAAGGTGCCAGGGAAACACTGTATCAAGTCGGTTAGTTGTATACACACGTGCACACACATGCAGATCATAGGATGCTGACAATAATAAGGTGAAAACCCAAGTGATGCCCCCAGGGTGCCCAGAAAATATCTTAAAAACTTTTTAAAACCGAGTGAATTCATTTTCAACTGTGCCATGTGGTGTTTTCTGTTGATCTCCCTTATGATAAGGTTTGGACCGATTATTAGCTAATTTCAAATACAGTTAAAGGTAATTAACTTACAGAAAGTCTGATTTCAAATCACAGCTCAGAAGAATCATTTATAAGCCAGTAACAGGATAACTATGTAATAGGATCTTCCAAAGAGTATCATCTAATTTAATGCTCACACCATTTTGTTAAGTAGGTACAATTCTCCTCATTTTATAGAACACAGACTCATAAAGCTAACGGATAATCAAATGGAATTTGACAGTAATGATATATTCATGAAATAAGCTTGTGGCAAAACATTTTCAAATGGGCTCTAGAATTTCAAGATTTTAAATAAGTGTGGTGTGCCGTCAAAATTCCCAAGCTAACAAAATTGCACTTAATAAGCAATTTAAGCACCACTAGAACTTATAACAAAAGAATAACAAAACAAAAGAATCATAACAAAAGACACGTACCCATGTCTAACGCTGTGGGTAACACCTTGTGTGAGAGAGTGCGGTATAAAAATGGGAACAGTCCCATACTGTAGAGATAAATTGTTATAAGAGGTTGAAAAAAAGAGAGATTACTTAAGGTGGAGGCAAAAAAGAAATTTCCTGCAAGAAGCTGCTATGTGCTTTCAATGGGGCTGCAGGGGACATTAAATCAATAAGGAAATTAAATACCAAAAATAAAGAAGTAACCTTATGGATACAAAGGCCTCCCTCAAGAAGCAGCACTAAGCACACAGTGTTTTAATTCCTAGTCAGTATACAGCCCCAAAGAAATTCCTCTTAAAAAAATCTCCAGTATTTTTGCTACCCCAAATTGCCATTTGTAAATATGATATTGATATATATGTACCAACATTTTTGAAATGCATAAGTTTTAAATTTGTTCTAATTTTTAACTTGTTTTTATTGCAGGATAGTTGACATACAATAACTTACTAGTTTCTGGTGTACAACTTAACGATTTAACATTTATATATGTTGTGATTACCATGTTAAGCCTAGCTACTGTCACCAAAGTTGTTACATATTAACTATATTCCCCAGTTATACTCTGTATTTCCACATCTTATTTTATAACTAGAGGCTTGAGCCTTTTAAATCCTGAATAAGGTTTTATTTTTTATTTATTTTTAAAAAGATTTTAGTTATTTATTTGAGAGTAAGAGAGAGAGCATGAGCGGGTAGGGGGGCAGAAGAGGAGGGAGAAGCAGGCTTCCCACCAAGCAGGGAGCCCGATGCGGGACTCAATCCCAGGACCCTGGGAGCATGACCTGAGCCAAAGTCAGACACTTAACGACTGAGCCACCCAGGGGTCCCCTCCCCAGAGCCTCCCACCCATAAACTTTTATAAAGAAACTTGTTTCATTGTTTTACAAAGATTATTCAAAAGAAAAAAGAAGATATTTGATGAAGTATCTGTTTAAGTAGGAAAAGCCCACTGAAACACTGAAATCTATAAATTACAACCTCTAGATTGCTTGTTCAAGTCTTCAACTGCTTTGGATATTCTCTTCTCACAAGTACTAACTTTTTAAAACAAGAGCAAAATCATGTGCATCTATCTGCTCTTCTACCACTTGGGTTTGCCTCTGCATATTTTATGCCATCAGGCGGGTGACCGGCACAGAAGTGAGAGACATGGTCTCTGGGATGGGCCTGACTTACTAACTTTGTGACCCGGGGCAAGTTATTTAGCCTCTCTGTGCCTCAATTTCTTGATCTGTATTACTGTTAAGATATTGTTATCGTGAGGATTAAATGAGTAGATCTGAAACACTTAGAAGAGTGCCTGACACATGGTAGACATCACAGTTGTGGTAGCTATTATCACCATTATTGATCCAATTTCTCCCCTAAAGTAGTAAGAAAATTTTGTTCTTGGAAGGTGTATCATGGAACAAAATAGAACACCTCTACCTATCTCACTAAGTCATTAACTTTAACACTTTGGAATACAGTCAAGCTCAATGAAGTAGGAAAAAAGGCTTCTGAAGAGCAAAAATAGATTTTTTTAAAAAGGTGTCTTTACTCAAAACATTCACTCCATTTGGATCCTACTTACTTCTTCTTTTATAGGATTCCTAACAGTTGGGCTATTTAATTTCAATGTCTATGGGAGAACTGAAGTGCCATCTGGGACAGTAGGGAGGCACCTCAGAGCAATCAAAGGACAAGAAACTACATAAAGGACAAAAAACGCACAAGCAGACAAAGCTGAGACCACTGGACAGGACAGCAGTCCAACAGAGAAAAGCCTTGAGGCAGGGCACCTGCGTGGTTCAGTCAGTTAAGGATCTGCTCTTGACTAGGGTCTTGATCCCTGGGTCCTGGGAAGGAGCCCCAGGTAGGGCTCCCCACTCAGCAGGGAGCCTGCTTCTCCCTCTCCCTCTGTTCCCACCCACCCCCACTCTTGCTCATGCATATGCACTCTCTCAAATAAATAAAATCTTTTTTAAAAGATAGCTGAGGTTATCATCTCCAAAAAATACAAAAAATAATATTCATCATGACTATCTTCAGTGACCAAAAAAGTAAAGTCCAAACAGTGTTTTCAGTATAAGAAGACATAGACTTGTGCAATGCATTCTGAAAATTTTTCAAACAAAAGTCATGAAATTTTTTTTTAATAAGAAACAATATTATTGGGGTGCCTGTCTGGCTCAGGCAGCGGAGCATGCGACTCCTGATCCCGGGCTGAGTTTAAGCCCCACGCTGGGTGTAGAGATTACTTAAAAATTTAAAATCTTAGGGGCGTCTGGGTGGCTCAGTCATTTAAGCATCTGCCTTCAGCTCAGGTCATGATCTCACCATTCTGGGATCAAGCCCTGCAATGGGCTCCTGGCTCAGCAGCGAATCTACTTCTGCCTCTCCCTCTCCTTCTGTGTACTTATGCACTCTCGCTTTCTCTCAAATAAATACATAAATCTAAAAAAAAAAATTTAAATCTTTAAAAAAAATGTAATGACTTGTAACAACAAATTTTTTTAAAAAAAGAATGTTATTAATTGATATAAATTCTCAGTTAATCAGAAAACTCAGCTATGGACAAAATCTCATTACATAAGGAATCAACAATGGTTTTCAGGACACTAGAATTTGTCATATTCAAGAATATTTGAGACAGATGTGGACTTCTAAATAAATCTAAAAAAATCTCAAGGGATTATAGTGAATATCAAATCTGACTGAGTTACATACAACTTTCATGTTAGCTTCCTTCATAACTGTGACCAACAGCCTATTCAGAAAACTGATTAAAATCCTTCAAACTTACCAAGGCCTCTCATTCTCAAACACATACACATACACACACACACACACATGTATATACAACAAAATGTCATAAATTTCCTTCACAGGGTACTTCTAAATGTTGACTCAATGGAATAAATGAAAAATTAGTTGACTATCCCAATAACTAAAACTGATATAAATTAAACATGAAGAACACAAATTAAAATATGGACAAAAAATGAAATTACACCAAAAAATCGTTAACAGTCTTGAAAAAATTTTCCAAACTTTTAATGAGTTATGGAAGGAATAATCAAATGAATGCAAACAAAAACAATGAAAAAAATATATCCACACAAAGACTTGGACCTAGTCATGACAGCCCAAAATTGGAAGTGGCAGGTGAAATGGATAAGCAAAGTGCAGTACGTCCATAAAACGAGATACCATGTTGGGAGAGAAAGGAATGAACTACCTTTATACACAACAACAGAGGTGAATCTCAAAACATCATGCTGAGTGAGAGAAACTAAACAGATCACATGCTGTGAGTTCACTGACATGAAAAGACCTATAAAGACCATTTTAATTCAAGAGAGCAGACTAATGGTTAGTGGGGCTGGGGGTGAAGCTTCTGACTGCCTGGGGGGAGGCACAGAGAACTAAAACTGGGGCGAAGATTTTCATCTGGCTTTGGTGGTTACAGATAGAAGCATTTGTCAAAACCATTGAACTGTACCCTTAGAATGTGAGCATTTTAGTATATATATATGTATATATACATATATATGGTTAAAAAAAGTTATTCATTACCAAACTCACAAAATATGAAAACATCTAAATATGCACTATTCTTCTTTATCTATCTAATCTATTATTTATCTAATAAGCACCTATCTCTCTATCATTTGTCTAACAAACACCGGTATAGCACTTACTATGTACCAAGCACTGTTTAAACGCGTTATTTTATTTCATTTTTACTTGAGAGAGGGAGAGAGAGAGCGCACAAGCAGGAGTTAAAGGCAGAGGGAAGAAGAGAAGCAGACCCCTCGCTGAGCAGAGAACCCCATGCAGGGCTTGATCCCAGGACCCTAGGATCATGACCTGAGCCAAAGGCAGCCGCTCAATTGACTGAGCAACTCAGGTGGTCCTGTTTAAATGCTTTAAACTCACTTTAGCAACTCCTATAATAATTATATAAGGTAGGTATTGTTTTTTGTACTTTTGCAAAAGGAAACTGAGCCTTGGTAAGTTGCTCAAGTCCACTGAACATGGTAAAGTCGGGAAATAACCCCAGGCTGCAAGTTTTTAACCACCACACTATGCTGCTTTTGGTGTGGTAAGGTGGCCAGTCATGACTGCATGCTGCTAGTGGGAGTATAAATTACTATCTTTTTGTAAAGCAATTTGGCAATGTTCATCAAAGGCCTTAAAAATGTTTATTATCCCTTGATCTAGCAATTCTTTAGTGCAGATTATCCTAAGCAGAAATAATTCAAAATGTCCAAATGCCAAAAATGTTTTCTGGACCTGTTGCTAAATCCAACGGATACCAAAGTCTGGAATCTTCTGCAATTCGAGACATTAACTGGTGGGGCAGGGGTGGTTATTCCACTACTACAGCATCTCAGATGAGAAAGTAGTTAAACTGAGACCAGACGGTTTAGAGAAATGGCCAAATGACTGTGTATTTGTGTAGAAATGTGCTCCAGCAGAGGGGAAAAGCCTGTGTGTCTGAGAGCCTGAAGACAGAGAAGAGAGGGCATGTGAGCATGCCAGGAGAGTGGGCCTGGACCTCGTCAGAGGAAGGAGGGTCAGAGGAGGTAAGGTCTTGTACGTGTTTGGATGTTGTTCTAAGTAGAGGAGCAACAATAAGCAAAAATTAAATTCTACAATTCTTCCATATATCAATGTCATCTGCCTTGCTGAGTCCATTCATGCCCCGTTCAGCTCCCACTATTCCCTGCTTCCGTGGCTCTCCCATGACCAACCCCACAGATCAGTAGGTGGTTCCGAACCCAACTTTTAGCGTAAGAAGTGTCCCTGACTTTCCTCTACAGCCGTAAGCTGCAGTCTACTAAAGCAAGGGGCTGAGGCACACAATGGTTAACTCTTCTTTGTTGGACGAGACGGGAAAAAACCTAGAAACGACTTATATACCTGTCTATGAGAAAGGTTAATTCTGACGAATGAGATGGATGTAACTTGTAAGGCCATCACAAATTATGTTTACAATTGGGAAAGATAAAATTTGATCTTTAACAATGGTTAAAGCAAGGGGCTGAGGCACACAATGGTTAACTCTTCTTTGTTGGACGAGACGGGAAAAAACCTAGAAACGACTTATATACCTGTCTATGAGAAAGGTTAATTCTGACGAATGAGATGGATGTAACTTGTAAGGCCATCACAAATTATGTTTACAATTGGGAAAGATAAAATTTGATCTTGGGGCGCCTGGGTGGCTCAGTGGGTTAAGCCGCTGCCTTCGGCTCAGGTCATGATCTCAGGATCTTGGGATCGAGTCCTGCGTTGGGCTCTCTGCTCAGCAGGGAGCCTGCTTCCCTCTCTCTCTCTGCCTGCCTCTCCGTCTACTTGTGATTTGTCAAGTAAATAAATAAAATCTTTAAATAAAATTTGATCTCAGCTATAAAAGGGTGGAACAAATTGAAGACATTGAAAATGGAAGATAGTGGCTCTCTTTGGGAGACGACATACTGGGTAGTTTTTATTCTAGAATATATGAATTTATTTCCGAGCTTTCTACCATTTGTATGTTACCTCAAGAATTATACTTTAAGTTTAAAAAAGTCAATCAGAAAAAAATCCTCCCTTCCACAAACATATTAAGTTTAATGTATAAAGAAAGGATAATTGGGAAATCCAGTTTTAACTGGCAAAATCTTAAAAAACAATGTACTTATAAAAAATATTTACTATTGGGGCACTTGGGCGTCTCAGTCATTAAGCGAGGGCCTTTAGCTCAGGTCATGATACTAGGGTCCTAGGATTGAGCCCCACATCTGGCTCCCCGCTCAGTGAGAAGCCTGCTTCTCCCTCTCCCGCTCCCTATGTTTGTGTTCCTTCTCTCCCTGTGTTGCTCTCTGTCAAATAAATAAATAAAATTTTAAAAAAGAAAAAAAAATTTACTGTCTTAGGGACACCCAGATGGCTCAGTCGTTTAAGCGTCTGCCTTCAGCTCAGGTCATAATCTCAGGGTCCTGGGATTGAGTCCCGTATAGGGCTCCTTCAGTGGGAAGCCTGCTTCTCCCGATGTCTGTTCTGCTACTGCTCTCCCTACTTACTCTCCCTCTCTCTCTGACAAATAAATAAATAAAATCTTTAGAAAATATATTTACTATATTAAATAAACAGCATAATACAACTCACACACCCAAATATGCCTAATCCATATTAACAGACAATCCTATTCAAACTTTTCATTCCTTCGGTCAGCTTGACTTTTATAATACATCCTTGGATTGTGATATTATTCTCCAAAACACCAATTTATACCATTTACTACTTTTTATTTTAAAGATTTTATTTATTTATTTGAGATCACAAGTAGGCAGAGCAGCAGACAGAGAGAGAGGAGGAAGCAAGCTCCCCACAGAGAAGAGAGCTCGATGCGGGGCTTGATCCCAGGACCCTGGGATTCATGACCTGAGCCAAAGGCAGAGGCTTTAACCCACTGAGCCACCCAGGTGCCCCTACCATTTACAACTCTTGATATTAAAGTAGACTTTATCTGAAAACTGTTACTTTCATTCCAAACTTCTTTTCTTTCTTTTTTGCCTGGTAGACCATAAACTTCTTGACACCTTTATTGGCAAGTTTCTTGTTAGCAACAGATGCCTGAATTCTTTTTCATCTAAACAACTTTATTAAAGGGGCACCTGGGTGGCCCCAGTCAGTTAAGTATCTGACCCTGATTTCTGCTCAGGTCACAGTCTCAGGGTCTTAAGATCAAGCCCCACATCGGGCCCCATGCTGGACAGGCCCTGCTTGGGATTCTCTCTCTCCCTCTCCCTCTGCCCTTCCCCTCCACCCACTGTCACGTTCTCTCAAAAAAAAAAAAGAAAAAAAAGTAATAATAAAAATAAGCTTTATTAAAAAGAAAAAGAAATTGAATACATTCACATGTATTACATACACTCTGTATGTAATACAGAAAACACCCAGTTTCCAATTATCACTCATTTGATGTATTTTGTGTATCATGCTTTCATGATGTTACCGTTTGTTCTTTTTCATGGACTTAAGCTGTGCTATTTCCCCCCTTAAAATGAGATAGCAGTTCAAAGTGTTTCTGGCCTGCTAATAGTTACCTTTAAACTTTAAACAACATAGTTATATGCTCGGCATAGTAGTTCAAGGCATCACTGCTGGTATCAAGCTACCTGGACTTGTAGGTCACTCACTGTGGATATTTTTTTAAAAAATAAGCTCTACACCATGTGGGTCTGGAACTCACAACCCTGAGATCAAGAGTCACGTGCTCCACCGACAGAGTGAACCAGATGACCCAAAATTGTTTTGTTTTTTGTTTTTTTTTTTTAAAGGAAGCTTTATGCCCAACATGGGGCTGGGATATTGACTGTCACGACACCTCCTTTCACCTGACTTTTCTATTAGCAAAATGATAGAATCTCTCTTTTATACGTTTGTTCTAAGCATTAAATGAGTTCATACAAGCAAACATCAGGCATAGTGCCAGTCATTTGGTACTAGCTAATAATAATAAGTTTTATTAGTGTTGTAGAGCTTTAGTCTCCTGAGAATTTTTTTCCACTTAGCCAAGCATCTTGTATTCATGTTGAATAATGAGATGCCGGAATGGATGGGTCCAGATCAGCTTTCTATGTGCATATGAATCATTTTATTCTCTTAGAGCACTTTTAGATTTATAGCAAAACTGAGCAGGAAGTCCAGAGTTCCCCTACACCCCTGCTCCCACACATGCAGAGCTGCCCCCTCTATCAGCATCCCTCACCAGAGTGGGACATTGGTTTAAACAGAGGAGCCGACACGGACATGTCGTTATCACTGTTGGTCCATAGTTTATATGAGGGTGCATTCTTGGTGGTGTATGTTCTATGGGTGTTGACAAATGTGTAATGACATGTGTCCACTATTACAGTGCCATACACAGTACATTCGGTGTTGACAAATGTGTAATGACATGTGTCCACTATTACAGTGCCATACACAGTACATTCACTAAGAATTCTCTGTGCTCTGCCCTCTCACTTCTGGCAACCACTGAGCTTTTAGTGTCTGCACAGTCTTGCCTTTTCCAGGATGCCATATACTCAGAATGATTACAGTAGGTAGCCTTTTCATATCAGCTTCTTGCACTCAGTAACATACATTTAAAGTTCTTCCATGTCTTTTCAGGGCTTGTTGCTTTTTTTTTTTTTTTTTTTTTTAAGCACTGTATAGTACTCCATTCTCTGAATGGGCCAGTTTATTTATCCATTTACCTACCAAAGGACGTCTTGGGTGTTCCAAATTTTGGCAATTACAAATAAAGCTGCTACACACATTCATGTGAGGGTAGACCTAAGTTACCAGCTCATTTGGGTAAATACCAAGCAGTGTGATTGCTGAATCATACGGTAAGAATATGTTCAGTTTTCTAAAAAAGGCCAGGCTTCCAATGTGGCTATACCATTGTGCATTCCCAGCAGGAATGAATGAGAGTTCCTGTTGTTCCACATTCTCGCCAGCATTCAGTATCACTAGTGTTCTGGGTTACTTCGCCATTCTAATAGTTATGTCATAGTATCTCGTGTGGCTGCTTTATATGTTTCTTTAATTTTAGTAAAATACACATGACATAAAATTAATCATCTTAACCATTTTTAAGCGTATGACTCAGTACATTCTCACGGACGTGCAACCCTCCTCATCTGGCAAATTCTATACCCATTCTATTAGTTTTCTGGGACTGCCGTTAACAAAAGACCACAGACTGGGTGGCTTAAACAACAGAAATTTATTTTCTTACAGTTTTGGAGGCTAGAAGTCCAAGATCAAGGTGTTGGCAAGTGTGGTTTCTTGAGAAGCCTCTCCCCTTGGCTGGCAGATGGTCACCCTTTTGTTGTGTCCTCACATGGGTTTTTCTCTGGGGGGATGTATCCTCACATCTGTGTGTCTAAATTTCCCTTCTAGGGACACCAGTCCGATTGGATTAGTGCCTATCCCAATGACTTCATTTTAACTACAGCATCTCTTTAAAGGCCCTATCTCCAAATATAGTCATGTTCTGAAGTATGGAGGTTTAGGGCTTCAACATATGGATTTTGAGAGGACACAGTGCAGCCCTAACATGTTGAACTATGAAACAACAACTTCCCATTCTCCCCTTCACCCTAGCCCCAGGCAATCACTCTTCTATCTTGTCTCTATGAATGTGACTACTCTAGTTACTTCATGTAAGTGGAATAGCATACTATTTATCTTTTTGTAACTACCGTGTCTTCAAGTTTCATCTATGTTGTAGCATGTGTGAGAATTTCCTTCCTTTTTAAGGCTGCATAGTCTTCCATTGTAGATACAGATCACATTTTGTTAACTTATTCATCTGTTGATAGACACTTGTATTGCTTCTATCTTTTGGCTCTTGTGAATAATGCTATGAATATGGGATATACAATTATCTGTTTAAGACCTTGTTTCTAAATCTTTGGGGTATACACTCAAAAGTGAAATTGTCCTGAGAATTTTTAAGCCCTAAATTGTCCTCTGAGAATTTTTATGCCCTAAAGTTCTGCCTGTCCTACTCATATATTTTTTCTTAGGCTAATCCAATCTTTATCCTGTGACACCAAATCTTTGTTTTATGTCACAAAGGCCTTAGATTAATTATCTCTTCCACGGCATGTATTAACTAGCTAATCATAAATGGGTACAAGTCAGGGACCTGTGAGATAAGGAACATCATAAATACTTTATCATTTTAACCTAGGTATCATGCAGGCAATTTGTAAGATAAACAATTATAATACAATCTTAATCATGCTTTAAAATTCAGAGTGGCATCAAAATGACAAATAAAATATAGAAACTCAGTTAGAAATTATATTTAATAGGAATTTCCAAAACAATATATAGATAGTCATGACTATCTTAACAGTTCCTTAAATTCTTACTTCTGAAAAAGTAGAACCCTAGTTTAATTTTTGAAATAATGTGGAATTTGCCATCAATACCCTCATTTTTAAAGGAGGAGTTCAGAGCACCTCGGTGGCTCAGTAGGTTGGACTTCTGACTTGATTTCAGCTCAGGTCATGATCTCAGGGTCGTGAGACTGAGTCCCAAATTGGGTTCTATGCTTAGCATGAAGTCTGCTTG
This sequence comes from Mustela erminea, assembly GCF_009829155.1. Taxonomy (NCBI): domain Eukaryota; kingdom Metazoa; phylum Chordata; class Mammalia; order Carnivora; family Mustelidae; genus Mustela; species Mustela erminea. The sequence goes on along the minus strand of NC_045629.1, from coordinate 35,736,645 downwards.
GGATTCTCTCTCTCCCTCTCCCTCTGCCCCTTCCTCTGCTGTGTGCATGTGTGTGCTCTCTCTTTCTCTCTCTCTCAAATAAATAAATAAAATCTTAAAAAAAAAAAGAGCTTAATACCTCTCTCTTCTGCCATGGGTAGAGGAATAAAAATAATCATGTTTTTTTCTTTAGAAGAAACATTCCACGTTCTTATACAGATGAAAAACTTAAATGAGAAGTTTTGGTTTTCCTAAGGAATACTAAAAGGCAGTAAAGCATACACAATAGAAAAATGGTCTACTTTCAAATCACTTTCTACTGTGTGACACTGGGCAAGTTACTCAATGTATCAATTTTCTGATCTGTGAAATAGGGATGTTAGGGCCAAATTTCCAAGTTGTTAAGATGATAAAATTAGTTAACATATGTGAAAAGTCTGGAACAAACTCTCAATAAATGCTAGTTATTAGCAGCATAAATTGAGAGGAGTAAGGGATAATGTGTCATCTCAATGGAAGAAAAAAATGTAACTACTGCACCCCATTTTTGTAAATAAAACCCTAATAGTGTGGGAATTGGAGGGAGAGATTATATGTTTCAAAAGCCACTTTCAAGGTGTTTTTAATCCCTCCTAATTGTTAAAGTATACTCGAACAGCTTTATTAGAATTTATTTGATTTATTAAGCAATTTTCTCAGGTATATTATGAAGAAGAAATGCATCACTAAGACACAGTGTTAATGTTCTTATTTTTCAGTAGTAGATGTCATGGTTCACAATAAGAAACACCATGGAGGGTGCCTGGGTGGCTCAGTGGGTTAAGCCACTGCCTTCGGCTCAGGTCATGATCTCAGGGTCCTGGGATCGAGTCCCACTTCGGGCTCTCTGCTCAGCAGGGAGCCTGCTTCCCTCTCTCTCTCTCTGCCTGTCTCTCTGCCTACTTGTGATCTCTGTCTGTCAGATAAATAAATAAAATCTTTAAAAAAAAAAAAAAAAGAAACACCATGGAAAGATCTCACTGTAAGATTTTATACATGTATGTAAATAAATGAAAAGTATATGTAAATAAATATGTATTTTTTTCATATATGTGTGAAACAGAATGACACAGTGCTCTTTAGGAATAAAAAAAATTATCAATATAAAGAGACATAATGTTACTGCAGAAATCTCTGAAACTTTTAGGAAAGTTCCAGGATGAATGAAACAGTGCTATTACGATAAATTAAACTCCACTTCCTACTCACTTTCTCTGTGACTTCTGGAGAACACTTACATGGCTGTAGATGAAACAGGAGAAAGACAAAGAATTTAAAGGCAAGTAAGGCGAAGTTCCATCATATTCCCTGGTGAGCTGAGAAAGAAGCCCTCAAAATTAAAGCCCAAGTTCAGCGGTATCTGGACAACCCAAAACTTCCCTGATTCCCTTCACTGAAACCACAGTACATTTCCATGGTAAGTTCAGGATACAACTCAGTATCTAGATTTTGAACAGCAGTTTGCAAGCCATGTTTTGTAACCTCTCTGGCTTTCGTTGATGACTTCACGACTTCCTACGAAATTCTTTAAACTGAATCCATTTTAGTTCTTGACAATCTAAATACTTTATATATTCTATAAAGCACTTTCGGGAGGAAGAAAGGAAGGAAGCGAGGGAGGAAAAGGCTGTAGAAAGAAAAAGGAATTTCTAGAGTTGAGGGGGGGGTTCCAGAAATAAAAAAGAAGACAGTGGAAACTACTTGCCAATATGCAAAATGCACACATCATGCCTCATTTGAATTCAGATAATTCAACTCAGTAATCACTTAATGAACACCTACTGTGCTTAGGGTAAGGAAAGGGCACTCAAAGTCAAACAGCAGTCCCTGGGCTACACTCAGAGGAGGGCCTATAGTAGAAACCTTCAAGTGGGGAGGGGCTTCCTCTCTACCTTCAGGGAGTACTACAGAATGCTCTCCAGCTCAGATGCTGTTTCCCTTGCTCTAGGCACAACCTTAAAGATCTTGGTCACACTCTCAAAGATGGGTAAGGGGGTCCCTCTGGCACTCCGGTGGGTGCTGGGACCAATCAACAGTGTAAAATCTGATTTCCGGGAAATGCCTCAGAGGGGTCTGCGGCAATTAACGACTCCTCAGTAATTTTTATTTGTGGGTGCCTGGGTAGCTCAGTCAGTTAAGCATTTGCCTTCCACTCAGGTTGTGATTTCAGGGTCCCAAGATCAAGCCCCTCAATGGGCTTCCTGCTGGGCGGCAAGCCTGCTTCTCCCTCTGTCACTCCCCCTGCTTGTGTTCCCTTTCCTGCTGTCTCTGCCAAATAAGTAGATAAAATCTTTAAAAAAAATTTTTTTTTGTTCTTAAAGCTTTGTTTCTTACTTAAACTTGGTGCACTGATTGAATTTTAATTCAAGTAATCACATTCTCCTGTTGTGGGGAATCCTTCCAAATCCTGCCTGGAACGTGTAAGTCATTTTGTTTAACTGAACAGTTTTGATGCATGTTGTTGTTTGAAAACTGTAGTAAAAGACGAAGCACACTTTCTCATAAAACAGTTTACTAAGCGCTTCTTGAGTCAAAGTTCTGAAACACCCTTTCTGTGTGATGGCAAATCTCTCTTTTAGAAATCTCTATCAGATACCATATTAAATCAAAAATCATATATCACCCTCCCACCCGTCATGATGATGAAAAGAATTGTGCAGGGGAGCGGGTTTTTATTACTATTATTATTTCATTGGGAAATGAGTGTGTAAAGTTCACTTTTTTTTCCGTTTCATCCGGAAGCGGTGGCAACATCGGGGTTTTTTTGTTTTGTTTCGAACCAGGGGAACACGCTCTCAACTAGAATAGCCTATTAAAACCATCATTCCTAACAGCAAAATCGATCCCCAGGTGTCTCCAGGCAAGGTGCCCCGGGACCTCCTGCGCCACTGCCACAGGTGGACGCGAAGCAGCAAGGACCCTCGGTCGCCCTCGGGTTTCTGCGCCAGAAGCCACGCGGGCGCGCTCCAAGTCCTAGGCTCTTTGTCGTGAGCCCGGCGCGGCGCCGGGCCCTATTGGTTGTGCGGCCGATCGGGGCCATCCTGGTCCCTCGTCCCTCCCCCATCCCGAAGTCCTGGGCCTGGGCACCGGCCACATGGCCCTAGCTCTGGGGTCGTCCGGTCCCCGCGAGGCGCGTCCACGCCACGCCGCCCGACCCACGCTTCAAGGGGGTGGGGTTCTTCGGGGGCCTCGGGCAACGAAGTCCGCCCCCATCCCCGCCTCCCGCGCTCACCGCTTTGAGATCCAGGACGCCGTCCTTGGCCTCCTGCAGCAGCGACACGAACTTGGTGGTGAGCAGCCCCAGGCTCTTCTCGTGCCTGCTGCTACCGCCCCCGCCGCCCCCGAGCTGAGGCAGCGGTGGCTGCTGCGGAGGCTGCGCCTGGGAAGGCTGCGACGGCGGCCGCTGGCCCTGGCCCTGCCCCTGCGGCGCCTGCTGGCCCGAGCTCGCGGGCTCCGCCGCCGCCATCGCGTCCCCACGCCGCGGCGGTGCGGCCCCCGCGCCCAGCGGCTCGTCCGCCCCCGCCCGCGGCCACCTGCCGCGCCGGCTCTCCTGCGGCCGCTCCAGCCGCCGGCGGCCAAGAGCAGAGCCAAGGGGCGCGGGCTCCTGCAACAACAGGTGCGCGCGCGGCGCCCACTGGTCTCGAGGAGGCTGGGCGCGCCGGCCTCCGCCCCCTCCCCAAGCCCTGGGAAGCGTGAATGAAGCCCACGGCCGAGGGGAGGGGGAGTGGAAGCTGAGAGAAGGGGCCGCGAGGGGTGGGGACCCGAGTTTAAATGGCAGGAAGTGACGCCGCGGCCCGCCGTTGCCTGGAAACGCATTTTTCCTTGGGAAGGAGGAGCGAGCTGGGAGGAGGGGAAGCGTCGGTGAGTGTGTTTCACACTCGCCTCCCTGCTGCTCGTGAGCTGCCACGAGGAAGGATGACCTCCTGCAGCTGCAGCGGGAGAAAGCAAGGACATCTCTGGGGCAGAAAAACACTATGCGCAGTGGCCATCGGTTTCTGAGCTCCGTTTGTAGAGCCGCGGGAGATCAGATCTGGGTCGCTGACCGTCTTCGGGTGTTACCTGCTGAGCGCTCTTTTCGAGCTTTAGAATCTTTTGCAAACATTTCAGTGACTGGGACTAAGTGCAGGGATTTATTCCATAGATCATCTTTTCAGGTTTGGGATGGTTTTGTCCTAATCAGCAATTATTCCTAAGGCCTTAACTTTGTAGGTAGAGGAACTGGAAGTGTCACGGGAGAGGTTGTGAACTGCTAGACTCAGCTAGACCCCCAGATCGCCTGCATTTAGAGGCGTCCTTAATGCCTTATTGAAAACAGATTATTCTGTGTTATTTAGACTATTAGGCACTTGTAGGTTTTTGTACTTCAGTGATACCCCAAGCCATTTTTGATAAATGAGATGGCACACAGATCTGAGTTAAAAAAAAAAAAAAAAAAGTATTTTGTCTTGATTACAAACTTCTGAGAATCAGGTCTAAATTTTAAATGAATTGTTTTCACGACACTTGGAATATAGTAAATGTGGGAATTCTATATGACAAAATTAAGAAAGCTTCATGCAAGATTTTACTTAAAGTAACAACAAACTAGCAAAAATAGGTGACTGAATGAAATGTTAAGACATCAGCATTCACAAGTAAAACTAAACCGTTATAATACATTTGTTTCCTATTCATAGAACTTTCTAATAACCAAATAGTCTTCAATTGAATTAAAGAACTCTATAAGCAAAACTTGAAATTAAAAATCTGAAATAAAACATGAAATATTCAGCTAAAAAAAGTCAAACAATTGATCTGAAAGTGGTTTTTCCTGTGTGATTTGTCATTAGCAAAATCAGTGACAAGATTTGCAAATTAATTTTATTAATAAAATTTTATTGATGAATTTTATTAATAAAATTTTATTGATTAATAAAAACTATTTTTAATTTGAAGACAACATTCTATACATGCTTGGACAGGAATTGATAAAATTATTATTATTAAAAAAAAGTTTACATTTATGTTGTGCCTTAGTTGGGTAAGGCTGTCATAACAAAAATACCATAGTTTTTCTCACAGTTCTAGAGGCCCGAAGTCCAAGTTCAGGGTGCCAGCATGGTCAAGTCCTAGTGAGAGCTCTATTCTTGGCTTACAGACTTTCTTTCCTTGTCCTCACAAGACAGAGACAAAAAGAGTGAGTAAGCTCCCAGTGTCTATTATAAGGACACTAATACCATCATGAGGGCCCTACTCTCAAGACTTCTTCTAAACCTAATACCTTCCAAAGGCTCCCTCCTCAAACACCATCACACTTTAACATGAATTTGGGGGTGACACAATTCATTCCATAGCATGTAGTATTACTTTATAAAAGCTATTTTGGTAATTTTGAAAATAGATTTTTTAAATTTCAGTTTTTAATGGTTTTCTTTAAAGCAATTATACTGTTAATGATGCTAATAGGTCACTTGAAATTTATTTTGCAGTGTTTTTGTATTTTTCACGATAGATTTTTCACTTGTTTAAAGTAGCTGGGATTCAACTAGAAAATATTCACAAATTAGCCATCATTTCATTTAGTCTTCAAAATTTCATGTCTGTTGGAGAAGCTAAAAACCACTTACACCACTGGTTCCCAAATTTTACTGAGAAAAATCATTTTTGGTATTTGTTAAAAATGCAAACTCTTGAACCCAAACCTCGGAGATGAAATCAGCATTTGATATAAGAATTTGACTTAGATCTGCAATTTTCAGTTTCAGGTAATTCTCATACCCATGGTCATTCTTTGAGAAATACTGAATAACAACATGAAAAAAAAGGAAATTATCTTTTCCCCTAAAAACAACTAAAGATCAGGGGCTGATAACACAAAAGTCTTCTTAATATTATTGAATCTTGGGGCACCTGAGTGGCTCAGTCAATTTAGTGTCTTCCTTCGGCTCAGGTCATGATTTCAGGGCCCTGGGATCGAGCCCCACATCAGGGTCCCTGTTCAACGGGGAGCCTGCTTCTCCCTCTCCTTCTGTCTGCAGCTCCCCTTGCTTGTGCTCTCTCTCTCTGTGTCAAATAAATAAATAAAATCTTTAAAAAATATACTGTTGAATCTTTTCGGAAATTTCTGTTAATGAAATTGTTTAAGAAACATGAAGTTAAAAAATCAAAATACAAATAATCATTAAGAAGGGTGCCTGGCTGGCTCAGTTGGTAGAGCATACAACTCTTGATCTTGGGTTGTGAGTTCAAGCCCCACATTGGGTATAGAGATTATTTAAAAATAAAAAAATCTTAAAACTAAATTTTAAAAAGTTTGGTTGGATTTTCTTAAATATTTAATTATCATGTTATGACACAATTGTGCATTTTTTAAAAGGCTTTTTTTTGGTTATTTTTTTAAAAGATTTTATTTTTAAGTGATCTCTACCCCTAATGTAGGGCTTGAACTCACAACCCCCAGATCAAGAGTCACATGTTCTTCCAACCAACCCAGCCAGGCACCCCAACCAAATTTTATTTAGGTCGCTGATGATGACATACCAGTTTTTAAATGCATGAGTGGTCAGGATTGGTTAGAATTTCCCAATTTCAGGTCTCCTTTGAGCTAACAAACTTCCATCAAAAGCTACCTCATTAGCTTTATTACTCCCTTGCATTATCTTTTCTAAGTTAGTAAGAAAACAATTTAGGTTTTTGTTTTTCCTGTCCAAACCTTGCAACACACAAACATCTATCTTCTATACTTTCTAGGTAAAATAAACAAGCAAAACAGTACTACCAAAAAACAACAAACTTAGTTAAGAAATACATTTCAAGGATTATTCATCTTCTCATTATGATAAAGAACATTATTCTTTGCCCACCAAAACTTGCATGGTGCAACAATATAATAAATAAAGAGGTTGTTTTCTTTTCTTTTTTTTTTTCCCCTAAAGATTTTATTTATTTATTTGACAGAGATCATAAGCAGGCAGAGAGGCAGGCAGAGAGAGAGGAGGAAGCAGGTTCCCTGCTGAGCAGAGAGCCTGATGTGGGGCTGGATCCCAGGACCCTAGGATCATGACCTGAGTCGAAGGCAGAGGCTTTAAACCACTGAGCCACCCAGGTGCCCCAAAGAGGTTGTTTTCACAAGTTTGTGCATTATAAGTAGAAACAGGAAATGCAAATTACACAAACTTACATAAAAATATAATTTGCATACATTAGAATTTAAATTTTATATGGTGACTTGTATTCTATCCTACTACACCATCAAGTCAGTTTACAGAAAAAGCACATATATTAAAAATCTGGGATGACATTAAAAGAAGCAGAGAAATAGTGGCCTCTTCCTTGAAGAGTTCTAAGAGTTAAGAATTCTAATGCAGGGGCACCTGGGTGGCTCAGTGGGTTTAAAGCCTCTGCCTTTGGCTCAGGTCATGATCCCAGAGTCCTGGGATGGAACTCTGAGTCTGCTCTCTGCTTGGCAGGGAGCCTGCTTCCCCCTCTCTCTGCCTGCCTCTCTGCCTATTTGTGATCTCTCTGTCAAATAAATAAAATCTTTAAAAAGAAAAGAAAAGAATTCTAATGCCGGGGGCCCCTGGGTGGCGCAGTCAGTTGAGCATCTGACTCTTGGTTTCAGTTCAGGTTGTGAACTCAGGGTTGTGAGATGGGGGCCACGTTGGGCTCCTTTTGGAAGCTGGAGTCTGCTTGGGATTCTCTCTCCCTCTGCTCCTTTACCACCCTACCCCCATCTCTCTCTTCTCTCAAATGAATAAATAAATCTTAGGGGAAAAAAACGCTAATTCTTATCGTCATTAGGTTAATGCTTATGATCTGATATGTGGGGTCTGAATTTCAACAATACATGTTCAAATATAAGAACAAGAGATCCAAATTATTACAGCAAAATATAATTCAACTAGGATACATTGCAATCTTCTATTTTCTTATGCATGAACAGTCCTCTGCTCTTACAGATAAAAAAAGGGGAGGCAAATCGGGTCAAACATTTATTGAAGCTGAATGTCATTTAGACCTTCATGAAAAATCAAGTTGCTTAGCAACTCTCTTCATTGGAAATATGATTGATAACACATTTCTTTGAAATTTTAGTAAGATAAAAATACTTATCACTAAACTACCAAAGCTTGTCTAAATAATGAGCCATCACATGAGGGGTTCCCGTTCATAATACATTGCCCCAATTAAGATCCAAACTTCTGCATAGTACCCTCTGGTACAAACCCTTTGGCAACTAAAACCCTGTGTCAAATGAGTGTTGACATTTTTTGGATTTATCATCAAGAGGGGGTGATTCCAAGTCAAAAGTGTTGTCAAAAGATAATTTTTCACCACTAATGACCCCCACATCATTCAATTCCTTGTGCAGTACCAGGAAACCCATTCCCTAGAATGAAAAATAAAACTGTCTAAGCAAACAAATAAGTAAATCCTTCAAGGTAATGACAAAAGTTATCCAAGAATTAGCTAACCTTAAAGTATGTACTATTTAGTCTTATTCTACTGTAATTAAACTATTTTATTTATAAAACACATACTTACATAATTATATGTATGCTTTTATAAAAAATACTTTATTTAGCAAAAATTCAGACTCATTCGTGGATATCTTCCAACTATGTCATGTTAGCCATAAACATTACTAAATCAAATAATATGTGCTTTTAAAATCTCTGAGAAAAAATGCTTTGTAAAATGGGAAAAATGGAAAAGCCAAAATATTATCTTTGGGATCTTTCATTAGTCAGTAGACCATCCAACAGTTTGTCTGTCTTTTGTAATGTCTGATGCACATACTACTGGTATTACACAGAATGACTTCAGCTGATTACATGGTCAAGCACCTTTTAATTGTAATACTTGCATGACTAATTTAATGTGAATTGGGAAAATTTTAAAACAAACATAACCAGAACATCAAACTAGTGATTTAACTTATGTTATTTAAATTATGGCTAAAAGTATTTAATTTTTAAAAGTTAGTTTTAGGAGAACTAATAAGAAACTATTAACTTGGGTAGTGTGAAAATATGCCAGAAATAATAAGATGAAACTCATGATGTTATACCAGTTTTTAAGTGTATCAATTTCTTTAGTAATCATAACCAGTTAAAGTTTAGTAAACACTTATCTTTTAGCTGACAGGAAGAAAAACATTTTACTCTTCTAGTCTTTTTTTTTTTTTGACAGGAAATAGGATTCACTGATAGGCAGTGCCCAGGTTCTCGTGACTATGAGCCCACCATTCATCTAAGGGGCCATGATTAGGGATACATTTGACTCCATAGCCTTCTGATGAGCTGCTTTTTCTTCAGCAACCATATCTTCAATTTCATCCACATTAAACTTAAGTCAAACCTCACTTCTTAGAAATGTGAATCTTCTGGCAGCAGGGAGCTTGCACTTGGTCCTACGTAGGGCCTCAATTACGTACTCCTTGTTCTGCAGCTTGGTACAGATGGACATGATGACTTGTCCAACATGGACCCTGGCCACTGTGCTTTCCAAAGCACTCCTCAGACCTGTCTGCATGCTAGCTTAGAGATAGCATGAGGTCAGACATGAACGCCCACTGGAAAGGGCTGTCTCCAAGGTCCCTTAGGGGAACCCATACAATCAATAGGCTGCATACACTACCAAGGAACCATAGCACCATGGGCACTCTTCTAATCTTTAGCCCCTTATGCGTCACAAAGAATATGCTCTCAAAGTTCAGAATCTTTATATGGGTTATATCAGTAAAGAGAGCAAGCACGTAGATTTCATAAGTTCAACAGTATTCACAAAATAGTAGGTGAGGTATGCCAGCGTTGTAAACACCGAGAGCAGAAAGGGCATTCCAGGCTTGTAAAAGTGCAAACCAATATTGTTTTCACTACTGTTCAGAAGAAACTATCTGCTAATCAGGAAGCCCTTCCACCTCAAAGGTTTAAAAATAGTGGAAAGAAGTGGCATAGACAGACCCTCAGTCTCCCTTGATGAGCCATATACTAAGAAAACAGAATCTAACAGCAAGACAATCAGTCGGTTAGGTGTCTTTTTTTTTTTTTAAGATCTTATTTATTTGAACGAGAAAATGAGAGAGACAGAGAACATAAACAGGGGAGCAGGTCAGAGGGACAGGGAGAAGCAGACTTCTTCTTGAGCAGGGAGCTTGACACGGGGCTGGATCCCAGGGCCCTGGGATTATGACCTGAGCCAAAAGTAGATGTTTAACCCAATGAGCCATCCAGGTGACTCTGGCATCTGACTCTTGATCTCAGCTCACGTCTTGATCTCAGGGTGGTGAGACTGAGTCCCACTGTATGTGAAAAATATAAAATAAAATAAAATAAAAAATAAAAGCAAGACAGTTACATTACCAACAACTACAGCAGTATGGAGATAAAAGTGAAAAAATGGCAAACAAAAATAATCCATTTAAAGCTGTGGCAACTACAAGGGCAGCCTAAGGCAAGGGCGATTCATACACCCGTGAAGTGTCAAAGAGTTATCTACTATGGAAAGTACTGCCTGCCAGTAATCAAAATTCTGGAAAGATTTCAAAGATTCTTAGAGTATTGAGGATCATCTCTTTGGGTTTAAATAAAAGGATATGCCAAGAGTTTGATAGAAAAACAACAACAACAACAACAAAATCCAACTTCATCTATAAAGCACTGCTTAATTAGATCTATGTAGGTGTTAGAAGACTAGAATTTGTACACTTCTTGAAGAAAGATAAGGATTCAGTCTATTTATAGATTTATAATTAACAACTAACAGATGTAACTACTTCTAAATATAGCCTTTCCAAAGCCTGGTAGGAATCATGCTGGAAAACTGCACAGCAGCTTCCTGGAAAAGAATGTTCAGTAGAGAACATTTGATTTGATAAGTGTCAGAGAAGGTCTCATGGATTGATCCTCCTAAAATTCACTTCCAGTAAAACCAAAGAAAGCACACCCACTATAAAAAAGAATATATACACACATATACGTGATTCTTACCATTTCCGGAAAGTCTGAGCAAATCTTTCAACAAGATCCTGAGGTAAGGATAAGGACCAGGTAGGTTTGTTTGGATTCTAGGTTTTGTTTGCTAAGTTCTAGTAAATAGGTGCTTGTTTTGCTTTGTAGGTGGCTGTGTGTTTGATTCAACACATCTTTCAGGGAATGACAGTGGAGAAATTGGGCAGGGGGTTCTCGGTAGGACAAGGCATGAGCTATTTGATGGGAAGCAATTAGGTCAGACTGTTGCTTATACCCCAGGATGAGGCAATAAATGTTGGAAACACCAGCATGACAGAGTCATAACAAAAGAATACAGACTCCAGGCACTCTGAAATAACTAAGCTATGTTTTCGAGCAGGCACTTAGACAAAAATGGTGGTTATAACCACTTAATGTATAAATGAGTCAATTATACCAATATGTTTAGCTGCTTGTGTCTTCCTTGGCCATTGTGATTTAAGGCATACATTAGTCATGAGCAGCAGTCTTGTATTGCCAAAGGAAGTAGAGACAACTGAGCCCCACCATTAGATTTAAGGCATACATTAGTCATGAGCAGCAGTCTTGTATTGCCAAAGGAAGTAGAGACAACTGAGCCCCACCATTAGTGGTGGTATTACTAGCCCATAAATCACAAATCAGATGGGGTATCAAGACTTCTCAATGAAAATCTTCCAAATGAATTAAGTAGTCACATCTTTGGCAGGGTTACTCTCCTACTCCATAAAATATGGACTAATTGTTGGATTTATTTACTGGAACTTGCGATATCAACCTAAGGACATTACTACTTCATCCACTGTACATTAGTAGGGTTTAATGAAGAAGGGTATCAGCTGCTGTTTATTTTCGAGTAACTCAAAAGAAGAGAGGATAAACTACACTCAGGGTTTGGCGATGTGAGTGAACATTCTGGGATTTCAGTGGAGAGCAAGTAGAATATTTTTTCCAATTATCCCCCAGAGTACTAAAGTAGAACTTCTATACCTAACACCCTAACCTTGCAGGAGCTTAGTATTGGAGACAGTGTATCTTGGCTTTAGGAATTTGGTGGCTGGTATGCACTAACAGAAACTAGAAGACTAGAGAGTTTTAAGTCTAGGTACTTTTAAATCAGGATTTTGGATCCAGGGGTTGGGTGAACTGAATGAAGGTAGTCAAAAGGTATAAACTTACAGTTATATTTAAGCTCTGGGAATGTAATATACATGATGATTATAGTAAACAGTTGTGTATTGTATATTTAAAAGTTGCTCAGAGCAGATATTAAAAGTTCTCATCATAAGAAAAAAGTGTACTGTGTAGTGATATTATTAAACTTATCGTGGTAATCATTTCACAATACATGCATCATATTATTATGATAACTTCTAAATATACCTAAACTTCTAAATATTACATGTCAATTATATCTTCATACAACTGGGGAAAAAAGATTTTTGGGTCCAGATATAGGTTACAGCGTAGGCAGCCTTTCTTGGGTCCCACAACTCAGAAAACCAAATAATTTTTAAACCTCTGGAGTCTGACTCTTTCTCTTACCTTCCCCCCTACTCCCAGACTCAACATGGGTCAATATAGAGCCCATCCCTCTTATTCCATCTTTTCTCTGACATTTCTTATTTGACTCATAGGTTATTTAGAAGTTGCAGTTTAATTTGCAAGTATTTGGGAACTTCTCACATTTCTTTCAATTTCGGCATTTTATTTTTTTTATTATTTTTTTAATTTTTAATTTTTTATTTTTGATAAACATGTATTTTTATCCCCAGGGGTACATCGGCATTTTTTACTATGTCAATTTCAGTATTTTTTTTACTATGTGGCTCTCTACTAATTTTGCTACTTGAAGTTAGCTTCTTGGGAGTGTAAACTCATGATTTTCATCAAATTTGGCAAGCTTAAAGCCACTATCTAATATATAGGTTATATAGTTATATATACTTTATTTAGAATTCATATATATCACTCCTTTACTCTCCTTTGTACTTCAATGTATGTTGGTGCAGTTAATGCGATCCACATTTCTGAGGCTGTTAATTTTCCTTCAGTATTTTTTCTCTCTTCAGATTGTGTAATCTCCAAGTTCAGGTTCTTCTACTGGTTCAAATGCACTGTAGAGACCCTAAAGTAACGTGCCTGGGTGGCTCAGTGGTTTAAGCCACTGCCTTCGGCTCAGGTCATGATCTCGGGGTCCTGGGATCGAGTCCCGCATCGGGCTCTCTGCTCAGCGGGGAGCCTGCTCCCTCCTCTCTCTCTCTGTCAAATAAATAAATAAAATCTTTAAAAAAAATGTTTCTCTTTATTCTTTATTTGGTAAGCACTACTTGAAGGAGCAGGAGGCTGGCTGAGGACAAAGCAAAGGCTGGCGCCTTGCACCACCCCCCTTCACCCGCTCCCCTCCATATGTGTAGCATTCCTCAGGCACCCCTGACTGCCATAAAACGATAAATAGTTAACTTGCAGAGATCACAGTCCTGCAAGGTAGGAGTCTCCCTTGGTTTGCAAATGTCCTTGAGATTTACAACAAAGAAGTTACCTTATCAATAGCCCAATTTCCAGGGACACAGAACTCAGTTCCTCAAGCCCTAATGTCACCCTCCCCTCCATGAAAACGGAAGGAGGCAGAGGTAGAAGGAAAAGTAAATAAAGTTCAATTTCTTCTAAACCTAAATCTCATTAACAAGGATGCTTGATAGCAGGAATGTAACATTCCACCAGGAGACTCCCAATTGTCTTTACTTGATAAGTAACCAGGCCTTCAATATCCTGGTAGTGCTTTTCTCTCATGCGAGGGCTAACCGGCCAGTTCTGCTTCTGTAAGATTGCTTTGTCTGCTTTCGCGTGGGGTCCCCTGACCCAATCCACTGACGCCAAGTATGCCTGTTCAAACTATCAATCAATCAGCTCAGCCCCACCCGAAACTTGTTTGTATCGGTCTATAAAAATCCTGCACCAACCCAGCTCTGGACCTCTCGGCGTTATCGGCAACGAGCGCCGCAGAGGTCCAGGTTCGAACCTGCAATAAACGACCCTTGCTGATTGGCTTTGACTCACGTCTCTGGTGGTCTTTTAAGGTGGGGGTAATATTCAATTGGCATTTCATACTAACCCAGCTTCCTTTACTTTTAAAGCATGCTTTCAGTCTTTTGAACATATGGTGGTTGCCTTGAAGTCTTTTATCTAATATCTGGGCCCTCTTACAAGTATTTTTCCCTGTCTGCTTTTTTTGCCCTCTCTACGGGTCCCTCTTTTCTATTTCTTTACAGGTCTCTTTCTAGGTGAAAACCGGTCATTTTAAGGAATCTATTGTAGCCTTTTGCTTTTTTTTTTTTTTTTAGATTTTATTTATTTATTTGACAGAGATCACAAGTAGACAGAGAGGCAGGCAGAGAGAAAGGAAGGGAAGCAGACTCCCTGCTGAGCAAAGAGCCCAATGCAAGCCTTGATCCCAGGACCCTGGGATCATGACCTGAGCTGAAGGCAGAGGCTTAACCCACTGAGCCACCCAGGCGCCCCAGCTTTTGCTGTTCTTACAGAGAATAAATTTTCTTGAAGAAATGTTTCTTCATTTGCTGCATGCTCTTAGGACAATTTTCAGACTTTAAATGGGTGTTTTAAAATATTTTTTACAGGGCACCTGGGTGGCTGAGTTGGTTAAGTGTCTGCCTTCAGCTCAGATCATGATCCTGGGGTCTTGGGACAGAGCTCCAAGTTGGGTTCCCCCCTCAGCAGGGAATCCATTTCCCCCTCTGTCCTTCCTTCTGCTCTTGCAAATAAAATCTTAATAGATAAATAAAAAATAAAATACTTTTTACCAGTTGTGGTTGTTTTGCTAGAAAACATGTCCACAGAGCTCCTTGAGCTACCATTCTAGAAGTGGAACTCACTCTGTTGATTTATCAAGTATACTTGTGTTTTCTTAGTGGCTGTTGTAGGAATTACAATATGGATTTTATCAGTCATCTTTAGATTAGTATTAATGTAGCAAAATAGCCATTCCTCCCCCCAACTTAATGCTATTTTTGTCACACGTATCCCACCTACATATGCTGTCAATTCAATATACTGTTACAATTATTGCTGTATATAATGTATTCTAATTAACAGTAAAAATATCTATACAGTCTTAGGAGAGCTTACCTACATATTTACTGTTCTCAATATTCATTTCTTCCAGTGAATTTGAGCTACTATCTGGAATCATTTTCTTTCAGCCTTAAGAACGTCAACATTTCTTTTGAGGTAGATTGGCTAGCAATAAATTTTGTCCATTGCCTGGACATGCATTATTTTGCATTTATTTTGACAGTTTTGCTGGATTTTTTTTTTTTTTTTTTTTTGGATGTAGAATTCTTGGCTGATAATTTATTTTTCCTCCATACCTTAAGTATGTTACTCACTGCCTTCTGGCCTCTACTTTTTTTTTTTTTTTTGGCCTTTACTATTTCTGATGAGAAGTCAACAGTTAACTATATTGTTCATTTCATGAATCATATTTTCTTGCTTTCACGAATTTCCCACGAGTTTGACTATTAAGTGTATAGGTGTGGTTCTTTTTGTGTTTATCCTGGGTTTTACTGAAGTTCTTGGATCTATGGGTTAATCTTTTCATTACATTTAGGAAATTTTCGGCTATTATTTTTCCAATTTATGCCCTGCTCTCCCACCCCCACTGTGCATGTTGGTATGCTTGGAATTTGTCCCATAGATTTCAAGAAGCTTGCCTCTCACGAAATGGAGCCCTCTCTTTTAGAAGCATTCACCTTTTTTCTGATTGCATTTAATTTTTAAAACTTAGTTCAGGGGTGCCTGGGTGGCTCAGTGGGTTAAGTGTCCGACTGTTGATTTCAGCTCAGGTCTTGATGTCAGGGTCATGAGTTCAAACCCCATGAGAAAAAGCAAACAAAGAAAACCCCAAACAATTTAATTCAGTGGTTATTAGTTAAAAATGTGATATTATATTATTTCTTTTAGAAATAGTAATAGTACTTAGGTTTTTGTTCTGCATACATACTAACAAAAGAGATGACAAAAATGAAAATAAGAATTCTTTCAAATACAGTGATTAGAATGGAAAATGAAGGTGGAACAGGAGTGTTCCTCTTGAGGAACAATATTTATAAAATCTTACATGTAATCTTTAATGAACTCATATGCATTATAAAAAAGGGGTCATTATGAGTGATCTGGAGATGGCTACATATGCTTTGTTAAGAATGCCATATCTTTTATCATACAGACTTCAAATACTTTTCAGCTACACTTATGAGCATTTAAAAAAAAAATGGAGCTACGTCAACTACAGGATGACCAATAAATATAATTAGTTCATCAACACAATAGGGTAACAACAACGATGAAAATACTTGACCTCATATAGTCCAAATACTAATGTTAATTTCCATTTACATATTTGAAGGCAAATGTGTAATTACCAAACAATGTATAGCACAGAAACAAGAAAGTGTTGTAAGTCTAGTTATTTTGATAGGTTTTTCTACACATAATTATCAACAATTTATTATAAAAACCTACATATACAATTAAAAAATACTTGATCAAAAGTCTTTTAAAATATAATCAGAATGAAATGTGTAGAAAGAGACATTTCAAAGTCGTAGCAGTTACTACTATTACAATATTTAATCATTTTTACAATAGGTCTGTTGTTCCATTTCAATTAAATTCATTTCTTGGAACCATCACATTTCTTGCTGAATTTCAGTCAGAGCAAAAGCAAGTTGCCTAATTTTTTCTTCCATTGCTTTTTTGTTCTTGCATGTTTCTTGAAGAAGTTCACGCATTTCCTCTTCAACCCGATGAACCTAAATCAACATGTAAAGTTTGCATTTAAATTTTATAAAGAAAATATATTTAAAAAATGCATTCTGAAAGAAAAAGTCAAACTTTACTCTCATTAATTTTGTAACTTGTGGTATTCATTTAAAGCAAAGAGGTATATATATAATGTAACTTGCTTAAATACTAATACTGTATACAAAGTACTTACATTTATATTGTCTAGATCTCACAGGTTCTTGTGATGAGTACACAGTAATTTAACTTAACTGTATTTTAGAGCTTAGAAAATTTGTTCAAGGCTGTGCAATTTCTCAGCAGCATATATGAACAGAAACTCAGTCTTCTGACTTATGTTACATATGAATGAGGAGTCATGAGTTCAACTAAAACAATTCCTCACAGACTTTTAAAACTGAAATAACCTCCCTTCCTATTTAATCTGGTCTAATGTATTTTTCTTTTCTTTTTTTTTTTTTAAGGTTGTATTTATTTATTTGATAGACCGAGATCACAAGTAGGCAGAGAGGCAGGCAGAGAGAGAGAGGGGGAAGCAGGCTTCCTGCTGAGCAGAGCCCGATGTGGGGCTCCATCCCAGGACCCAGGATCATGACTTGAGCTGAAGGTAGAGGCTTTAACCCACTGAGCCACCCAGGTGCCCCTGGTCTACTGTATTTCTAAAATTGCTGTTGGTTATCATCTCTTCCCAACCTATATTCTCCTAGAATTCTCTGTACTGTATACTATTAATTTCTGCTTGAAATTCTCTCTCCTATGACACAACATTCCTGATAGTGCTAGCAATATGACCATTCCTTTTTATTTACTTCCCTCTTCTGAATCTCTAATACAGATTTCCTAAACTTTTTCTCTTAGAAAACTAATATTTCTCCTAATTTAAATTATCATCTTTATGTAATAATTTGTAATTTTTTTCAGTTATCACACTTAAGCCCTGGTGCCATTTCTGTAACTCTCTAACATCCCTTTGATATTACACCATATTGGCACCAGAGGTCCAAAATCAAACTCAGTATTTTCCTTTCAGCTAAGGGCCTAATCTTATGCTTTATTTGGTATTACCTGATGCACCCTTGTTAACACTTGGTAGATTTTAAGAAAACTTCTGAAACATATGTTGACCTGAAATAAAATAAAGAGCTACATTTTGAACAAGTTATACTTCCTTATTTATTGTCAAAGACCTTGTTGCTTTTTTTTTTTTTTTCCACATAGACTCCTGAGGTTAATGGGTAATGTCACCTAATCACACAACTGTAATTAAAATTTTAGGAGTTACTCTTTCCGTTTATGAACTCTTTCCCAGTTAGCTGATTTTCAATCGCTGTCTCACAGATATGTTTCTTACTGCCGCTTCAAAATCAAGAGAACATGGAAATTTACAACTCTTCACTTACCTAGTGGATGTCAACAGAGGGATTATATCAAACTAAACGGGGTACCTGTTGCATTTTTAAAATACCTGGATCTAACCAGAGACAGGAAATGAAAGTCTCTGAGGGGGAAGCTCATGCATGTGTATTATTAAAAAGCTCTACAAGTGATTCTGATATCCACCTCTGATTTATCATCACCCTAAGTATCTCTGTCAATGATATTAAATGATATCTTGATATTAAATGATCTCATTCAAGACAATCAGTGACAGTCTTAAACCCCAGTCTTAAAATACTCTTTGGAAACTTTTTCCAAAATAGTGATGGATTATACTTTTTATTTATATAGTACCTTTAGATTTGCAGAATCGATGTATTTCTGCTTTTCACTTGCCAGTTGTATTATTTCAGCATGATGAGCTTCAACAATTGCATCAACTTGTTTTTTAAAGGCATCATCCATACTGTGAAGCTTTTCCACCGCATCCCTTAAAAATAAAATAAAAACCGTATTATCTTTGTGCGTAAAAATTAGCATTTTTTTCTCTTCTTGGATGGCAACTCTTACATTCATATTTTAATGGAAGTATAACTCCATTAAGTAGCAAAGGGCTATCTTGGGTAACTAAAGATATAAGTGGTTCATCATCCAGCGGCATCTGTTAGTAATACAACAGGGTAGGGTAACATCAAGGAAAACTTGTTATACTTTTACCCTCTAAAAGTTAGAGTACTCTGGTTCTCATTTATTTTGAGTCTAAGGATCTGAGTTTTAAGCACATTCGCAGATGACTACTATCAATCTTTTCTTCCCCCATGTGTTTGTAGTATAACTTGAGAGGTATACACTATGGGAAGATTTGAGTCTATGCATATGTATTATATGTCTGACTTCTTTATTCTAATGCTTAATAGATAATACTCTATATTAATAAGCACATTAAATAGCATTCACAAAATTTTAGTGCTAAGAGTTTCTTAGAGGCCAAACCCAAATTCCTTTATATTAAATATGAATATAAGAAAGTTAAGTCCATAATGAACACACTTTCTGCTTTTGGTATAGCCCATAGTAATAATGGATTGAAATGAGGTCCATGAATCAGGTTTTTATTCCCAGTTGCAACACTTTTTAGCCATATGACTTAAAAGCAAGTCACAACTCTGCATTTAAGTTTTTCGAGTAACTATAAAACAGGATAATTCTACTCTTCTGCCAACCTCACAGAACTGTTGCTGGGTTCAAATTAAGATATAAGAGAAAAAATCAATTTATATGTTATAAAAGGCTATATAAATAAAATGTTTTTGTGAAAATCCTATTAAGTCAAAAATCATATATGCATATATACTAGTCCTAGTTATGAAAGTATTAATGTATAAAATCAGGTCTTCATTGTTTTGCGATTAACATAATAATGTAATATAAGAGATTCTGAAAACTATCAGGCTTTATGATTTATATTAAAGTTTAGAAACTGCTCTTTATAGAAGATGCTATATCTTTTAGGATTGAAAATACTCCAAATTGTGACAGGCAAGAAAGAAAATTACAATAGGTTTCAAGCCATGGTCCTTGAATTAGCACAGCTGAAAGCAAAGAGGAACAGGTACATGTAACTGTATTATCCATTAAAACTTTCTATAGAATATAATATTTTTCCACGGCAATTACTGTGTGTCAGGCACTAAGTACTAATTAACTCTTATAAGCCATATACACATATATACACACACACATAAATATACATATACACAAAATTTAAACCTCACACCAAACATTTGAGGTAGGAACTATTATCTACATTTTATAGATAGAATGGAAGTAAAGTACTTGGCAAATAACTAAGTCCAACACACATTTAACCCTTTCCTCTGTCCTTCTTTTTACATTATCTCACCCATTCCAATTCAGTGTTTGTTTAAAAGATCTCCCACATACTCTAGGACTCAGTGCTTACTTTTGTAGTTCAACACTTTTGTCTCTTTCTGCTTTAAGTTTCCTTTCCTTGTCTTCAAATTTTTCTTTCACTTCTTTTACTTGCATTTCAAGATGACTTAGAAGCTCTCCTTTATCATGCCATTTCTGATTAAGTGTACTAATACAAAAAGAAACAATTTAAAAAATAAAACTGGTTATATGAAATTATTTAGCCACATTTTATTTTTCAACAGGAAATACCAGATACCTGTAAGCTTTTCTAATTTCTTCAAGTTCTAATTCCTTTACTTTCAACTGTTGTTTTAGTTTTTCTTTTCTTTCATTGTGTCTTTCCAGTTTTTCAATTATGTCATCCAGTTGTGAAGATTTCTCATCAAGTTGTTCTTGAGTACATCTTTGTATTTCAGTGATCTTTTCTTGTAATATTTTGATTTGTTCTTCTCTTTCTTGTACACACTTGAAGAAAAAAAAAATCAGCACTTTACTTTTATTAACCCTAAATGTCTCATTTTGTAATTAATTAGATACGGTTTAAAATTTTTCTCAAAACTACAAATTAAAAAAATAAATTGAGAGACACCTGGGGCTCAACTGGTTAGGCATCCCCCTTCAGCTCAGGTCACAATACCAGAGGTCCTGGGATTCTGGGATCAAGCCCTGTGTTGGGAATCCCTGCTCAGTGGGGAGCCTGCTTCTCCCTCTGCCTCTGCCCCTTCCCCCTGCCTGTGCTCTTTCTTTTTCTACTAAGTAAATAAAATCTTAAAAAAAAAAAAATTAGGGCGCCTGGGTGGCTCAGTGGGTTAAGCCGCTGCCTTCGGCTCAGGTCATGATCCCAGGGTCCTGGGATCGAGTCCCGCATCGGGCTCTCTGCTCAGCAGGGAGCCCACTTCCTTCTCTCTCTGTCTGCCTGCCTCTCTGCTTACTTGTGATCTCTCTCTGTCAAGTAAATAAATAAAATCTTTAAAAAAAAAAATTAAATTGAATGTTTATTGAGTGTTTTCAAAGAGATTTATAGGACATATACTTAAGGCAGATGCTTAACCCACTGAGCCACCCAGGTTCCCCTCAGGACGTTTTAAAATCATAATCAGTACGAAACATTACTACTTTAAATGTTATTAAGAAAAATAAAAATTTTTATTCCTCTCACATTTTTTATTTCAGTAAATTAGGCAATTATCAATCATAGAGTGAGAGAGAAGGAAAAGAAAGCAGCACAATAAAAATTTCAATGACCACAATTTCACATTTGAAAAGATTTCATGACAGAAACAGAAAAAATCTCTTGAGTGGATGACTGATACAGCAAAGACTGATATTCACAGTATATGTCATGGCACAAATTAAACTGCTATTTCTACTGTGCTAAACAGAAGTGCTTTCTGTATCAGGATGAGCAAATACTTTACTTCAAAATAAAGTACAGTTTTATCACTATTAAAATGCCACATTAAAAAACAGGTTTTATGGGCGCCTGGGTGGCTCAGTGGTTTAAGCCTCTGCCTTCGGCTCAGGTCAAGATCCCAGGGTCCTTGGATTGAGTCCCGCATTGGCTCTCTGCTCAGCAGAAAGCCTGCTTCCCCCACTCTCTGCCTACTTGTGATTTCTCTCTCTGTGTGCCAAATAAATAAAATCTAAAAAACAAACAAACAAACAAACAAAAAAACAGGTTTTATACCTCTCAAAACATTTTTTATTCTATCTTCTATGCCATGAGCCAGACTTTATCCTGTATTTACATAGTAAAAATCAGATGATAATGAAAGATCAAAACCACCATGGGTACTGTTAGAAGTTTGCAGGTACTAGGCCTCATATAAGTTATTTACTCCAGTGAACATTTGTTTGCTTTATGTGGGCATGCTTGGATGTCTGGGATAGCCCTGCTATATACCATCTACTGATACTAGTCCCTGTGAGTGAGAAAAAGATGAAATTGGTAGTTCTGAAATAGGGTAGTTTTTAACCCCGTTTCCTCTGGCCCACCTTGCCTTTTTTCCTTCTGGGAAGATGGAGGCAAACAAACAAATACTGGAAAAGGGTAACTTAAGTATGTATCCATACGTATTAGAAGGAGGTGGTTTAATTCCTCAGTGTGTTACATATCTAAAAACTCTTAAGTGAAGATGTCGGGTAGTCTTGTAGTCTTGACCAACATCTTCATAAAAGCCATGAATTGTTTATTTTCTCCCTGTGACTCTCTGAAACACTTAATGAGCAGAAGAGTCTTATGAAATAATCCCATTAATAAAAAAGAATAAACATTGTGTCATTAGAGAGTACTGTAAGCCATATATACTGAAAAATACCAAAATAATATATGAGGAAGAAAAAGAGTTTAAAAAAATTTCTGCTTCTGATTTCCAAAATCAGAAGCTAACAGAATCTATTTAATTAAATCAAACCCCAATCTGAAAACATCAAACATCTTTATCATGTTCATTTGCTTTTTGCAGACTTGTTTTGTCTGCTTTGTCAGACTTTGTTTTGCAGACTTGTCTTTCTACATAAACTTTCAATCTGAACCCTTGGTTTCCTATGATTTGGGGCTAGAGACAAGTCTGAGAAACAGTATTATCAGTAACAAACTTTAAAAGACCCAGAGAATTTCTATTTTATGAACAAATCTAATTTAACAATGAATTAGGGTCATTATCCATTTTAGGTATTAGCGATGATGAATTTGCTGCTGAAAGAAATTAGGCCAAACTATCGCTCTATGCTGTATGATTAATGGGAAGGCACCACTAATACTCGTATCTTTGAGGCTGATGCAACGTTGTTTAGAATAAATGTAGTAAATTGTGGGGGAAAAAAATGACGGGCTTTTTTTGGAAAAAACCAAAAACCTAAAATCAAAACTCTTCTGTGTTTCAGATCAACTGTTATCATTCATGATTAGTCATTTCCTTCCTGCTCAGAGATTGACAATTAGGCAGCAGTCTCCCATGGAAGTAGCTTTGTTAGTAACAATGTATTATACCCAGAGCATCATCTGTTTTACCTTGTGAAAATTAAAAGCAAACCACAAGTCTCTGTGTTTCGTATTTAGCTTAACTCAAAGGAAAATATGCTTGGCTAGATTTTTAAAACAAGAAAAAAGGTTTACTGCTAAAAAAAAATTTCAGTGATTTTTCGCTACTGCTTGGCATATATGACATATATATTTGAATTTTTGGATATACCGTAACCAAATTTCCATTGAGGGAATACCGCTGTAATTGTTTAGGGTGGTACAGTTCAGGCATTCATAGCCTAAATCTAGCTATGATATAGCAACATAGTGATAAATCTTGATTTTCTGTACTTGATAAAGTTCCCAAGGAATTTTAAAAAAAATGACCAAGAAAAAGAAAAAGAAATCTTAGGCAGTTATAGCCACTCTGAAGAATGAGTTCTTTAATGGATGATAATCTCATTTAGAAGATTCTTAACTCTTTTCTCCATTTTTATACTTTAAGAGACAATCTCTTGAAGAAAATTTTGGAGATCAAAATTTGATTCATTGCTCAAGATAAGAAATCCTGTTAGTATCTCTCTTAAGAAAGGCAATATTGAAGAAGAGGGTAAAAACATGGTCTCCCCTGGGAAAGCATCTTTTACAAACAATTTATATTTTTAAATATAGAATAGTTGGTTTTGTCATAATTCTGAGATGCGACTTAGCAATATTGGAACATCCTAAACAATGCTCTTAAAGGATATTTTGAAGATATAAAACATGAATTTTCTTAAGATTCCCAAACCTTTATTGACACTAATTCTAGTTATTTCACAGGCCATAATAACATCATCCCATAAAACTTTGAGGTAAAAGTAATTTAAAATTAATAAATAAAAGCCATACAGTCCTTTTTAAAGGCAAAGGGCATATATCATACAAGGAAACACATGACAATCTGTCCAAATTAAACAACAGTTTGGATTCATTGAGATAGATATTTATTTGATAATTTGACCCACTAATTTATAAATCTGCCACATGTTCTTTCCCCAAAATAAAGTATCAAACTTACGGTTTTTAATTTTGTAATGGTTTCAGTTTGGTCTTCTATGATTTTGCACTTAATTCTTAATGCGTCATTATCACATTCATTTGCCTTTCTCAAAGACTCATTCTCTCTATATAAGCTTTCAATCTGAGCCTCTAATTTCCCACGATCTAAGGCTAGAGTTGATCCTGAGAAATAAACATCATCAGCAACAAACTTTAAGAGACCTTGGAAGACTTGTATTTTATGAGCATCTAATCTAACAATGTATAATACAGTAAATAAAAACTGAATAAAAAAACCAAAATATATAAAGTATAATAGAAAGGAAAGGGGAAGACAACCAAAAGATCTTTTAAACACCTGTGGCTATTTGGAAAACCTAAAACTACAAATCAAGAACAAGTAACTCAGACATGTAATATTTAACTGGTTGAGTTTTGGCATTCAAACAAAAAAATCATATTCAAGACTCTTATATGGATGGAATGGACAAATGAGCAATTCTCCATTAAAACCAACATCTACCTAATTGTAATTTGTAAAGTTGTCCATCTACAAATGTCAAATAATAGTATCTAGCTCTTGCTTTATAGTGACAGGAAACGAAAGGAGACTAAGAGTAAACTTACTTATACCTAAGGTGGTTTTCATTCATACACTATCTCACATTTTCCCATGCATAACACAGTAAGTGTTACCAACATTTTTAGAAAAAAACTGAATATTGCATACTATACAAATAATTTAAAAGCACTAGGAAAGAATTATTTCAGTGACTTAGTTAGCTGTAGCACTGTAAAGGTATACCTGTCCAGAAAAGTAACCAAATTATATTGGGAAGTAAACCAACAACAACAACAACAACAACAAAATCAGAGCTGTAACTTCCTAACTAGTGTAATAAACTGACATCTTAGGAGACATTCCATTTGGTTGTTGGGCTGGCAAATGCCTACTCATCCTTCCATACAAAGTGTCACTTTCTTTTTGGTGTGTCTTAGGCAGAGTTAATAAGCCCTTCCTTTTCTAAATACTCAGATCTGTTGGTTTAGAAGAATGGGTTATTTTCACTTTGAAAATCTGAAAATTTTACCCTGTTGTGCCAGCTCATGTCCCCATACTTTTCTTTCTGTCCTTAAACCATAAATTAGCGATTCCTTGGCGGCTAGCTCAGAAATAAGCTGGACTTTTTCATGCTTGAGAAGTTCTATTTGAATACTCTTCTGCTTGTCATCTTCAATCAGGATTTCAAGGGTGTTGATTTGATTCTGTACATCCCCAGAAACATTGAGGGGGGGAAAAAAAGCAAAGTAATTATTACATTTAAGTGCTTATTTTTTACTTTTTGCATTTTATGAGAAAAGATGTTATTTAAGCAGATATATAGTAAATGCTCCTATATTTTGCATCAGAAAAAGTTTTAATTTTATTAAAAACAGTTATAGGTCATGAAATAAAGTTAAAATTTAAGAGCTTATCCCTTTAAAAACCCTGAATTTTATTCTAGTATCAGTTAAAAGAGTAACCATGCATGGAATACTCAAAAATTTTCACCAGCATTTATATCAATAATCTAAAGGACACTTTTAGGAATTAAGTTCTCTTGGGCAAAATACCACTAATGTCTGAAATTGAGAAAACAGCACTAAAACATAAAAATTATTACAGCTAGGTATATCTAAAAACCACTACTATCACCACACAATTATCAGCAATTTGCAAGGTGTTTCCAAACTCAGGATACCATCTGAGTATCACCAGCATAATTTTTGCTGTATCACTATACAACTGACACCTATTTACCTAGGACATTTCTTAAATTCACTTATTTTAAATATTATTTTAGTGTAAGCAATACCATCTGTGAAATCATGGTTTAATCTACTTCTATTACTTTTCTCATATACCACAAATATATATAATTAGCATTATTTAAAAGTTTATAATTGTGTTACTTTCTAAAATTGTTATAAATAAAAATTAAATTGAGACTATGAAATAAAAAGTTACAGTGTTTTACCTGTAAATTTGCTGCTGTTTCCTGTTTTAATTTCGAAACTTCTGCAAGTTTTGTTTTTTGCTCCTTCACCATACAGGTCAGATCTTTAATTAAAGAGGAAGATTCATTTTCTTTTCGTTGGGCCCAAACAAGAGCATGCTTGCTCTTTGCTAACTCAGTTGCAACATTTTCAAAACCATCTTTAACCTATATTTCAAAATTGCATTATAAATAGCAGTTCTCCAAATAAATAGAAACTAACTGTTTCTATGGCTGTGTTCTAATAAAACTTTATTTACAAAAATAGGTCCTGGGCTTTAGTTTGCCAATCCCTGCTCTACAGTTATAGAAGAATTCAGGCTGCCCAATTCCTATTCTAGTGCTCTCTTTACTTGATCATTTATAATCTCACTTAGTTTTTGCAACAGCGCTGAAGAGTAGCTATTATTTATGTGAAGAAACTAAGGTGCTAATAATTTTAAGTAATTTGCTTAAAATCATAAACTAATGTGTAAATAGGGCTAGAATTCTAAAATATCTCATCCAACCATATCTTGCTGATTCTCTTTTCAATAAAAAGCTAGATGCCAATTCTTACATCTTGAAATCTTCTGGCTTCAACAGTTAGAGCAATACGGAATTCATTTTCTAAATCCATATATTGTTGGTTTAATGTATCAATTTTTTCTTGGTATTCTTTTATATCCTGCTCATGCTTTCTTTCTTCTTTAGCTACTTCTTTAGCTAAGGCTTCCTGGAACTCAGCATCACTGAAAAACTCCCTTGTTTCAAGTTCTTTCCTGGAATACAAAACAAATAAAAATCACAGGATATTTATTCATCTGAAAACAAAGAAAAACTTTCAAGGTTTTTAAATTGTTAAAATAGTCTATATTCTCTATTGTTAATTTATTTATTACTATTTTTTTCTATTGTTAATTTAAAATCAGCTCCTCACTTTGGAGCAGAGAAACTGGCACAGGATAGTAGAGGAAGGAGATATGAGTATTATTTGATTGTATACTCAGTGGTGATGGGGATAAAAGGAGTGTGCCATTTCTACACTGAGATAGTACAGAGTCATTATAGACTTCTAAAATTCTTTAGGTGCATTTGGAGAGGTGAAGTTCTCCTGCACTATATCCTCTACTTTGGCTGAATCTTTGACATACAAAAATACAGTCTGACCATTACTGGAGGTTGGTTAACAGAAAAAAAAATCAGTTGAAGTGTGAAATTATTTACCAATCTTCTGATACACAGGGTAAGGTTTTTGCTTTTGTTTTTTTTTTAAAGATTTTATTTATTTTATTTATTTGTCAGAGAGAGAGAGAATGAGAGCGAACACAGGCAGACAGAGTGGCAGGCAGGGTCAGAGGGAGAAGCAGGCTCCCTGCCAAGCAAGGAGCCCGATGTGGGACTCGATCCCAGGACGCTGGGATCATGACCTGAGCTGAAGGCAGCTGCTTAACCAACCGAGCCACCCAGGCGTCCCTGTTTTTTTTTTAAATTTAAATGTGAGTTCATTCTTTAGAGTTCTCCACTATTTTTCCTGAGTACGTCACACCCATAATACAAAATCCATTATTTCTAGTATATATTTTTTTAAACTAGGACAAAAAGTTAAAAGATATTTCTAAAGGAAACTAAGTACAAAATTTTAGATTTTTACAATTATCTCCCCCAATCTTTTATAGTCGTTCTGCCCCTGCATATGATGACAATTTTCCCCGGCACATCAAAATTTAATTTATACATTAAAATCTCATTTATGTAAGGTTAAAAACAAAACAGGTTTGGGAACAAACAGAATTAACCCATGGCAAATACACAATTCAACTGGGAGGGCAGTAAGCATAGATAACTAGCTGCAAGTATTAAAATTATTGTGGATTTCACAGAACAGGGCCGGCACGCTATAACTAATGGACCAAAATCTGGCCTGAGACTCTTTTTTGGGAAATAAACTTTTTTTTTTTTTTTAAAGATTTTATTTATTTATTTGACAGAGAGAGATCACAAGTAGGCAGAGAGGCAGGCAGAGAGAGAGAGAGAGAGGGAAGCAGGCTCCCTGCCGAGCAGAGAGCCTGATGCGGGACTCGATCCCAGGACCCTGAGATCATGACCTGAGCCGAAGGCAGCGGCTTAACCCACTGAGCCACCCAGGCGCCCGGAAATAAACTTTTATTGGAACACAGCCATGCCTATTCATTTACATATTCCCTATGGCTACTTGTTTTACTACACAAATATAGTTTGGTATGGCCCGAAAAGTCTGAAATATTTTTCAGACTTTTTAATCTGGCCCTTCACAGAAAAAGTTCATTGACTCCTGCACTTTAGAGGAAAAAAGACTACTAATTAATTTAATAGGCAGTTACTTGAAGGTCAATTAGAACAGTTTTCTCTGTATTACAATGACCAACTTTTGGTTGTGTTTGGAAAAATACAAAATAAGCTTCATTGTTATAAGCTCTTACCTCAATAAAGCCACCGACTTGTTTTTAAGCTACTAGTTCTTAATGTAATACTGATTTTAATGTATACATAAACATGTTATTTTTCACAAGCCAGTTGTTAGATTTCACCACTGATCAATCAGTCTAGTTTTAGGTAAGGGAGTAGGGTAGGGAGGGACCAAGAAACTTTTCTTTTTCTATTTTTAAATATCATTACTTGGGGTGCCTGGATGGCTCAGTCAGTTAAGCATCTGCCTTCGGCTCAAGTCATGATCCCAGGGTCTTGGGACTGAGTCTCGCCTCTGGCTCCCTGCTTAGTGGGGAGTCTGCTTCTCTCGCTGGCCCGCCCCCTACTTATGAGCTTTTGTGTGCACATACACACATACACTCTCTCTCTCTAATAAATAAAAAAAAGATCTTAAAAAAAAAAGTCTTTATTTTCCTGATATATCTTTCATTTACCTGTGTTCTTGTTCTTTCAATGCAAGAAGTTCATGAAGTTGCTGTACTTGTTCCTTTTCTTGATGAAGAGAAGTTCTAAGTAAGTTTATTTCGGTATCAGCCGCGGCAGCTTTGAGCTCCACCTCTTGGATTAGTCGCATCTAAGTAAATATACACCATTACAGTATTTAGATAATACTCTCCCTGCTTCTTCTATTTTAACGCCAGTTCTCCAAAGAAAAGTGCCTTTTCAATAATAGGAACTGGTGACTAAGCTGATTTTGAAAATCCATTAAATTAATGATGTTACGGTCACATAAAGTATAGCCTTAGAAGCATCAAATACACTAGCATTATCTATAGCTTAATTACATCATAGATCTCAATAATTTCCATTCGGAAAGTATGAAAATGCAATCTTCAGGCTCCCCAAAGACTTTTCAAACCTGGCTCTCAGAATATAAGCCTAACAACCCACACTATTTCCACCAACTATTCTTATAATTGCTTTGTGAGGGCCAGTCAGAAATAATTCCAAGGGGGGTGGTGGAGGGGTGGGTGGGTGGCGGCATGGTGTGTGTGCGTCCATCCGTCCTGGCTGGCTCAGCTGGTACATATGGCACGCGACTCTTGATTCTAGGGTTGTAAATTTGAGCCCCATGCTGGATGTACAGACCACTCAAAAATAAAATCTTCAAAAAGAAAAAAAAATCCACAGGAATTGTTATGTTTACATTAATTTTTGCATATATACTAATCTTTTAAGTTTACTCTGTAACAATATAACTTGTGTCAAGATACAACTATTAATTTGTGTTAACTCATATGACTGATAGATAAAAAGGGAGAAGTACCTGTGCTGCTTGCTGTTGCCCTTTTTGTCTCTCCATTTTTTCTAATGCTTTTTCCAGAGTTCTTAAGTGTCTAATGTGGTCCTCTTGTTGATCTCTTGCTTTAATTAATTCAATAGTTAGTTTTTTAATTTCATTTTGAAGTTTGTGAACCATAACTTCGAGCTGTACTTTGGAATTTCTCTCTTTAAAAATAATTTCCCTTAGCCTAAAGGAGAAAACAAATGTGACTTTAATATGTATTATACATACAAAAGGATAAAAAAAATGTAGTTAATATTAAAGGGCTTAAGAGCAAGCAAGATGGATTAAGATAAAGCCTGTGCCTTCAAGGAGTCCAACACCTAGGAAAGGGAACAGACATGGATACAGTTATAAAGCTGTAAGAGAGAAATGATATATAAATAGATGACTGAAAGTCAACTTTGACCTCCCTATATCTTCCCCAGACACAAAATATGGATTTTAGCTTTCTCTCAGTTAAACCTTTTGATTACAACTAAAAACACTTAACTACTGAAATTAAAAGTGAGAATTTATTGACCTACATAAGCAATTCAGAGGATGGTGGGGATGATTCTGAGGGACCACTGAAAGCATGAGAGACCACTGAAGCCACGAAGACCATAAGGATTCTCGTCTTGTGATTCTCTACGAGCTGGTTTCCATTTCTCCTACAGTAGGGCTCCTTGTAAAGTATGAAGGAGAGAATGAAAAAGCTAAAAATATCCCTGGGCTCACATTCTAACACCTCTGAGGACTAAGGCACTATGTTTACCCAGCCTGGGTCAGATGTTCATCTTTTTTTTTTTTTTTTTAAAGATTTTATTTATTTATTTGACAGAAGAGAGAGAGACACACACAGCAAGAACAAGCAGGGGGAATGGGAGAGGGAGAAGCAAGCTTCCTGCTGAGCAGGGAGCCTGATGCGGGGCTTGATCCCAGGAACCTGGGATCATTACCTGAGCTGAAGGCAGATGCTTAACGAGTCGAAGGCAGTTGCTTAATGAATGAGCCACCCAGTACCCCTAGGTGTTTATCTCTAGACCAATATTATAGGCAGGGAGGTGAATGATAATAGAATACAAGTCTAGCATTTGGAAATGGGACAACAAATAGCAAAGACAGCCTCATGAAAAAATACTAAGCTAGGTAGCCACTCCTATATGTATCTGCTGTAATTCCCAAGCCATAATTTAAAAAAGCAATATATCCATGAGCTTCTATACTAGCCATTTCTCTAATTCTTATTCTTATTATCTCTCCTCTTGCCTTTGAGAGTAGTCTCCAAACTGGTCTTCCTTTGTTCACTCTCTCAACTCCAGTTTGGTATACTATATGAAGAGTATTGAACTTTACTCTGTGGACTAGATGGTGGGTGGGAACAGAGTGACTACAGATCACTAGAATTAAAGCAATTCTCTAAGCAAGAGATACGAGACTAAACTAAAGTGACAGTAAAAGATAGTTCAACCTCTTTTAACAAATAGAATAAAAAAGACAGCAATATCAACTGGTTGTGGGATAGAACAAGAAAGGAAAAAAAAGATTCCTAAATTGCTAGCTTTGGTGGCTGACTGGATGGGATAATATTTATTAGGACAGAGAATATAAAATAAGGAGCAAGATAAGTACAGTATGGACATATTGATTTAAGACACTTATGAGCAATGTACACAAGGCATTTCTAGTAGGTTATTAGCTGGTAAGATTTGCTCATTCAGGGGATGCCTGGGTGGCTCAGTTGGTTAAGCATCTGCCTTCAGCTTGGGTCATGATCCCAGGATCCTTGGATCAAGTCCCATATTGGACTCCTTGTTCAGCACGGAGCGTCCTTCTCCCTCTGCCTACTGCTTCCCCTGCTTGTGGTCTCTCTTTCTGAGAAGCAAATAAATAAAATCTTAAAAAAAAAAAATTTGTTCATCAAGGAGGTTTGGATGATAAAGATTTGGGAGCTTATAGATTATGTATTAAAAATCACAATAAGAAGATTTGGTCTTTGAAATAATGTATACTCACAGCATGGCACCTAGATGATAGACTCTGTATTAGGGATAAGGAATACGGAATTCCTACCAGGTTATGTAAGAAAATCAAAAATGTGTGAGGATCTAATGCCAAACAAGTATCTGAGGTATAAATAAAAGCAGGATCAGAAAAGATTGATGCTGGATTTTTAAGAAAATAATCTATATGTAACATGGTAAACATGGACAACAATGGAAAGGTTAAGGAAGAATAAAGATGAAGTATGCCCAAATTTCAATTTAAATGGAATCTGGCTAGCAGCCCGACACTGTTTCCTCAAATATACCACTAAAAGATACCTACAATACAGAATAAAGCAAAAATTCATACACATAAAATTAAAAACAAGAAAAAACATGTCAAAGTCTGGAAAAAATTTCAATTATAAGGCAAACAAAACTAAATTAAAAGAAAAACAACTAGAACACTCGGGCTTAGCCTCATAAAACCATATCTTTCTGGGGGGGGGGGAACGAAGATAAATTCTCTCTCTTTCATGACTCAAGGTCACAGAAGCTCTATAAATCTACTATCCCACTCTATTAGCTACCTAGGTACCTAATGGCAACAAGAGTGCTGTTTTTCTGAGGTAGTCAGAGATTGTCAATCTATCCATCTTGTTCCATTACCTCTGTCTAGTATCTTCTTGTATCAAAGATAGCAATTCCTAAAACAAATAAAGCAGGAAGTTGGTGGGTGGTGTAGAAGGGCTAGTAATAGTATAATGCATCACAGCTTGCATAATTGAGAGGTTCTCATAGAACTCATGATGGGTATTATAATTTTCCTTATAATCCAAAGTTACAAAGTACAAGAAAAATAGCTGCTGGGGATAGAAAATACCACATGAGTATCATAAAATTTTAATACCTAAAAGAACCTGAGAACTGAGTTAGCGGCTGTGTACATGAACTTACTAATCTATTAAGATAGTAGAAAGGAATTTATCCACTGTATAAACAGACAGGAAATGGAACAGAAAGCAACTTCCCAAACTGTACTTGTTGGCAAATACTAAATCCAGAAACACAGTGCTCATTCAAGAACAATAAGAGATAAAAATCAACAAGAACTCTATGGAGAAGTCTTGTAACCCTTTGAGGAAAAGTATAACCTTAGAAATAATTATCTGCAGGAAACAGAAGATAAAAGTTACTATAATTCAGAAAACTGATTTTTTTTGTTTGTTTTTAAAATACGTTATATGGTAAAAATACAGCAAAAGTATTTTTCTTTTGTTCAAAGAGGAAAAAATATACTTCTATGGTTGTGGTTCTGAGGAGGAGTTCGGCCGCCTGTGGCTCCCGGGCTGCGCGCTGCAGACGGACTCGGGCACAGCTCCTCGGGCTTCAGTCATTTATCAAAGCTAAAATCATACTATAAAGATACATGAAGAAACAGAGCAGGTGGAAGCCAAGCTTGATCATGGCTTCCTTCATGTGTGACTTCAGCTGCACCCGGTTGTGTATCTCCATCGGATCAAACACTCCCATGTTCCCACTCGGCACCATAATGAACCGATATATATTCCAAGTGGCAACAGGCACGTTGAGAAGGAAGATGAACCAGTGCAGTGAAACGAGCATTAATACCGTGACGATGGTATGGCCAATTAACTCTGAATAAGACAAAACTGTATTAGAGTATACAGAAAAAAACCAGATAAAATGAGCAATGGAATGGAGAAGATAGAAAAGCAGAGACACCGGGGTTATTTGGTATCAGAGCCCACTGTAGAAAACAATATGCAAGAGAGACCAAATATGACTCACGAAGCTGAAAGTTTCCCAATCCCTATTCTTTATAGAAAAAAAAAAATGCCAATCCCTGTTTTAGTCTTTTGCTCTTCTTCATTTATTATACTTATTTTCAATCTAACACTTCCCAGCTTGAAGGCACAAGTAAGTGTACCCTGAATCCTCCTTTTACATAACAAAAAGCATTAAATCTTTAAAATTAGTTCAAAACAAACTAAAACCACATACATTGTTTTTAATCTTACTATACCTACTGTATACTAAAGTATTCCAGTTCCAGGTTTAGTATTCTTTGCTCTAGGAGAGATCTTTCAGTTTACAGATTTTCCCCTTACCTATCTGTGGTGAGTACAGCCAGGCTATGAATATCTTTTTTTTCATTTGCATGTTTGTGTAGTTCAGCAATATAATCCATAAGTTTCTTTTCAGCTTGTTCAGCTTTCCATCTCTTCTCTCTCTCTTGCTCTAGTTGTTCAATAAGTGTCTGAAAGAAAACAATAGTGTTATATGAACCAGCAAAAGTTACTTAACCTCTCACTGCCTCAGTTTTCTCATTTATAATATAGGAATAATAGTTATCTAATTCAAAGGGCTGTGGTTAGAATTAAGTTAGTGGAAGTAAAGTATACAGAACAGGGCAGAACAGTGTGTGGTACATAATAGTCACTCAATAAATGCTAGCTGCTATTACTTTTGTCCTAATGATAATTATTATTTTCAAGCATTAAAGGCACTTTACTTGAGAACAGGCATGGAAGGTTTGAAATTGTTAAAAAAGCAATTATACTACTGGAAGAACAGTGCACATTATAATCGAAAGTGTAACTAGCACTTCATAAGTAAAACAAAAGCAAGTTAATATTAGAAAAATAAAAATCAGTGTGTACTAAAAATTCTTAACAACAGGAGAATTATTAAGGCAAATACTGAGGAATATTTAAATTCCTGAAGGACTGATTTTTTTTCTTGGTTTTGTTTCTCTTTTTAAAGTAAACTCTCTGCCAAACGTGGGGGCCTGAACTAACAATCCTGAGATCAAGGGTCTCATGCTCTTCCAACTGAGCCAGTCAGGTACCCTTCTTTAGGGCCTCTTAATCTGGGATCCATGCTTTCAAAACCAGACTTCAGCAGAGTCATGAAAACCTTGACATTAAACACATTTTTTGAATGTGCATAAACCTTCTCTGAGGAGACCCGTAAATCTCCTTAGCTATGGATCTGAGGGTCCGAGACTCCAAAGTTTGGAACCACTGTTTTAAGAAATAAGAACTTGAAAATTTTGATCTGTTTTTTGTCTCCACAAACCTATCACAAATGACTTCACTAAAATCTGACCTTAGATAAATGTCTAATTTCCATTCCTTTACAAATTACAAAAATACACAAAATCTAGAAGTCAGGAAGGGAAAAATGACCCAATCCATCTCCCCCGTAAAATTATATTCAATATTTTTTGCTCATAAAAACATGCATTATTTTACTGGGACTGATTTCATATTTAAAACTAAGACTATTCACATTCATTTTTTCTTAATCTCTCTCCTTTTTTAAGTAGAGAAATCAAGACCTGAGCTGAGATCAAGAGTCACACACTTAACTAATTGAGCCACCCAGATGCCCACTTAATCTCTCATATCATACCCGGTAAGTGGGATCTTCTGAGCTACTGTTGTCTACTTTAATGATTTCAGTCTTCTGTTCTTCTGCTTCTTCTAACATATTACAATTTGCTAAAGATGATCTTATATATAAATCTTTAAAGAAAGGTGGTTTCATTTTACGATTACAGCTGCAAAGAATAAAACATAGGTAATAACCCAAAGAAATGTACAGTATTTATACTAGTTTGCACAACTTAGGTAATGACAGTCTATCAGTGAAAGAGATCCTTTTGTATAAATTTATATATATATACCGAACCAATCAAATCTCTGACATTAGAAAAGTAATATCACTCTGAAAAAGCTTAAAGGAATAAGCCAAAAGTATTAACTTCTGTCTGTGTGCCTCATTTGAATTTCGAAGACAAAAACAATTACCTCATAAAAGGGTTGTTTTTACTGTGGTGCTTAATAGTCTGAATAGTTTTGGAATGATATGGGATTTTTGATCTTCGAGGAATTCTTCTATTACATTCTTTTCTGTTGCCATAGTCACTTTCAGAAGTCATATCTGTATCTCTTTTTGGTCTGAGATCTTTCTCAGGAACATTATCTACTAAAGAATCAGAAGTCTAGAATAAAAAAACCAACAAAAGTTTGTTAAAAGTTCAGTAGAGTATAGAAGATTTAAATGTGAAATTTCCAGGACATTATGACTTTTTACAAGATTAAAGGTTTGTAAACTAGGTACGTTCAGAATTAAAGGCAGGGAATTTAGCTTCTGGTGTGCACAAGGAAGCTCCTACGAGGTTGACTCTCAAGATAGCAATGATAAACTCTAGGAAAAATATAAACAAAACTAGAAACAGAAACTATTTGGAGGCTCTGGACAGCAAACAAAAGAAGACTTATTCTTTTTTTTTTTTTTAATCAGAGAGAGAGAGGGAGAGAGAGCGAGCATAGGCAGACAGAATGGCAGGCAGAGGCAGAGGGAGAAGCAGGCTCCCTGCCGAGCAAGGAGCTCGATGTGGGACTCGATCCCAGGATGCTGGGATCATGACCCAAGCCGAAGGCAGCTGCTTAACCACCTGAGCCACCCAGGCATCCCAAGAAGGCTTATTCTTGAGAGGAGCGGACAGTTGGAAAAAATGATCAGAACAGGATGTTCTGTTTTTACACTTTTCACTTGAGAGCTTACCACAATCAGCAGTACACAAGGAGTCTTAAAACTCGGGTTGAAAAACCAGACTTTTGGGCCTGAACAATCACTGGATAGTACAGACCGTAAGAAGCCCAGTACAGGATAAAAGAAGAAAAAAAAAGAATTGCTGCCCAAGAGACAAATTTATAGTTTAAGTGAAAGCAAGTTAAATGTTTGCTATGACAAAAGTGTCAACATTCTTCACAGAGCTAGCTATAATAGCGTCCAAAGTCTCCGCAGCATAACGTCCACCATGTCCAGGATATTCTCCTATTCTCCAAGGAAACACGATCAATGGAGATCTAACCTGAGAGGACTCAAATGTTCAAATAAGCAGAAAAGAACAATGGTGTATTACTTAACTATAACAAAGAATTATATTGCCATCTGTGATGGCAACATGGTGCCAACATGGATGGACCTAGGGTATTCTGCTAAGTGAAATTTAAGTCAGAGAAAAACAAACACTATGATTTCATGTGTAAGTGGAATCTAAAAAAAAACCAAATGAACAAACATACAAAAAATCCAAAAACAGACCCATGAATACAGAGAACAAACTGGTTGTTGCAAGAGGGGAAGTGATGAAGGGGTGGGCGAAATGAGTCAGAGATTAGAAGGTAGAGGTTTCCAGTTCTGGAGTGAATAAGTGAGAATAGGGAATACAGTCAATGGAATTGTAATAGCATTTTATGGTGACAGATGGTAGCTACATTGTGGTGAACATAATACACAGTTTGTCAAAACACTATGTTACATACCTGAAACTATGTAACACTGTTTATCAACTAAACTTCAATTAAAAATCATAAGAACTTTAAAATAAAGATTATAACCATATTCAATGATATAAAATATGCTTGTCTTTAATGAAAAGAAAAATTCAGTAGAGAAAAAGAAATTATAAAAAATTGAAATTGTACAACTGAAAAATACAACACCCGAAGTAAAAATTGGCTGGTCTTAAGAAGAGAATGGGTGATGAAAGAGTAAGTGTACTTGAAGATCAGTTTATTGAAGTTATTTAATTATTAAAATTATTTAAAATGAACACAGTGGGAAAAAAGTTGGTAAGAAGTACAGAGTCTCAGGGAACCATAGAAGAGTATCTAAAGGTCTAAGCAGAATCTGAGAAAAGGGAATATGGGACAGAAAAATATTTGAAATGATGTCAAAAATTTCCTAAATTAGGTAAAGACCAATTAACAGACTTAAAATACTCAGAGAAACCTTAAGTAGGATAAATATGAAGAAAAAGTATCCTTAAGCACAATGTCGCCAAATTGCTGAAAATCAAAAGTAAAGGTAAATTCCTGAAAGCATCCAAAGAAAAATGAGACATTATATACAGGAAATCAAGGATTCTAATTAATGCTGACTTTGCGTTCAAAACTATGGAGGCCAGGAGACAGGGAAAAAAAAAGAGAGAAAAAAAAAAGCTGTCAATATAGAATCCTATATTCAGCAAAAAGTGTCCTTCAAAAAAGCAAAATGAAGAGAATTTGTTGTTCTCAGATGGCCACTATAGGATTTGCTACAGTAAGTACAGGCTGAAAGTCCTGGCTGAAGGAAAATAATAACACAAGGAAATTAAATCTCCAGAAAGAAAGTATCATATATGATTTATTTTTATTTTTTAAAAAAGATTTTACTTATTTATTTGACAGAGAGAGAGAGCACAAGCAGGGGGAGCAGCAGGCAGAGGGGGAGGGAAAAGCAGGCTCCCTACTTTGCAGGGAGATGGACGTGGGACTCAATCCTAGGACCCTGTGATTGTAACCTGAGCCAAAGGCAGATGCTTACTGACTGAGCCACCTAGGAGCCCTTTGTATATGATTTATATACATGTAAATACAAATAATTTTTAAATATTTTTTACTCTTAATTCCTTTAAAGCAAAAATTAAAACACTGTCTCTGGAGTTTATAATGCCAAATGAGATACATTTGGCAACTATAACGAAGTGTAATAGATATAAGAATTCTACATTTTATATGAATATAGTATTGAAAAATCTATTTTTAGAGCTATCACACACAGAAATAAAAAGTATGACTAAAGAACCAAATACAAATTAAGACTGGATTATAACAAATATACAAGATAGAAAAAGTAGAAAAATGAATAAAAAAGTGAACAGAAAGCAAACAATGAAATGGTATATCTAAGTCCAACTTCATCAACAATTATAGTAAACGTCAATGGACTATGGACTCTTCAAAAGGAGTGATGGCCAGGCTGAATTAAAAACAGGACACACCAATATATAAAACTTACTTCAATATATAGATAAAGAAAGTAAAAAGAAAATGGATGCCACAATGGGCTACCACTTCATACCCAGTAGGATGACTACAACAAAACCACAGATAATAACAAGTTGGTGAGGATGTAGAGAAACTGGAACCCTCATACAATGATAGAAGGAATGTAAAATGGTGCAGTTGCTTTGGAAATAGTCTCGTCATTCCTCAAAAGGTTAAACACAGTTACTATCTAACCTAGCAATTCCACTACTATATATAGCAGAGAGAAATGAAAACCTATGTTCACACAAAAGCATATACCTGAATATTCACAGTAGTGTTATTCATAATAGTCAAAAAGTGGAAATTACTCAAATTAACATATCAAATGAAGAATGGATAAAATGTGGTATATCCATACAATAAATTAACTTACATTTTAAAAAAAATGAAGTACTGATATATGCTATAAAGTGGACAAAACTTGAAAACATCATGCTAAATGAAAGAATATAATCACAAAGGGTCACATATAGTTGATTCCATTTATATGCAATTTCCAGAACAGGCAAATCCATATAAAAATAAAATCCACTAGTAGCTGCCTAGGGCTGGAAGAAAATGGTAGTGACTGGTAATAGATACAAACCACTGAATTTCATGGTAAGCGAATTATAACTCAATAATGCTGTTATTTAAAAAGAAAACAAAAACCCGACTGATGGAAAAAATTCATCACATAAGTTATAAGCATAAGAAGGCTGAAATGGTTATATAATATCAGATAAAACAGACTTCAAGACAAAGAATACTCCCAAGACAAAGAGGAATACTTCATTAGGAAGACAGCACAGCCATAAACATGTATGTGCTTAATAACAGAGGTTCAAAATATAATAAGTGAATGTTAAGAAAATTAAAGGGAGAAACACTTTTAGATGGAGATTTTAACATCTTCCATACAAATGATAAAATCAGACAAGTAAATTTTTAAAAAATCAGTAACAGTAACTGATAGAACTAGATAAAAATATCAGTAATGACATGAGCTATCTGAAAAAACTACCAGCCATCCTGACTTAACAAGTGTACAATAAACATTCTGTCCAAGTGTACAAAGAACAATCACCAAGACAGACCACATGCTGGGCTATAAAGTAAGTCTCAGTAAATTTCAAAATGTTCTCTGACAAAATGAAAATAAATTGGAAGTTACTAACAGAACATATCTAGAAACCACAATACTTGAGATTTAAATGAGACAGTTCTAAATTTTATTTCTTTGAGAGACAGAGCAAGAGAGGGAGCAAGGAAACATAAGCAGGAGGTAGGGGGGAAAGGGGAAGGGCAGAGGGAGAGGGAGAAGCAGGTGATACAGGACTCGATCCCAGGACCCTGGGAGCATGACCTGAGCCAAAGGTAGACGGTTAACCAACTGAGCCACCCAGGTACCCCACCCTTGGCTAAACTGACCAAGACAAAATAATTAATTAATTAGTTAGTTAATTAAAAAATTGTAAAATAAAGGAGAGGACACAAATCATTATCTGTAATAAAGGAAAAGCTATCATTACATATCCTATAGATGTTAAAAAGACAGTAAGAGAATATTTGTAATAATTTTATGCTGACAAATTAGACAAAATGGACAAATTATAAAACACAACTTATCTAAAGTAACACATGATGAGATAGAAAATGAGTTGCCTTATAATTATTAAAGAGAGTGAATTCATTATCACAAACCTTCTAGGCCCAGATAATTTTACTGGTGAACTTTATCAAACATTTAAGAAAGATTAATTCCAATCTTATAAAAATTTTTTAGAAAATTTTAGAGAAGTGGGGCAGTTTTCAACTCATTTAGGTACGCAACATTATTCTAGTATCGATACCAAAGATGCCACTATAAAAGTAAAAACAAATATCCCTCATGAGGAAATTGTGAACCTTTATAAAATATTAGCAAACTGAATCCAATTATATAGGAGATAATTTATCATGATTAAATGAGGTTTATCCCCAAAATGTAATGTTTGTTTAACATCTGGAAACTAATCAATGTAATTCATACTATCATGTGAGTCAAAAATTAAAAAAATATATGATCATCTCAACAGATGCAGAAAAAGCATTTAGCAAAAAAAAATTCAACATCAGAACACAGATAATTGGGAAGAGAAGTAATCTCCTTAACTTGATAAAGGACATCTATGAAAAACACAAGACTCACATCATACTTAATTGGGAAATATAGAAGGCTCTCTGAGGATCAGGAATAAGATCCTCGTGCCCACCGTCACCATTCATCTTCAGTATTGCGCTGCAAACCCTAGCTATCGCAACAAAGCATAAAGGGCCAGCATAAAGGTCAGAGAAGAAGGAAAACTGTTTCCATATGACTGTTTATGTAGGAAATCACCAGGAAAATATAAAAAAAGTACTAAAACTATTAAATAAATTTAGCAAGGTCACAGGATCCAAGATATAGATACAGATATATATCAATAAATAAATAAACAGTATTTCACAAACAAGCAGCAATCATGGAACATGAAACCACAGAAATGGTTCAATTTACAATGTTATAAAAGAAAATAATTATGAATAAATTTAATAAAAGGTATGTAAAACTTATATACTGAAACTACTACTGAGAGTGATAAAAAAGATCTAAAGAAATCAACATGGAATGATTTCAAAGTTATACTGAATTAAAGAGGCCTTACACAAAGGAGTATTGTACAACTGCTTTTATATTAGGTTCTGGAAGAAGCATTCAATAATCTATGGTGAAAAAGGGAGGAAAGTGATTGCCTTGGGGGGGGGGGAGACTGACTGGGAATGGGTGATGTTGATGATGGTCATGTTTAGCTTCATAGAAGTTGGTAACAGGTATATACTTGTATATTGTCAATTCAGGGAAAACATGTATCTGTATTTTTTTTTAAGATTCTATTTATTTATTTGACAGAGAGAGAGAAAGGGGGAGGGAGAACAAAGCAGGGGGAACAGCAGGCAGAGGGAGAGGGAGAAGCAGGCTCCCCAAGCAGGGAGCCTGATGTTGGGCTTGATCCCAGGACCCTGGGATCAGGACCTGAGTGGAAGGCAGATGATTAATGACAGAGCCACCCAGGCACTCCCATGTACCTGTATTTTACATCAAAAGATATGGTTAAAAAAATACTGAACTTTACAGTTAATAATATACATGCTTAAGTATTTTGAGGGAAATATACCAGTGCACATAATTTGCTTTGAAATGTGTCATAAGATAGTTTGAACAACGAATAAATGGATAGATATATCATGATATAAGCAAAGTAAACTGCTGACAGTGGAATCTAGTTTCTGGGTATACTGGTATCCATGAAATTCTTACAAATTTGTGCTAAGTTTGAAAATTTTGTAGTAAAATGATAGGGAAAAACTAAAAGACATAAGTCTTCACAGAGAACCTCAAAATCAGTGAAATAATTTTAAGTCTCATAGTTAAGAAAAAACATCATGGTAATATAGCACATTTTCAGTAATTTTATGACCTGACTTATAAATTACTACTTTTGAAATTACACTGAGTATATACATCAATGGAAATTAAAACTGTTTGTTTACCTTTCACACAAGTTAGCCTTCACCTAATTTTTTTAATATGCAGAGCAATGAATCATGTTTTTTCCCCAGATAGCTAGACTCCTATTTTTGGTTACAAAGTAGGAAGAATTATCACTATAACCGAGTATGAAGCATATTGGTGGAAAGAATACCGGGCTGGATATCAGAGATTTGGATCTGAAGCTTCAACTCTTACTACTAAAGGACACTTACATAGACTCTGAATTTCTTTTCTATAAAGTAAGAATGATATATTGATCCCTAGCTATTTGATTGGGTTGTGGTAAGAATGAAATGAGGATGGCATTAAAGAAGTTGCAAAAGCTCACTTCAAATTCGGGTTATTAAAATTAAATCTAAGTTCTGACACTGGCAGAAGAGTCAGCCTTTAGAAAAGAGGAACGATGAAATCTGAGGAAACAGTAAGTCTAAGAACTAAGAGCTCAGTGACACGTTATCAAGGATGTCAAAGAATATATAAGCTGGCATTCTTATCCCAGGTCTATTCCTACCTACCTCTGCGCCTCACGTGGTGTCTAGGGTTTTCTAGCACACACAAATCCTTACAGCCCTATTCATTTGCTGCCCTAAGGCAGACTTTTTGTTTATCTAGCATTGTTATGTTAGTGTTATAACTATGATAATAGTTCAGAATTATTAAAAACCTTTTGAACCATAATTCTACTATTAGCATTTTCTACTCCACACCCCCCTCATTTGGAGAAAAAAATTTTGAATATTAAAATTTAATTACAATAACTAGGTTAAACTGACATTTGACTAATAGCTTCTTTGGCCTGTACCACAATATGTCTATCCTTTATCCAGATAGGGGCTAAATAATAATCCACTGCATTCTGAGAAGTGTGGTGCTTAAGAAAACAACTGCTATTGTAGATCACATTCAAGAATGCTACAGCACAGACTGGGAGACCCAAACAGCAATAAAATCTAGGCATTGTCCATTCTCACAATTCCAAGATTCTAAAAGCCAGTGTACTAGTAGCAGGGGTAAAGAATATCTCAGGAAAGTAGAGATTAATTTGGTGAGGGTCTGCTGTAAACAGAAACTGAAGCAGGAACTATGTAAGTTAACCTGTCATTCAGCTCTAAATTCTAGAAGTAGTTTTGACCTTTAAACAACTGGAGATAGTAGAGGCCCAAAGTAATTCACATATCCTCTATGTTTATAAACATTGAGTCAGAAGAGTTCTGAGTTTGCTCAAGGTCAAAAGGTTGGTTGGACAGAAAAAAATGTGATGTACAGCAGAATAAAGGAATTAATAATAAACACTTGAAGGACAATAAGGAAAAGTTAAAAAAGTATGTCATCATTTTCTACTACTATTATGAAACAGAATCTTATTTCTGTAAAGGAAAAAAAAACATACATACACAATAGAATGTTAAGTATAAATCGTTTTGGGTTGGTTAGCTTATATGTTATTTTTATTTTAAATTTTTCTTAACTACTTTTTTTTTTTCCCCAACACACACTGCTTAGAAATATAGGAAAAATAGTTACTTCGGTGAGAAGCTGTAAAATTTGATCATCTAATTTCTGAAGTTTCATGTCGTTATGAAAATTGTTTTCATTGTTAACTTTCTCCGGCTCAGAAGATGGACATATAGATATAAATGATGTCAAACCAGTATCTGTTGGTGATGCAAACTGATCCAAGGGAACTATCTCATCAATGGGTGGTGTTACCACTGGCATACTACCAATTATCTATGATACAGAAACAAACCAAAATCTTTTAAATTTACATGAATTAAAATTTGAAGGTATCTTTTCTATTAGAAAAAAACAATACCATACCTCATCTTCACTTATATTTAGAGGAGAATCAGAAGAAACTAAGTTATCCAAAAGACCTTCTAAGCACTGTAGGCGTGATGAGTTTATTTCTGACGAATTTATTGGCTCACCAAATATGTTCTTGCAGTCTAGG
The DNA here is from genome assembly GCF_009829155.1 of Mustela erminea. Classification (NCBI taxonomy): domain Eukaryota; kingdom Metazoa; phylum Chordata; class Mammalia; order Carnivora; family Mustelidae; genus Mustela; species Mustela erminea. The sequence continues at coordinate 35,692,365 of NC_045629.1, read as the reverse complement.
ATTCTAAGCTGTGGCAACGTCTGGAGCATAATTGCTCTGTACCCTTGGAAACAAATCATTCAAAATGAAAAGGCACGCATTAAAAAGTTAATTATTTCTCAAATACAATAAATTTATCACCTACCAGCTATATCACCTGAATGATAAAATTAGTTCTGGAATACAACTAATATACTTGTAAGAAAAGCTACTTAGTCCTTCTCTAGTATGTAATCATTTTAACTATAAAACAAACAAAACACTCTCCACCACCCCTCCCACATAATCCTCCTGGTGATGATCAGAAAGTTAAAAATCATTATTGCTGGATTTATCTTTTGTAAAATTGCTTTAAAGTTATAAATGCATGATACTGGTAAATTTATTCTGAACAGAAAGCCAAACATGTCTTTTATTTGTAATATGAGTAATATAAATATAAATCAGGATAATGTGGGTAACCACCAGAAATTCAGAATTTTGCTAATGAGGCCTTAAATATTATTTTATTTTAGTATTATAAGTATTATTTTATTTTACAATTAAATGTCCCCATCGTTCTCCCTGAAATTAGATATAATTAAGATTAAGATAGGTAATCTATAAGCTATTCAAGAATATTTTCTATGTACAATGAAATATGAGAAATCTGACAAATTTACATTTGGTGTTTAGGCTAAAAGAAACACTTCAACTTTGCTGAAATATAATGTTAAAACCAAGTATTTCTAAAAAGGCCAATGAAGTGGTTGGAAGAACTCCAAAAGAAAGATAGAATCTGGCAAATCAATATTAGAAATTTTGAGGGGAAAAAAGTTATTTTAGTAATAGTAAGTATCCTTTCAATTCTAGGGGGAGGGCAACCGTATTGAAATACCTCGTCAAAAAAAGTGAAAAACAAAGGTTCAAACTGTAGGTACTAGAGATTCTTAGACAAATTGTTAGGGGAAAAAATCCAACTTGGGTGAGTACAGAAAACAAAAATAAAGTTGTTTAAGAAATAAGGCTCCTCCCCCACCCCAAAAAACAGGGTTTCCCCAGAAAACTGAGGTCTGTCCTGATACTTAGGTAGACTCTCTATTATACGGCCTTAGGAAAATAGTTCATCCCAAATCTATTATGTTCTTCTGTGAAATAAAATTATCAAAATGGGTTTCTATTCTGGGAAAAGCCTTCATACAGTTGCATATTAATGACAGTTTGGAGCCAACTCTGTAGCCAACTTCCATTCAAGCTGATCTTTAGAGTATATATTTGTATTTTACATTTGTATCTTATTGCTTGGTTAAGCCATTTGAAGTAAGTGATAATAAGAAATAGTAGTCTGGTCTGCTTTGTATTTACCAACTTCAGTGATTCTGAATTAGATCAAATGGCTTTTTTGGCAGAATCTTCTATATATCATATTATTAAATTAACATATTCACAAACAAAATCAAAAAGGTACACAGGAAAAAATTTTCTTAATATTTCCTGATTCCCAGCTACCTTTTCCACCCTTTCTGCATTTCCTGATTCCTACCTACTTAATACTGGAGGTAGCCATTATTAACAATTTTTGGTATAGCCTTCTAGATATTTCATATATATATAATCAGCAAATAAACACACATATGTTACCCTTTGCATACAAATGATAACCAATTACATGGAATGCTTTCAAATGAGCTTGCTTTTTTCTATCAACAGTGTATCTTGGAGATAACTGCCTATCAATAGCTAAAGAGTCCACATTCTCTTTTTTTAGTATAATACTATGGCTGCATAGTATTATACTGTTTAAGAATAGATCATAACAATCTAATTTTGAGGCATTCACTTGTGGAGCATAACAAATAGCATGAAGGACAAGGGGAGTTAGAGAGGAGAAGGGAGTTGGGGGAAATTGGAAGGGGAGGTGAACCATGAGAGACTATGGACCCTGAAAAACAATCTGAGGGTTTTGAAGGGGCGGGGGGTGGGAGGTTGGGGTACCAGGTGGTGGGTATTATAGAGGGCACGGATTGCATGGAGCACTGGGTGTGGTACAAAAATAATGAATACTGTTATGCTGAAAATAAATAAAAAATAAATAAATAAATATAAAACTGTCTAAAGAGAATTATTTATCAGATAAACATTCTTTTAACTGAATTTGTCTTGATAAAATTACTTATTTGCAATTATGTTTTTCCAAATATATTATAAAAAGTTGCAAAGCTTAAAACAAATTAAAGGGTCACAAATACCAGTTATAGGAAACAAAGGAGCTCTGAATATTAACTGTTACAAAAAGTATTTCTGTTACAAAAAGTATTAATTGCTCATACCTGGTACATGACAGACAGGGTTATCGTCTCCATTTTTTTCCAAAATAAGATTAGTCAAGAAGTTCAATCCTACCACACACTGAAGTAAGTGATGGATACTATCTATACAATTGCTATGTAGGTCAATATATCTAAGTTTATGTTTAATTCCATGAAGGGGAATCAAACCTGCAGTAAGGGGAAAAAAAAAACTCTTCTGAAGCCACCAAAGTCATTTTCCAACAGCTAATTAAAAATAATTCTATACAGAGTAGATTTTGAGGCAAAGAAGCATTAATAAGAAGTCTGCCAATAGCTATACCTAATAAACAGTATGAGTAAAGACATTTGTTATTTTGAAGAAACAGGTTTAGCATCTCTTGAAGCCCTAGCCCAGAGGTTCCTGGTCCCTGGTTCTCTTCAAACAGAATGTATGGACCTCCCAAGGTCAACACATGTACTTCTCTGAGAAGTACATGTGCTCCTCTACACATGTACTTCTCTGAGAAGTACATGTGCTCCTCTACACTATTTTCACCCTAGTCCAAGTCTCCATTATCTCTCACCTAGACCACTGAAATAGCTTCCTAACTGGTCACCTGACTTCCACTCTGATTCTCCTAAAATCCATTCTTCACTCACTCAGCAACCAAAGTGATCCTTTAAAAACATTATGTCACTAGTTTAAAGCCCTCTTATGGCTTCCTATTGCACCTAGAATAATATGCAAACATTTTTACCCAGAGTATGAAGCTGTGATCTGGCCTTTGCCTACCTTCTCATCTCTTTTATTAGCACACTAATCCCTCATTTGCTATGCTCTAGCCATATTACCCATCTTTCTCTTCCTTTATCATGACAAGGTTAAAGATGCCTTAGTGTCTTTGCATGCACTTATCATATATACTGCCTTTATTTATTGAACACATAAATTATTATCATTCTAAGAATTATCTATTAAAACTTACATGGTTGCCTATTATATTTTCTTCATATTTATTATAATCCGATATGAAGTCACTAAATGAACCCTTTCAGGTGTACAGCTCAATGTACATAAGCAAGCATATACAGTTGTATAACTACTACTATAACTGAGATGCAGAACATTCCATCACTCTAGGCAATGTGTCCCATCTTCAACCCCTGGAAACTAGTGATCTGATTACTGCTCCTATAACCTGTCTTGGTCAGAATGTCATATAAATGAAACCATATAGTGCATCCTTCTGTGTCTCACTCCCTGCAGTTAGCCTAATTCTTTTTAGATCTATTCACGTTACTGCCAAGCAGTAGTCAATCAGGCGGATGAATCATAATTTGTCTACTAGGTGACAGACATATGGATGGTTTACAGTTTCAGAAAATTATAAAGAATCATATAAACAGGGGCGCCTCCATGGCTCAGTGGGTTAAAGCCTCTGCTTTCGGCTCGGGTCATGATCCCAGGGTCATTGGATCGAGCCCCTCATTGGGCTCTCTGCTCGGCAGGGAGCCTGCTTCCCTTCCTCTCTCTGCCTGCCTCTCTGCCTACTTGTGATCTCTGTCTGTCAAACAAATTAAAAAAAAAAACATTAAAAAAAAGAATCATATAAACAATATTATATAAAAAGCTATATAATGATATAAACTTTCATGTACAGGTTTTTGAACAGACATGTTTTCATTTCTCTTAAATACCTAGGAGAGGACTGTATGATCATATGGTAAGTGTATGTTTAACATTGTAAGAAACCTTCAAACTCTTTTCCAAAATAGTTGTTCCATTTTCAGTTCTCCTCACAATGTGTGCAAATTCTAGTTGCTCTATAATCTCATCAGTATTTTGTATTATAAATTATAATACAAATATTCTAGTAGGTATGAAGTAGTAATTTGTATTGCCTTAATCACTAAAGATGCTAAACATTTTTTTTTTTCACATGCTTACTAATTTGCCATTTAGATTTCCTCCTGGGAAATGGTTAGCTCAAATCTTTTGCTTATTTTTGAGGGGCTGACATTATCTTATTTTTTGCTTTTCTTCCCCACTACAGGGTATGTCCTATGACAAGAACCTTATCTATCTGTTGTTTTTTTTTTTTATCACTACAGAACATTATTAGATATAGTTATCTTCAATAAATATTTGTTGAGTAAATGAATGAGCAAGCTTATCCAAGACTCACATTCTTCAGATAAGGCAGCTGCATCCAAACAGTAATATTCTTTGCTCAACATCACACAGCAGTGACAGAGCTAGGGTTAATACTCAACTCCACTACTTTCACATCTTTGGGGGCAAAAGTTTTAAAAAATTAATATACTTTTGCTATTCCGGCTTAACAACAGGGAGTAGACTGCTTTAATTTTTTGTATATGAAATACCTGGAATAGGCTAGTATTTTTCTAGTATGGGAGAAAAATAAACACATGAATAAGACTGTTTCAAATATTGCCAGGATTATGATGATAATTAGAAGAATTCTGCCAGTTCTAAGAGATAATTCTTAGAATAATCATTAAACTTTGTTCATTTTTATCAGTATATCACTTTAATCAATTAAAAAATAGGTAAAATTGTTTAACCTTCTTAGACCTGCTTAAAAGTCAAAAAGAAAATTATTTGATCTTCAATTTACAATATAGCCTTTGGAATGTAGTATGGTCCAATATGCTATATGATCCCGTATGGTAGCACTAGTCACATGTGGCTTTGTATGTTTAAACTAAAATTACAAATTCAGTTCCGCACTGCACAAGCCACATTTCAAGCACTCAAGGACACATTTGGCTATTTGTCGCCATGTCGGAAAGAATATTTAATATTTTCGTAACTGTAAAAAGTTCTACTGGAACTATTCTTTATAGTTCTTTAATAATATTCTTTAATAATAAATATATATAATAATATAAATTATTAAAATAAATAATAAATATATATAATAATTTATATAATTCTTTATATGATAGCATATTGATCAATTATTTAAGATTAAAACCTTATTCTCCTGAAGTAAGGCCCTCCTATCCAAGTTTTTTTCTGTTACTGATCACCTAGTTTCACCTAGTTTGTATTCCTATTTTTTATTTAGCCATAGCTTTGGGACCAACAAAAAAAGACTTAAGACTGAAGCACATTCTCTAGATGGCATTTTTGGTCAAAAACAGGATTATTCAGTTTTCAGCATGCTGAGCTTAGCCTAACTTCTCACATGTGGCAAACATTCAGCATTATAGAAAACACAAGATTATCTACTTACCACTAAGATCATTTATTTGGTTATAAGATAAATTCAGTCTAGTCAGATTAGTTAGTGCTTCAAGTCCTAAAATAAAATAAGATAAAATAATGCTATATAGATTACAATACTATTTCAGACAGTTTTGAAGCAAATCTATAGTCTGGTAACAGTGAAATCAATTTTATTGGTATTTTGCAAAATACTTAAAAAATTGTTTACTTTTCTGGAAGAAAACTTTTATGTAGTAAATTTTAAGGTCAGTTTTCAAAAGTTTATGATAGTATTTATTCCATTCTTTTGAGAAGAAGCAAAGTGGACTTAAATCATCTTCCTTATGCAAAATATTACATGAAAATCACTTACAAACCTTCTATTCTTGTGATCAAATTGCAGGACAAATTTAAAGTGCACAGTTTTGTCAGTGTGTTTAGCCCTTCAATTCGATCTATTTGATTAGATGACAGATCTAAGTGTTGTAAATTCCAAACATGATCAATGGCTTCGATTTTTGAGATGTTATTACAATGAAGATTGATGGCATGAAGGGATGAATCTAAAGATAATTCTGATATGCTACAAGAGAAAATATATATTATCAAAAGCAAGTAAAAAACAGATTTGAAAATTATGACCAAATGTAATTAAGATCAACCAAATAGCATGTAGATGATATGCATGTGCTCTACTCATCTTATAATAAAATCCTTCCTACTTGCGGTAGCCTTTTAACATCTTGTAAGGTACAGTGCTTCTTACCACTAATCGGTATTCTGGACCATACAGATAGAGAAGAAACCCACTCAAGAGAGGCAAGTGACCCTGGGCATTTCTACCTTCTATAAGCAACCAAGTCATGAGCATATAATGAAAGCTATAATTGTAATGACGCTGGAATCATAATACCTCAGTTCAAATCTTCATTCTACTACTTTTTCTTTTTTGCTAAATTACTTGAACAAATGAGTTAACCTCTCTAAACCTCTGTTCCCTCATTTAATTTAATTTAATTTCCACAACAATTCTAAGCAATAGGTATCATAAGGATACTGAAGTTTGCAGAAATTAAATAACTTGTCCAAGTTCTTATAGTTATTACCTGAGGCAGTGTAAGTCCAGATCTGGCACTGTACTTTGTAATCTTACTTTCTTTACTGTCTGCAACAGCTATTAACTCAGAATGTAGTCGAATTTCAAAAGAAACCACTAGTTATTACTCTTTTTAGTGAAAAAAAAAGTCCATCCTTCCTTCTATACATTTGGAATGCACCTCCCCTAAATAGAACTCGTCTCTTCATTCTCTCAAGTACAGCTATTTATAACCAGAACCTCTCCTAAGGATGGTAATTTCAGGAATAAAAACTACAGTGCATATAGTTGAGTAGTGCTGGGCAGAGGGACAGTGGGGAATGGGGCCACACAACGTTCTGTAGCAGCTACTGCGGAGGAAACTACTCTGGCAGCAGAGAAGTGAGAAGTTTAGTGGTCAGGGAGTAAAAGGAAAATGAGGAATTCTGGTGTGCTTCCAAATTAGAATCAAGAATCTCAATTCAAAATCAAAAATCAAAACCACTTTAGGTATGTCATAAGGTCATTCAGCTCCTCCCTTAAACTTCAGAATGAAGCACATAATGTGTGTCAGAAAAAGATAAAGCATTTGTAAATTTGAAACTACCAATCTCTAAATGTCACTGCTGAAGTGTTTTCCAATTCCCTAGCTCCTGTCATTTACTGAGCTATCATTGTGCTTGCTATTAACACATGCTCTTAATGACAGTCATTTATTTTCTCACACATTTCAGTTTCTGGAAATTAGTGCTGTGCAGATAATCTGCTACAGTGGAAAAAGCATAAAGTGAAATTAGATAGAAATAGGTTTGAATTTGCACTTGGTGGCTTACCAACCGGAAGAAGTTGGGAACACTATTTACATCCTCTGAATCTCAGATCGGTCACTTGTAAAATTACTACCTTGTAGAATTATTGTGAGGAGTAGTGATAACATATATGGTATGTACACACAGATGGCGCTCAGTAAATGGCACCTATTAAACATAAATGTAAATATTCCTTTAAAAGCCATCTCCCTGGGGTCTTCTGGCAAATTTGAGATCACCATCCAGAAAAGGATGGTTTAATTTTCAGCAGCAAGGCTCCGCATAAAGCAGGGCATGCCACGAAGGAACAGCAAGTGCTGTTCGCGCACAGCAAGGAACTGCCTGTAGATCACTATGGCTAATCAGAGAAATGGAGAAATGGTAAGAGGTTAATGCCGAAAAGGTAGACAGGGGTCAGTTAGTAAAGAATCAAGACCCTAGTAAGACATGCATAAATTTGGGCTGCATGTAAGAAGGAAATGATTGGCTAAATAGGATGTTTAGTACTCCCAAAAAGTTTATGTATATATGGATCATAGTGCTTTGCAAAGGAGAAATTAGAAGGGAGGCAAAGAGAATCGAGGAAAACCTAATTAAGAGCAGTAAACCTTCCCTCCACGGTTGCCAAATTTAACCAAAGCGCCACTTTTTGTCAAGATAAGAGAAAGAGGAGCAGACACAAGACGGAACCCGAGACGACCAACCACGACAGCGCAGGCAAAGGAAGAATAATCCGTCAAGAAAGGAGAACCAGTGAAGAGGGAGGCGGGCCAAAGACTGGTGGAGAATGAGATCGTAGGGCAGTGTCCAGGCTACTCAGAAGGCCAAGGAGGAAAGGAATGAGGACTCGTTGGACCTGGCACTTCAGAAGAGCAGTTACGGCGCAGTAAGGCCGCGGGGAGCCAGACAGCGTCTGTGTGCCATCCGGGTGGAGCTGTGGCGCCCCGGCTCCGGGGCGGCTTGCTATCTACGGCGGCCGCCTGCGGACCGCGCGGGCCGCTCCCGGCTGCGGAGCACCCTTTACCTCCGCAGGCCTTTGTCCATGAAGCACAAATCCCCGCAGATGCTGTCGCCGTCTTCATTTTCGACTTCCGCCTCCACCGGCGCCTCCATGGCACCGGTGACGGGGACCGTGGTCTTAACCGGCGCCCAGAGCTGGGTGGGAGAGCCCGGAACACGCCTTCTCGGTGAGCGGAAGTCCAGGCCGAGGGGGCGGGGGCGAAGGCCCCCCGCCCCCCTCCAACTGACAGCCGGGCACTTTGCCGCCTTGACAAGTGCCGTAAAGCGGGAAGCCCGGTTTTCTTCCCCAAGGGCTTCTCTCCCTTTTACGGTATCCACGGCGCGACTCTTGGGACTTTCCGTAAAGGGAAACATCATCCCGTGTGTGTGTGTGGTTGTTGGGTGAAGAGTGGGTTTTTCTTGAGACGCTCTCCTGTATGATTTTTGCGTCGTAGGCGACTGACTTCTTGAAGGCGAGTTAGCAGCAGTTTGTCTTTACAGAACTGTAGTCATACATACCCTTAAGTTATTCCTCCATCGGCCATTGCACCTACTGTTGATTTAGTAAGCATTTATGGGATGCCTTACAAATGCCAGGCACTTCCCCGTGACAGGAGGAATAAGTTGAAGCCCATTCTCGTTCTCTGGAAGCATTCACAGTTCAATGGAGGAAACAAAGAATTGCCGTGCAACGGGGTGAGCGCTAGAAATAGCACAGGAGCATTTAAACCCACTGTATAGTGATGTGCGTAGCGGGACAGTTTTCTAAAAAGTTTTTTGGTGACTGAGCAGATCCTTGCTAGGTCAAGGGGAATTCTGGAAGTGAATGGCATTCCAGGTAGGAAAACAATAGTGGTAGAAGGTGGAAAAAAACAAAAACAAAACTGGTTAGATTGCTCTCTAACTCATGGGAATATTTTTTAAAAATATCAGGGGCGCCTGATTGGCTCAGTGGGTACAGCATCTGACTCTTGATCTTAGGGTTGTGAGTTCAAGCCCCACCTTGGGCAAAGAGCCGACTTTAAAAAAATTAAAAAATGGAAAAAAAAAAAAAGCTGTGTCAACTCTGAACCTGTTACTATCTGGAACTCAAATCTTTGGTGGCATCTGTTAGCAGTCAAATAAAAGCCTAACTTTCTACTCTAATATTGAAGATGTTTCCAGACTTTAAATGCCATTAGTCTCCTATTATTTAGCTATACCTTTCACATAAAATTTGTAACCACAACTCCCTGTTTCCTATAACCATGTGCTTTGCCATATGTCTGCAGCCCCTTTCAATAAGAAGTGGAAGTAGAATCTTCTCAGTGGCTTCTTGATTCCTGGCTTGCTTGTGACTTTTTCTTTTTGGCCAATAGAATTCATTTAGTTCTAGTGGTGGACCTCAAGACACCTTGCATGCTTCTGCTCCCTCTCTTGGAAAACTGGCTGACCTGCCATCTGAACAAGCCCAGGCTAGCCAACTGGAGGAGAGCTACTACACAGAGCAAAAACAAGTCACTCCAGCAAGGGATGCACAGATACATACATGAGCTCAGAAGCGCTTAGTTGAACCAACCCCAAAGTGCAAAATAACAGAAATGTGAGCTAAATAAAGTGTTTTGTGTTAAGCCAGTAAATTCTGGAGAAAATGTGTTATGTAGGATAACATGATTGATAATAGTATGACTAATAATCCATGACTGAATATCTATTAAACTAAATTTTCAAAGAGGATAAGGATTATACTGTAACCTAAAACAAATAACTGATATAAGAAACAAATTATGTTGCAATGTTATTAAATGTATTGGGTCTTTCCTCCAAAGTCATGGGCATTATAATTAATTAATAAAAATATTGATTATTGTTAGTGAAGTTCAAAAATTGTAGATTGTATCTGAATTGCCTTAGCACTTAAGTATTGACTTTTTATTTATTTTTAAAGATTTTATTTATCTATTTGAGAGAGAGTTAGTGCAAGCAGGGGGAGTGGGAGAGGAAGAAGCTGACTCCCTGCTCAGCAGGGCCTTGATCCTAGGACCCTGGCTGTGACCTGAGCCAATGGTAGATGTTTAACCAACTGAGCCACCCAGGTGCCCCAAGCATTGAATTTTTAAAATGATAGTTAGATGAACTAATATTACTATTGTTTGTCTGGTTTGTTTTGTTTTGTCTTGTTTTTTAGCACAAATGCTTAGAAACTGGTTTTGCTTCAAAATTCCTTTCTTGAAAACAAAATTTGTTAAATAAGTTTCTATAGGACACTTTAGTTCTCAAATTCAAAGAGCCTATCATTAATATTCTAAATAATATGTAAACAACACTTCTCAGTTACTACACTCTGTAGTTTTATATTTTTATTTTATTTTTTTAAAGATTTAATTTATTTATTTGACAGAGTTCACAAGTGGGCAGAGAAGCAGGCAGAGAGAGAGGAGGAAGCAGGCTCCCCACTGAGTAGACAGCCCAATGTGGAGCTTGATCCCAGGACCCTGGGATCATGACCTGAGCCAAAGGCAAAGGCTTTAACCCACTGAGCCACCCAGGCGCCCCAAGTAGTTTTGTATTTTTAAACAAAACTTCAGTTTATTTTGGATTTGCTTTTCATGCGATCTGTAAAGTATTTATGGGTGTAAAATGGGTAATATATTTGAAATCAGCCTTACCAATGTGAGATCGGGGATGAGATAGGCAGTCAGAAGGGTCAGCAAGGTAGCATTGTGGGGGAGGCAGAGAGAACACTGTCTATTCTGGAAATGGTAAGTTGCTTAGATAGACTAATGGGTGGTGAAGGTGTGTGTGCACATGGGAAAGCAAGAGGTGAGGCTAGAAAGTTAGGCTTGGCTCAGATCTTGAGAACCTGCAATGGCCAGTTTAGAAGTTGGTATTTGTTGAAGGAAGGTTGGGATGGGGTGAGAGTGTGGTAGTTATAAACAGCTGTGAGTGAGGTTAGGAGGGGATGCAAGAACTCAAGAGAGGGTATTTAAGCAGGGAAGTGACAGGATTAGATTTGTGTTTTATGACATCTCTAGAGATTGAGTAGAGGCTGAATTGGAGGGAGATTAGAGGTGACTATATAAATTAATAAGGTTGTTGCATTAACCCACACGAGGAAAATGGAGGACCGGACAAAGTCCCTAGGGGTCTGAATGATGAGAGGAGAATACCTGAGGAGAAATTAGTAAGTTAGATTTTATAAGCTTTGTTTCTTGATTTAGATATAGCGTATAAGGTAACCATGGTTGTTTCCTCCTTCCTTTCTGATTTGGAATATCTTTTAGTGTTTTACTGAATTCTTGAAGGATCAAAATATAATGGTGGTATTATATTCTGTAATTTTTTTAAAAGATTTATTTTATATTTATTTTAGTTAGAGCAAGAGAGCAGGTGAGGGGGGCTGGAGAGGAAGAGAGGGAGAGAGAATCCTAAGCCAACTCTGCACTCAGCCCCACGCGGGCTCTATCTCATGACCCCAAGTTCACAACCTGAGCCAAAACCGAGAGTTGGATGCTTAACTGACTGCACCATGTAGGTGCCCTTACAGTCTATAATTTGTATTTGTTTTTTTCTATTAGAATCTACATAGCACTTTTATGTTAATTTCTCTGACAAGATACACCAGGCTATCATTTAGCTTTTTAATCATCTAAAATATAGTTAAGCTTTAAAAAAAATAAAACCCAAAGCTTTTAAAATTTTACAGTGACTTTATACATTCAGATCTCAGAGTAGAACTTCCAGTGAGTAGTGTGGGCCTGTAAAATCAATCAGGTTTGTGACCTCTGGCCTTGAAAAAATTGCATTACTCATGGATTCCAGTCATTTAGTTGACTATACCACCCCTTCCAAACACATATTGTGCTTGTACATTTCTCTATGCCAACCATTACATACAATATTTTTGTAATTTGTGTTTTGTTGGTGTATTACTTTATCTAGAATATTTGGAGTTATTTCTTTTCACAAAATTGAACTTTCTAGATATCTGGACTTCTTTCACATGGAACTAATCCTTAAAAAATTTTAAATTTGGTGGAATATTTTCTAATATACTCTATATGCTATCCTACATTCTTAAATTATATCAAATATAATTTAATATATTCTTAAAATCTTATTGTCATAAAAATTTACTGTATTATATAAAACATATATATTTGGTATTAGAAAATTATTTTTCTTATGAAAATAATATTGGCTAACTATAGAAAATGTTGTGAAGTATGAAAATTAGTAAAATCCACTTGTTATCTTAGAGACACTACTATTAATCTTTTGTTATATCTCTATTTAGTCATGTCTATGCATGTACGTAAATGTGAACATGAGAAGTAATACAATTCATTGTAGTAAATTTAAACGTTTACTGGATTACAAATAAATTGCAGCAAATTCCTAAAATATATGGGGCCAAAGGGGTTCAGAAAAAATCTCTTCAAAATGTGCCACTTTGGCATGCAGACTGTTTTGAGCTGAAGGCATTCAAGACCCTAAGGGCTCAAGATAACATTTTGCCCCTCCCTTAACTACTTAGAAGAATCTAAATTGGAGGAGTCTTTCTCTGAGTAAGAGTTGAATAGAGAGAAATTTTATCTGAATGACCCATCTGTATCGCAGGGCAAACATCTAATTAACCATCATCTTTTCTTATTGCCCTGTGCATTAACAACCTCCTTTCCTCTTCCATTCCTTACCTCAAGATAGCATATATGCCTATTTTTTTTTTTAATTCATTTGAAAGAGAGAGACAGAAAGAGCACAAGCAGGGTTAGAGGGAGAGAAGCAGACTCCTCACTGAGCTGGAAGCCTGACATGGGGCTCCATCCCAGTATCTGGAGACCTACTTGAGCTGAAGGCAGAGGCTTAACCATCTGAACCACCCAGGTACCCCATATATGCCTCATTTTACCTTTCAGACTTTGAACCTCTCATGTTTCTGGGATTCCCATATGTATAAAATTAAATTTGATTTTCTTCTGTTAATCTGTCTCATGTCACTTTAAATTTTAGAACAGCTGGAAAAACCTTTGAAGGATAGAGGAAAATTTTTCTTCACCAGCACTTTTGGTGAGCCCGGGAGACTGGCTAGGCATGGCTCATTCTGAAGCTGTTGCAGTAGAAAGATCCTGGGACTTCTCATAGAACTGTAAAAGGTAAGAATTCTTACCACATCAGACTCCTGCAGAGTCCAGTGGAAGCAGAGTGGTGAGAGTCCTTTTTTTTCCTTTTCTAAATGTACATTAGCAGGAGAAAATATTTGTGGAACTAGCTCTTTGGTTTCAGTGACTGGTTATTTGATATGAGTACTTTTGGTTTTTATTAATCCTTTTCCTTTCAGAGATGGTCTGTCTGCTGTGTCATTCTGTATCCTGAGAGCTTGCCTTTTTTGGCCAGTGAGAATACTCTCTTTGATCTCTGACAACTGGAGGATGCATGTACTGCTGTGAATCTGGTGGACAGCCCTATGTGGATCCAATAGTCTTCATCCAACTATGTCAGCTCTCAGGGGAATCGTCCTAAGAGACCCTAGTCCAAAGTGGCTTTCATCATCTCAACCTTTGTTTCTGTGCTTATTGTTGGAAAAAATCCCATTCCAGTAGTGCCTGCCCACTGTCACAGATTACCAAGTCTATGACTAGAGGCTTCTCATGTTTTCTTAGGAGACTAGAGACACCTTACCATCTGCACTGAAGGCCTTTGGTGTCTTAGACTAATTTTGAGAGTGAACTTTTTGAATCATGGGGGCTACATCGTCTATACCTACTCCAGGAATGTCTCTTGAATCTGTGGTAAAAATTTATTCTAAGCTAGGAAAGCAACTTCCAGGTCTTTCCATGAAAAGGCCTACTGGTTTAAGTCACTATTGAGAACTCCTCTTCAATGGTCAGATGATGGATCCTTTGATTTGGCTGTATTAGAAAGAAAAAAATTTTAGGGAGCTGTCATCCTAAATGATTCATTGGCATCTGTGGAAGACCAAATTAAAAGGAGTACACAACGAAATGCAATGACTACACGTAGAGACTCCCATAAGATGTAAGAATAAGAGCAGAAATTAGACTCAGAATAAAAATTAAATGTAAATTTTCCTTCTCAAAATCTGGCCCCATTTTCCTGTTTTAGCTAACTTTTTTGGTTGCAAGATTTACAGCGAGCCCTGTAGCCCAATCTCTAGGCTTAGAGTGGATGGATTACTCAAGCAAATGCTGAAAGTCAGGAAGCGAATTTAGCAGAAGCCCCTGGGACAGACAGTAGGACTCATTGTCCTTTACTCTGTAATCAGGCTTTGCAGCTCCTGGCCTTCTTATGTAATGTCCTCTGTGAATAAATCTTAGACCCCCACTAAAAGAATTCATGTCCCCTGGAGAGCAGCATATCTTTTCAGAAGATTCTACCAAATTTAGATGAGAATTAGAAAGATCTTTGGTCATTCTTTCTCATAGTGCAAAGAGATAACCAGAATTTCTCATATGCACTCCTACAAATGATCGATCAGCTGAAGACTGATTTTCAGGGGCTGATAGAAAAGGAAAATAAAATTTCACAATGACCCTTTCTTTCTAAATCAAACCCATTGGCTATTGATCTTTTCTCTCCCAGGGATAACTATTACTTTTTTGCTTGTCTCATTTTGTCGCCTACCTGAGGCATGCGGATTGTTGATTCTTTTGGTTATTTTGGGGAGTCACTGGATCTTGTGAAGGTAGTATCCTTTGCATCCTCTTTAGGGACTCCTCTTAAACACAAAGAAGGATTATTCAGTGCTGCCAGAAAAATTTGCTATTTATCCTGGCTGAAAACTGACAAGATACTTAAAAGAATTAAAAAAAAAAAAGCTCCATAGTCAAAAGTTGGCCAGATTGGAAGCTGATATTCAGAGCTGATAAGAATTTTTTTAGACTTTTTCCCCTAAGCTAAAAGAAAATTATGTACCAGAAGGAAAGGAGCAATTGAAGATAATAAAGTTGGATAGATATATCAATTTATCATTTAAGTTACAACGTGATATTCTGAGAAATTGAGAACTACTGTCCTTATATTACAAATCTTTGCAAAACTAGAAATATGGACCCAGAAAGAATTCAAGGTCAATCTGTCTTTTTCTCTTTTTTTAACCAATGCCAAGAACGTGAATGGATAAAGATGTATGTATATGTGCGTGCGTGTGTGTTTGTGTGTGTGTGTTTATACATTATATATATATGTATATGTATATATTATTCATCCATCAAAAATAATGAAATTTTGCCATTTGCACCAATGTGGATGGAACTAGGTTGTATAATGCTAAGAGAGATAAGTCAGTTAGAGAAAGACAAATACCATACGATTTCACTCATGTGAGGTTAAAAAAAACCAAAATTGATGAACATAGGGGAAGAGAAGGAAAAATAAAATAGAATAAAAACAGAGAAGACAAACCTAAAAGAGAGTTTTACTACAGAGAATAAACTGAAGGTTGCTGCTTGGTAGGTGGGTAGGGGGATGGGGAAATGGGTGATGGCATGAAGCGGGACACTTGATATACTGAGCACTGGCTGTTATATGCAACTGATGAATCACTAAATTTTACCCTGAACTTAATAATCACCATATTTTAACTAACTTGAATTTAAATTAAAAAAAAAAAGGGGGGGGCGCCTGGGTGGCTCAGTGGGTTAGTTAAGCCTCTGACTTCGGTTCAGGACATGATTTCAGGGTCCTGGGATTGAATCCCGCATTGCGCTCTCTGCTCAGCGGGGACCCTGCTTCTCTCTCTTTCTCTCTGTCTGCCTCTCTGCCTACTTGTGATCTCTCTCTGTCAAATAAATAAATAAAATCTTTAAAAAAAAAAATCAAAGTTCTTCCAAAGTAACCAAAGAAACTTGGATACTCTCTGTGCTCTTTGAAAAGAGATTTTCTTTTCACAGCTCAACCAAAGAACAATTCTTTGAAATGCAAACTTTAGGGAGAGGTTTCTCAACTGAAGGAAAAGAAAAAAAGAAATTTTGGAGGAAAGAGGAAGTATTTGGAAATTGGACAAATGAAAAATCTTCTCTATAAATATTAGTAATTACAGGTCTCTGTATCTGTTCATATGTATATAAGTCGGAGAAAGTTAAATGTATATATAATAAGTCAGAGGAAGCTCATATATAAGTAAGTCAGAGAAAGACAAACACCATATGGTATCACTCATATGGAATTTAAGAAACAAAACTAATGGACATAGGGGAAAGTTCTTATATATATCTATATATAGATACATATACACTATATATGTAAGTTCTTATATGTGTATGAAGTTTTTTATAGAACTATGTATAAGAAAATTTGTATATATATATATATGTATATATATATATATATATATATATATATAGGTATATGTATGTGTATAGTATGTTGTAGATGTCTGGAATGTTTTTACAGATGGTGTATTGCCAGAATTTGTAGAAGAGCTCTATATAGTTAGTTTGAAGGCAAGCACTTGTAAGGATTAGCTACTCTAAAACCCTCAGAAATATAAAAACTAACCCAAATGCTTTTTAGTTCACATGATCTACGATCAATCTTTAATGAATAATAGCTAAATGAAGTGTGTTGATTTAATTAAACTAGACATGCCTTTAGAGCTATCACTACAAATATAATACTTTTATTGTACCTGGATTTACTAATCAAATAAGCGTATATTGTAACTGTTAAAAAATTTTAAACCGCGGGCTGCCAATTTTAAACCGCGGGCTGCCTGGGTGGCTCAGTGGGTTAAAGCCTCTGCCTTCAGCTCAGGTCATGATCTCAGGGTTCTGGGATCGAGCCCCGCATCTGGTTCTCTGCTCAGCAGGGAGCCTGCTTCTTCCCTCTCTCTCTGCCTGCCTCTCTGCCTACTTGTGATCTCTCTCTATCAAATAAATAAATAAAATATTTAAAAAACATTTAAATCCCAACAACAACAATAACAAACAGTTTGGGATAATGGCTGTCTTTGTCCATGTCTCATGTGAGTGATCTGAACATAATTGTTAACAGCAATTAAATTGAATAGATGCAAATAAGATAAAAAGTTTGTAAGTGAACTTTAAAAATAGTTTTACCAAACCTTTTTAGTAACTTAAAACTTTAAATTTGCTAACTTAAGTGATGAGTTAAGTTAAATTCATTAACTATCTACATCATTTCCAAATAAGATGAAATAGTGAAACTTTACTGAATATAAGTTTATTTGCTTTTGAATTCCTCATTATGGAGAAACTAAAGATAAATTTGGGTCTCTTGGTAAACATATTTTGTGCTTTATTGAAAGATTGTACTATGGAGACACACATGGTTCTAGAAACTATGAAAAGTATTCAGAAATTTACCAATTTAAAGAGACCTGGTATAACAGTCCGCATTTGTTTACTTCTTAGTTTTCATTAGAAATTAAGGTTTCTGAGAGTTAAGGATTCTAATAAATGTAATTAAGACTATTAGAAATAATAAGGGAAACATCTCTGTATGCAAAGAGACTAAGATGTGTGTTTTTAGTAAGAAAAGGTATAAAGAGTAGAAGTGCCTTGTTTTGGTTAAAGGAAAAGAAAATAATTTTGTCCTACAACACTGAAAAGAAATAAAGTTAAAAAAAAAGAAAATAAATAAATAAATAGTGAGGTTGACTAAAAAGGGGAAGTGTAGGACAAAATTTGCATATTAAAAAAAGAAAGTTGTAGAAGGTTTCTGGAAAAGGGATTTTGGAAAGGAATTTTATGCATGGTCAGTGATGTGGGAAACAAAGGCAGAAGAAAAATTATTAAATTTCCTTGTTATTTACAGTCTATTGCCAAGTCCTTAAAACAGGCAGAGTGACCTATCTCTAGGAACTCAGCTACTACCTGGATGTCAATACTTTACTAAGGCAAAAGGCCTTAGTCTGATGGCAAGTCTTATCCCAATCCCCAGGATCCTATAAGTTTACATTAACATATAAAAATTCCTTTGAAAATGTCCTTTATCTCTACTCCCCAAGATACATGTTGGCAATCATCCTCCAAACATATGACCCACTGATACACACGTGAAGGGTCTTATGACTCAGGTTTTATTAGATAGTAATTGTCATTTTTTTAAAAAGATTTTATTTATTTATTTGACAGACAGAGATCACAAGTAGGCAGAGAGGCAGACAGAGAGAGACGGAGAAGCAGGCTCCTTGCCGAGCAGAGAGCGCGATGTGGGGCTTGATCCCAGGACCCTGGGATCATGACCTGAGCTGAAGGCAGAGGCTTTAACCCACTGAGCCACCCAGGCGCCCCAGTAATTGTCATTTTTAAAAAAGATTTTTATTTATTTATTTATTTGACAGAGATAGAGCAAGAGTGCACAAGCAGGGGGAGCAAGAGAGTGAGAGGGAGAGGGAGAAGCAGGCTCTCTGCTGAGCAGGGAGCCCAGTGTGGGGCTTGATCCCTGGACCCTGGGATCATGACCTGAGCTGAAGGCAGATGCTTAACTGACTGAACCATGCAAGTGCCCTTACATTGTCATTTTTTTTTTTTTAAAGATTTTATTTATTTATTTGACAGAGAGATCACAAGGAGGCAGAGAGACAGGCTGAGAGAGAGAGAAGCAGGCTCCCCTCTCAGCAGAGAGCCTGATGTGGGCCTCGATCCCAGGACCCTGAGATCATGACCCGAGCCAAAGGCAGAGGCTCAACCCACTGAGCCACCTGGTGCCCCTACATTGTCATTTTTGACGGAGATACATAGACTCAAATATGACCAGACAGCTTTAATGAACTAAAGTTGACTTTATAGAGTCAGTGAAGCCCCTTGGAAAAATTAGCTTGGTACCTTGCTTCTCAGGTTCCTGGCAATCTCACCAGGTAAGAAAGGAAGGTCGCTTCCTGGCAGCACAGGAACCTCAGGATATTTTGGGGAACTGGATAAGAAGGAATTTACCTAAATATATAGATATTGTTGGCAAGTCTGATGGCAAGCATTTGGCTTCACTTCTTAGCCTCAGATTGTGTTAAAAGTTCAATCTGATGATTTCTCATAAGAACTTCTAGCACAGTAGTTTTAAAAAGAACCTATATGGTCACTCACTTTTCTTGCTGCACTTACAGAAATAATCTACCAAGTTTATTTTTTTTTTGAAACCAGATTTACTTTGCAAGCAAATTAGTCTTAACTTAGCTATCTTTGGTGGACATGAAGGTGATTTTAGAGAGAAAATTTATGTTTCAGTAACACACCTTTGTGGATATTAGAGTCAAGTTCTTTTGTCTTTGAGGGCTTGTGTTTGCCTATAAACTGGACTGGATCCTGAATTCTGGTTTTCACAGATATCTGACTAAGATTTTCCAACCTAAAATTTGCAATTTTCTCCTTTTCTTTTGACTTGGCATCATTGAGAACTAAAGCTGCCCTTTTCTCTGAAATCCTGCAAACTAAAGCTAGATAATATTAATGTCAGAGAAATCATTCCAACAGCCTGTGTTTAGATGATCTTTGTGCCTGTTGCTATATGGGCCACTCAGAAAGATCACTAGAGACATTCAAACTTTAAACCAGGAAAATCTGTCAGATTGCCACTGTCTGCCATTATTCTGTCAGAAGATGCTTCAAGTCTGACATCTAGAAGTCTCACTGGCAGCACCCAGGACCCAGACACTGGGCTTATAATTTGCTCCAATCATTAACCTTTGTTTCTCTTTTGTTTCTATAGAGATGGCTCTTATTAATTACCTGATTGCTTGCCCAATATAGGCCTAACATTGGGAGCCCACTTGCAAGACTGCCTCCTGAAATGAGATATAACTGCTTAACTCAATTGATCTATTCTCAAGACTGAGGCTGGTTCATTGAGGTACATACTAGTCTATCAGTTTAGCTTCTGGACTGTGAAATTTCTTTAAAGTTTCAAAGGTGGGACTGAAGGGATGTAGAACAAATGTCCCCAAAATGCACCATTTTGGCATGTGTGCTATTTTGAGCTGAAGGCAACTGAGACGCTGCAGGCTCAAGAGAAACTGTTGTCTCTTCTATAACTACCTAGAAGCCACACAGCTCAGCACCTAAAGAGGTCACCCTGGCCTCTTTCAGAGAGAAAAGTAGAGTATGCCACAAAGGCTTTGACCTATCTGGGAGCTGTTGGAGGGGCTGGTTTATGTCTCAGCTTACATGGAGCACCAAAGGAATGACCATAGTTCATGAGCTAAGGACACAGGAAGCAGGAAGAATGGCTAGCTGCATGCCCAGCACAGCTCTGCTAAATTGGGAGAAGTTAAGTATTTGAGGCTTCTCCACAGGAAGAACAATAGAGCATCCTTCTTTGATCTGGCCCCTAGTGGAAGTCAGACAACAGAGGGAGCAAGAGCTTATGGGCTCCTGAAGAAAAACACATAGAGACTGGAAAAGCAGTAGAAAAACAAAAACAAACAAATGGAAACCCCCCAACAAAACAGAGCTGGGTTTTTGAAAAGATAAACAAAATTGATTAACTGTTATGTAGATTGACAGAAAAAAGAGAAAGTTAAGCTAGAAAAAGATAAAAACATACCCTAGATTCATTGATTAAAGAAGAAATTGTAATTATCATAAAAGAAGCAAAAGATAGGTTCAATATTCTGTCATAATTAAGGAAAATCTTAGCAAATTGAGAAAAGATGATGATGCTTTAATTAAATAATGGGCATTTTCCAACCAGCTACAGCAAACATCATCTTTAATATAAACACATAGAAGTATTCTCATGGGAGTCATGAGCAAGATAAGGATATAAGGATTCCTTCTCTTTGAAAATGAACTTAAACCAATGTTATAAGAAAGAAAAATGATTTTTCTTTAATTTTAAGAATTTAAAAAGAAGGGGGGCGCCTGGGTGGCTCTGTTGTTAAACATCTGCCTTTGGCTCAGGTCATGATCCCAGGGTCCTGGGAGGTAGGGCCTGCTGAGCAAGGAGTCACTTCTGGTTGTATTCCCTATCTCACTGTCTCTGTCTCCATCAAATGAAAAAAAGTCTTAAAAAATTTTTTTTAAAAATAAATAAACTGCTTTTATTTGTAGATGATATGATTTTCTTTCTATAGTCTCTTGGATTTTCTAAATTGACATAGCAACAAAAATTATAAATGATTATGGAGTAAATATAACAGGAAGTGTGCAGAATTTTATGGAGAAAACTAAAGTTTATGGAAGGACCCATTCCTCCCCAAAAAGTTTAATCTAGAGAAAGCTATAATCATCATTCTAAAGATGTCAGTTCTTTCGAAATATACTTCCAAATAAAATTCCATCACAATAAGAATCCCAACTTAATCTTTCATGGAACTCAACAAAATTATTCTAGAATATATACAATTTCAAAAATTAATTTTGAAGGTGAAAAGAGACTTCATATTTGAAATGACAGTGCGTTTTAATTTAATGATTTTAATGGTGATGTCTTCAAGTTCTTGATGGTTACTGTCAAAAGGAAACTGCTTACACAAGTAAACAATAAATTTACAAAATTATTTTTTTCATAGTCCTCTGTTTTGTATCTCTGCCAGCTAATATTCTAATATTAGCTGCCAGCTAATATTGCCAGCTAATCTGCCAGCTAATATGCTCTACTGCCCCAGCTGTGGTCCAAAACATCTAGAACCTTGCATAGAAAAAGCTATGATACATACCTACAGCCAGATAGTAATAAGGTTTGAGCAGCTATTCTTAAAAGATAAACAAAAAGTTTGATCCAAAGACTGAGGAAAGAAACAGAGTATCCAAGAGATCTTTTGAAAAAATAATTTGGTGCTCTTTTAAGGAAGGTTGGCCCCAGCCCTGCATGTGTAAGAATGGCAATGATCATCAGTGTGGCACAAATAGTCCAAAATCCCAGGGAGACAGCTAAGTTCAGTGAAGTGTATTTTAACACTGCTGATAAGAGACACAAAGATTCCTGTTCCTAATGTGGCACTAAATATTAAAATATTTCCATAGAGGAGTTCTTTTGCTCTTGGGAGTTGCATGTTTTTGTCTTTTTCCATTTTCTAAATTATGAAAAGTAATTTTGAAATTTAACATGGATTGCCGTTTTTTTTTTACACTTTCCTTCCATGTTTCTGGAAGTTTCTTCAAACATTGATGTTTCCGTAATTTAGCCATCTCATCCTTCCACAAGCATTTTATTATTGAATCTAATTTGGTTCTGTAAATGATTGACTTGTGAATTGTTCTATGATTTTGTGAATTCTTTTAAGGCTGGAGTTAAAGTGTGTCTCATGTTAATTATTTTTTAAAAGATCACATATGCCAGTGAACAAGTTAGTCACAGCTAATTAAGAAAGGAAGATTTCAAAAGTTCTGGGAAGAGAAATCTCCTCTGCGGTTGTAACACTGATATTATTTAACTTTGTAGATGAGTACCAAGAGAAGAAATTGTAGTTTAATGGAAAAAATGTAAACTTGCATTCAAGTGAGCAAAGATTTGAATACCACTCTGTCACTTACTAGTGGCATGGTTTTTAGCAAGTTGTGTTATTTTTTTGGAATCCACATTTCTTCATTTATAAAATGAGGATAATAATTTCATATTGCAGGATCAGCAACATAGTACTGAATGAGACCGTATATGTGAAATATCTATTGGATTGTTTCACATATTAGGATTAATTTATATATCTATACTGGCTATGGGTGTTTATACAAACCCATCTAGTATTAAATGTATGTAGGCTACTATTCTTCCCCTATTTTATCTTAATCTGCAGGCTTTAGTCCACCTAATATGTATTCATTAATTCAAACATTTATTCATTTGTTAATTTTGTGGCAGAATCAGTTATGGAGAAATTAACTTGTATTTTATTTGTTTTGATGTTTTGTTCATTTCATGCATAACATGTAATGAGGCTAAGATGTATATTAGACCCTAGGTTGGACTCAGGGTTGTATACTTCTTCACAGCAGACTGAGACTCATTAGCTCAAACTTTTACACTTCCAATTGTTTTTTTTTTTTTTTTTTACACACCCAATTATTTTAAGCATAGTCCAAATAAACATATTTTTAGCCATTTAGAACTTGCTTGCTTTGCATATCGCACAAAACTGTGCTTCACTTGTAAACTTTGCTTAATAGGTAAGGTAAGCCCAGGACAATTAAGATCCCAAGCCACTGCTGCCTTTGGGGGCTCTCTGACTCAGAGTCTGCCTACTTGCTGCTGAGTGATAACACCTAGATATGCAAACCTTCCAACTGGAATCTCCTTTCCCCCAGGAATTCCCTTGTTGCCCTCCCCTTTTGGTTGGTGGCTTTCCAAGGCCTCTGAGAAGTCTCATGCTGTGAGTGTTTTCCTCTACATCCAAACCGGTTAAAGTGTTATCCAAATAAAGCTTGTGTCTCCTACCACCATGTCCTGATCTTATCTCTTTCCTTGATCAGCCTCAAAGTCTCTGGAACCCCCTAAAATGCAACAAATATTTATCTAACACCTACTATATGAAGGATTGAAACAGACAAAAACCTTTTGTATTCTAATCAGGACACAGTATTTTGTATCTTAGAGGAGAGATAAGTGAACAAATAAATACACGGATAATATGTCAGGTGGTGACGAATGATGGATGTTGCTTGGGGTAGAGTAGTAGAGGTGGTGGTGATGTTTCTGTGGAAGGAAAAGGTTAGTAATTGGCAGATAAATATTTCCCAACCACAGGGACATAAGAAGAGAATTTCACCTTCAGCTGATCTTTTCACAATATCAACTTTCAGGATTTTATCTTTTGGGGACAAATAAATGAGTATCTTATTGGGTCTGATAGTTTCTGCTTGTTTTTGGTATTTCTGTAAGAGAATGAGAGCTTGGAGCTGCCTATTCTGCCATTTTGCTGCCATCACATAATCTGTTTTGGTTTTAATCACAAACTTGCTAGCCTGTGGCTTGCATTTTTACTATGTTTATAGTATGTGTTCTTCTTGAAAATTTTAAAATGTATTTTTTGGGAAATTTTAAAATTTAAATACTGTGTAATCCAGATCTTTTTTTTTTATGACTTGTGCTTTTCATATTCAGTTAGCTGATCCCTGTTTTGATGCATTAAACTACTCTGTTAAGTAAGGGACTGTCTTATTTATAAGAGCTGAGTTTTTAAAAATTTTTAATTTTTAGAATGTCTTTCATTTATTTAATTTTTTATGCTTTAGCCCTAAACAAGATAAAAGTCAGTTTTTTCAACACATTTTCTTCGGTATAATGGCTCTTCTCCAAATGAGGACTGAAACCTTAATTGATTAATTGACTGGTTGTTGTCCACTATGATTTTGTGAGGCCAAACACTGCTCCAGTGGAATAAAAAGTTTCTGTTTCATGAATGTGAAATTTAAAAAAAAAAAAAAAAAAGTATTTCTAAATTTAAAATGTATACTTTTTGCATTTAGGCCTAGCACCTTGCTTTTTTTTTTTTTTTTAATGATACATGATGTGAGTTGGGAATCCATTTTTATTTTATCCATGTCAAGCAATTGTCCTAATGCCATGTATTCTGGTTTGCAAATAAAAATAATCTGGAAATCTATTTTTACACATATTCTATGTAGAAAAATTATAGGGTTTCAATTCAGAAAAACTTTTTTAAATTTAGGCCTTATCACTTACTGCCTCTGTAAGTTCATTCAACTGATTGAACTTTCTCTGATCCTGTTTCTTTACTTTTAAAATAATGGTTAGTAATGCCTATCTTTCAAAGTTATTTTGACAGTTAAAGACTATATATACATAAAGTATCTGGAGGTACTAGATTTAAAAATTAAATATGTCTTAGTATTGCTTGTGTTATTATGTTTTATGTAACTCTCCTCTTGATTTATATTTTCTATTCTATTCAATTTAATTTATTGTATTCTGCCTTTTTTCTATTCCTGTTCTTGATGCTTTCCATATTTTTGCTGCTAGACTTTACCTTTTTTTTTTTTTTTTAAAGATTTTATTTATTTATTTGTCAGAGAGAGCGAGCACAGGCAGACAGAGTGGCAGGCAGAGGCAGAGGGAGAAGCAGGCTCCCTGCTGAGCAAGGAGCCAGATGTGGGACTTGATCCCAGGATGCTGGGATCATGACCTGAGCCGAAGGCAGCCACTTAACCAGCTGAACCATCCAGGCGTCCCTAGACTTTACCTTTTAGGAGATCCTCAAAATTAAAGATTGCTTAGAACTTTTAAATGTTTATTTTTAAATAAACAGATAAACCAGATGTGAACCAATGCAACATATTTTTCTTAAGGTATGCAAAGAGATATACTGTATATTAGAGACCCATTTTCTTCAGGAGAAGGGGCAGTATCTTCCCTCTGGTTCTATGTAGCCATACCTGAGGACATGATTTCCTTTGGAGTCTGGACTATTAGGTAGGAAATGTTAACCAGTAAGTAAACCAGTAAAGTAAATTAGCCACCAAGGTAAGTGCAGTAATCTTACATTTGGGGATTTTCACTATTTTAGCTCTCTTGTGAAAAAATAAAGGCCATTTATAAAAAAAAATAGCTTCATATATAACCTTTGAAAGTGGCTTCACTATAACATATCATAAAAAAGAAAGTGACCTTGAGAACATCATGAGCTTATTTGAACTTTTTTTTTTTTGAATGCTTATCATGTCTGGGGAGAATTAATTATTCAAGAAGCAGTGAAATTATATTTTGTTTTGGTGTCTCAGTGCAATATCCCTGATCCTAATATGAGCCTCTTTGATGAGAATACAATAGCTTAGAAATACTGAATGCTGGGCCATCTGAGAGGAGCTAGAGCTGGAGCTAAACTCTGATCTGTGGCTAACATGTTAGAACATTGTAACGCATCAAAAGGAGAGTGTTGTCATGAAAATGGTGGAACTGGAGTTTTCTACCATCTTTCCCTCAAAGAACACTGATGTTGCAGTCATTCACAGATGACAGAACCTTTGTGCAAGTCCAGGAGTCCAGTAGTGAAGTTCTAGCATACTGCAGGAACAAAAATTTTGAGATTGGACACATTTTAAGAAGGTAAGATGGATAGCTTGACTTTACCCACATCATCCCTTCCCCAGTACAGCACAGCTCAGGCCTTCTTGATCTGTGATTTCTCCCAAAGGAGGAAGTCAAAGTATAAGTGAATGTTTAGCTTCAAGATACGGCTAAAGAGGCCCACTTAACTCTTGCCATATCCAGGTACTGAGTTGTGGGCAGAATGATGGGGAGAGGTGAGTGGCTGGGAGAACAGCAGCCAGGGTCCAGAATGGAACAAATCAAAGGAATGTGGATCCTGCTAACCACATCACAGTCTCCTTCAGGCCTTCCATGAGCTGCTGGGAATCCCCCAACTCACTAACAGAGTGCTCTTAGTGCTCTGTGCACTTGATCTATATACAATCCCACTCCTTGGCTGGCTCCCTGGCCATGTTATTGTGGGTGAAGAGAGAGCTTTTTTGGACAGCTGGGGAGCGTGTGCAGAAAGCTGGTTCAAATACGTGGGGCTGGGAGAAACCACAAACTTGAGCACTCAGCTTCATGCTAGAGAAAGCAAAGAGGAGACTGTTAGCACACAACCAGGCTTTTCAGGATCAAGAAAATGCATACAAGCTTAAGAATTCTGTCATAAGAGGGAGTTAGAAGTGTGGAACGGGTGTGCCTGTAGAGAAGGGCTGAGAAAATCTCAGAGAATCTGTAGTAGGGCTGACAAGGTATTTCTCTCCCAAACCAGTCAATAAAGACTGAAGGAGGTGACTCCTTTAAATCCAAAAGCAGTAAATCAAACTTTATTTTAAAGAACATGAAAAATGAAGGAAATATGATACCACCAGAGGAGTACAATAATGTTCCAGTAATCCAAAGATTAGAGATCTGTGATTTGCCTGATATAGAATTCAAAATAGCAGTTTTTTAAAAAAAGATTTTATTTATTTATTTGAGAGAGAAAGAGAAAGAATGATCAAGGAGAGCAGGTGAGGGAGAAGCAGACCCCCCTGCTGAGCAGGGAGCCTGGTGCAGGGCTCTATCCTAGGATGCTGGGATCATGACCTGAGGCAATGGTAGAAACTTAGCTGAGTGAGCCACTCAGGTGCCCCCAAAATAGCAGTTTTAAGAAAGCTTAATGAGCTATAATAAAAAAAAAAACAGTTTAATGAAATCAAGAAAACAATAAATCAATAAAATGAAAGGTTTAACATATAGATAGAAATCACTGAAAACACCAAACAAATTCTGGAGCCAAAGAATATAATGAGTGAAATAAACAAACAAACAAACAAACAAACAAAAACAATAGAAAGTATCAGCAACAGAATAGGTCAATCAGAAGAGAGAGTATAAAATAGTAGGTCTTTTGAAATTACCCACTTAGAGGAGAATGAAGAGAAAAGGATGAAAAAGAGCAAAGAAGATCTCTGTGAACTAGCGGATATCATTAGAGAAGTAATCTATGAATTATTAAAGTCTAGGGCAAAAGA
Organism: Mustela erminea; assembly: GCF_009829155.1. NCBI lineage: Eukaryota > Metazoa > Chordata > Mammalia > Carnivora > Mustelidae > Mustela > Mustela erminea. The sequence continues at coordinate 35,664,601 of NC_045629.1, read as the reverse complement.
TGAAGGGGACAGAAAAGCTTATATAAAGAAGTAATGGCTGAGAACTTCTTAAATCTGGGAAAATACTTCAACATTCAAGTCCACATCCAATGTCCATCTAAATATATACCCCACAATTTCAATCCAAAATGATCTTCTCCAAGATACATATAATAAAACTGTCTAAAATTAAAGACCAAGAGATACTTTTAAAGCCAATAAGAGAAAAAAAAATCATACAAGGCAATCACCAACAGGTTATTGAGCAGATTTTTCAGCAGAAAACTTGTAGTCCAGGAGGGAAATAAAAAACTAGAAAAACTAGAAGAAATCAATGAAACTAAGAGTTGGATTTTTGAAAACAAAATTAAAACCCTTCCTTTTGATTAAGCAAGAGAGAAGACAAGTAAAATCAGAAGTGAAAAAGGAGACATTGTAACTGTTACTAAAGAAGTACAAAGAACTGTGAGACCAGTATAACAATGATACACCATGAAACTGGATAACCTAGAGAAATGGATAGGTTCCTAGAAATATACAACTTGCCAAGACTGAATCATGAGTAAATAGAAAATCTGAAAGGGCCTATAACTAGTATGGAGATTGAATCAGTAATCAAAACCTCCCAACAAAGAAAGACCCAGGATTAGATGACTTCACCAAAGCATTCTACCGAACATTTAAAGAAGTAATGCCAATGCTAAATCTGTTCAGAAAAGTCAAAGAGGAGGGAACATTTGCAGACTTATTTTGTGGGACCATTAACCTGATACCAAAATCAGACAAGAAACCACAACAAAAGAAAACTATAGGCCAATATCCCTGATGAACAGAGATAGAAATTTTTTTAAAAGATTTTATTTATTTATTTGACAGACAGAGATCACAAATAGGCAGAGAGGCAGGCGGAGGGGCGGGGAAGCAGGTTCCCCACTGAGCAGAGAGCCCAATGCGGGGCTCGACCCCAGGGCCCTGAGATCAAGACCTGAGCTGAAGGCAGAGACTTAACCCACTGAGCCAACCAGGCACCCCAGATGCAAATATTCTTTTTTTTTTCTTTTCTTTTTTTAATATTTTATTTATTTATTTGACAGAGATCACAAATAGGCAGGGGGGCGGGGAAGCAGGTTCCCCAATGAGCAGAGAGCCCAACGCAGGGCTCGATCCCAGAACCCTGGGACCATGACCCAAGCCGAAGGCAGAGGCCTTAACCCACTGAGCCACCCAGGCGCCCACCAGATGCAAATATTCTTAACAAAATGCTAGTAAGCTTAATTCAACAGCACCTTAAGAGGATCACCCACTTCAACCAAGTAGGATTTATCCCTGGAATGCAAAGATGGTTCAACATACACAAATCAATATAATACACCAGATAAATGGAAAGAAAGCTAAACGTTGCATGATCATCTCAATAGATGCAAAAAAAAAATGTATAAAATTCAACACTATGCTAAAAAGTAGGAATCAGGAGAGATTACCTTAATATGAAGGCTATATCTGACAAGTTCACAGTTAATATTATACTCAATGATTAAAAACCAAAGCTTTTCTACTAAGATCAGGAAAAGGACAAGGGATGTCCAATATTACCACTTCTATTCAACACATTATTGGAAGTGGTAGCCAGAGCAGTTAGCCAAGAAAAACAAAAACAAAAACAAAAAAACAGAAAACAAAAAAAACCCAAAAAACATCCAGATTGGAAAGGAAGAAGTACAATAGTTTCTCTTTGCACCTGACATGATCTTAAATGTTGAAAACCCTAAAGGCTCCACCAAAAAACTGTTAGAACTGATAACTGAATTTAGAAAAGTTGCAGGATACAAAATCGGTTGTGTTTCAGTACACTAATAACCAACTAATTGCAAAGGAAATGAGAAAACTATCTCAATTTCAATAGCATCTTAAATAATAAAATGCTTAGGAAAAAATTTAGCCAAGGATTTGAAGGACTTGCACACTGAAGATATAAAACACTGATTAGAAGAATAAAGAAAACACAAATAAATAGATTATCTTATGGTCATGAATTAAAAGACTTAATACCATTAAATATCCATATAGTCCAAAGCTAGCTCTAGATTTAATATGACCCCTATCAAAATCCCAATAGCATTTTTTACAGAACCAATAAGAACAATTCTAGAATTCATATGGAACCAGAAAATATCTCACGTAGTGAAAACAATCTTGAAAAATATCAAAACTGGAGACATCATACTCCCTGATTTCAGAGTGTATTACACAAAACTGTCGTAATTAAAACAGTATGATATTCATATAAAGAGGGACACATAGGCGTGCCTGGGTGGCTCAGTTGGTTAAACATCTGCCTTCAGCTCAGGTCATGATCCCAGGGTCCTGGTATTGAGTCCCACACTGGGCTCCTTGCTCAGCAGGGAGTCTGCTTCTCCCTCTCCCTCAGCTCCATCCCTTGCTTGTGCTCTCTCTCTGTCAAATAAATAAAATCTTTGGGAAAAAAAATAAGGACAGATGCATAGACCAATGGAATAGAATAGAGAGTGTAGAAAAAAATCCATACATATGTGGTAAACTGATCTATGATAATAATGCCAAGAATACACATTGGGGAAAGGATGGTCTCATCAACAAATGCTGGTGGGAAAGATAGATATATACGTGTAAAATAATGCAAGTGGACCCTTGTCTCACATCATATAAAAAAAATCAAAGTAGATTAAACACTTATACGTAAGACCTGTAAATACAAAATTCCTAGAAAAAACATAAGGGAAAATCCTCATGACATTGGTTTTGACAACAATTTCGTGAATATGAACCGAAAGCACAGAAACAAAAGCAAAAGTAAGTGGGCCTACATCAAACAAAAAGTTTCTGCACAGCAAAGGAAGTAAAAAATAGTATGAAAAGACAACCTTTGGTATGGGGGAAATATTTGCAAACCATCTATCTGATAAGAGATTAATATCTAAACTATATTAAGGAAATCATCTTACTCAATAGTGAAATAACAACCTGTTAAAAAAAAAAAGGGCAAAGGACCTAAAAGGGGCATTTTTTCAAAAAAGACATGCAAGTGACAGTTAGGTATATGAAAAGATGCTCAATGTCACCGATTGTCAGTGAGATACATATCAAAGCCACATGAGAGATCACATCACACCTATTATGATAGCTATATATAAAAAAAGAATAGACAACAAATGTTGAAGATGTGGAGAAACTGAAACCATTGTGTCCTGTTGGTGGGAATATAAAATGGTGCAGGACTCCTTTCTTTTTTTTAAGGACTGAATAATATTCCGTTCTCTGCACATACCACTTTTTTTAATCCATTCATATATCAGTGGGCATTTATGTTGTTTCCACATTTTCCAGTGTTTTAATGAACATAAGAGAGCTAATATCTCTTCCTGATCCTGATTTTGATTCTTTCTGATAAATGCTCAGAAGTGGGATTGCTAGGTCATATGGCAGTTCTATTTCTAATTTTTGAAGGTCATGATTTAGTCTGTTACACTTTTCAAAGATGAACACAAGGATTTGGAAGTAAAACACATTCTTTTAATTGGTATCACTGTGAAGAGTTTAGACCAGTGAGTAGGAAGCAATATGTAGTTTTATTAATATAAATTTCAGACTTAGAATATTGCCTTTTTTTTTTTTTGCAGGTGCATCTTAATATCTGCTAGGCACTGTTCACCCATGATCTTGTCTTCCTGACCATGACTCTTTGATTTTGTTTGTTTGTTTGTTTGAGATGTAATTAACATATAACATTATATTAATTTCAGGTGACACATAGCATTATATTAATTTCAGGTGCATATTAATTTCCTTCTATACACAGAAGTAGGCCTATTATACCTTTTAATCTGTTGGGTGTATTGTGTGTTTTCATTTAAAATTTTTGACCTGAAAGAAAGTGGTAAAAAACATATAGTGTACTAGGAACTTGGGCTTCAGTTACAAGTAAAAGAATTTGAATTGTAAAGAATTTGAATATGTAGCTGGGGGTTGGATTCGATATAGTTGGGGATTGGGCAGGAGGAGGGAGGTTTTGTGTATACTTGAGTGTATACACTTGAAAGCAAAGATTGTCTTTAAAAATGTAGCCATTCATTAACCATTTAGGGTTTCTTATTTACAAAACAATTTCTTCGAGATGTTTTTCTCCTGTTGAAATACCATCATCCTGGTCTTCAGGTGGTGAAACATTAAATAGTAATTGTAAATAACAAGTGACTTTGTCAAAACAAACATAATGTTGATTAATGTGAACATGAAGCCAGTAACACAGAAGTCCACTAAAAATAAAGATAAACCCATATATATACTCTACTGTAGGAGACTGAATCATTGGTGTCAAAATTAGAAACAAAGATATAGCTATGGATCCCAATACAAATGGCAAATGCACCTGAAAGTTAAAAAAAAAGAAAAGAAAATTAGCGATGACTTTTTCCTCAAAAGTTTCTATAAACAATATAAGAACATTCCCTTTCTATTTGGAACAAATGTTTCTAAACACCAGGGAGAAAAGTGCAAATATATTTTCACATGTATTTAAGGAGATAGTCTCAGTATTGTATTATAGAAAGTAAGTCAGTGGCAGACTAAATAATTGTAAAAACGTGGAACTGTATTTATTTATTTATATTTATTCTATAGTTCTTATGATCACCTACTCTATTGATCAGGTATTGTCAATTATTTGCTAAAATCAGTACTTTATTTTTTGGCATAGGAAAAAAGATATAAGAAATCTTTGTCAAAAAATAAAAAATTGACTCTGTCATACTGGTATTAGTCATTGAAGTTTGCTTTGTTTTGGGAATTTGGAAACCAGCCATGCACAGCATAACTGTAATATTTAGTTATAATGTTTCTTTAATCGGGCATGTGCCAGTTTTTCCTGGAGAAGCACTATTAACTAATAAAAACAACAGAAAGATTGGAATCAGAAAAGTCTGGTTGGAAATGCAAGCTTTACTTTTTTTTTTTTTAATACGTTATTTATTTGAGAGAGAGAGAAAGAGAGAGAGAGACTATGAATCAGGAAAGGGTCAGAAGGAAACAGACTTCCCGCTGAGAGCGGAGGCTAATCCCAGGACCCCCAGATCTTGACCTGAGCTGAAAAGTCAGATGCTTAACCAACTGAGCCACTGAGGCACCCCCAAACTCTGCTATCTTAATTGCTCATTCCTTCAAGAAATAGTCACTGAATTCCTATGTGCCATTTGCTATACTAGGGATATAGAGGTATTAGGACAAATAAAGAAGGTTCCTCTTCAAGGACCTTAGTGCCACTGTCCAGTTGTATCATTTTGGGCTATTTAATTAATCTGGTCCTCAGAACCATTTCCAGAAAGGAGCCAGGAGAAGGTCCTGAACTGCCAGTCCTGTGGGGCTTTCACCACCAGCGGCCATGGTCACTGTCACTGCACAGTGAGACCCTTGGGACCCTGCACCTTGTTTCAACTGAAGGAAGCTACATGGTGGGCTGGTGCTTGCTACAAGAGAAATGTGTTGAGGGTTTTTTAATAAAATATTTATGATATATCTGTGTTATTGCCATTTAAATATTAAGCTGATGTTGGGGGGAAAATGGGTCCTCTCAGACCCATTTGCAAAATGAAGTTTTATCTAATGCTGATCTTCTGAAGTCTTCTTGAGAATTGTGTAAAGGGTACTTCAGTAGCATGTGCTCAACAAAATGGCATTTCTTAATTAACTTTGTAACAGTGATTTGTACACATTTCTTAAACTTCTGTGAATCTAAGAAGATTCTTGATTGAAAAATTTATTTTTATTTCTCTGAACTGCCTAGTAGAGTGCCTGAAACACAGCGGATAGTTACTGCATATTTGTTGAATAAATGGATGACTCAAATCCAAGATATTATCATTCACTTTTTTCAACAGGAGGCATAGCTAGAGAAGGAGCCATTTTGAGGAAAAGAAAGTCAGGATTATCTAGACCAGTGTTTCTTAAATATGGCCAGTGGACCTCTCTGGATAAGAACCCCCAAGATAATTGATAAACATATAGATTCCTAGGGCCCAACTGACACCTACTGAATTAGAATCACCTGGTGTGAGTCTGGGAATTCATATTTTAAAAAGCACACTCAAGTGGTTATTATGGTCACTGGTATGAAATATGGGACTTTGTTTTACTTTCCACATAGTCCCTACAGCCAGAAAGTATCTAAATGGACTATTTTGATTATATTTATGATATGATTAAAGAATAAACCAGACTATTTGAAACCTCTTAGGATTTACATCATAGCAAGGTATGGTTTGCATTATACTAAGGCAAAATAGATGAAAATAAGAAAGAGAAAGAAGGAAATAAACACCCATAATGAATTTGGTTCACAAAATGCATGCCACAAAACCTCATATAGATTCTGAGAGCAGGTCATCATAAAGTATAAGCAAAATCTGTTAGTTAGGAGAGACCCAAATATGATGCTAAGATCAGAAAAAAATTCCTAAATAGGTCCTTACGGGATATAATCTTCACCTAGGTTAATTATGTAATCTCTGAATTTTGGAATTCTCTTGGATAAGCAGGTTGACTAAGTGAACCTCTGCAGCCTCTTTGGCCTGAATCTATTCATGCTTCTTCCTAATTCATTCTCTATACTATCGGCAGAATGGTCTTTTTTGAATGAGTCTGATTATTTATTATGCATATGATTGCTTAGGTTGTTACTACATTACACAGGTATTCCCATGTAAGGGGACAGAAGGGAGCCGATATCTGGCTTGTGTTCTGCTCACTAGGCTCTGTGCCTGGACATGGAGCTATGTCCACCTAGAAGAAGGGATGCTTTTTTATATTTTGCACAAAGGTACTCTAGGAGCCTGCAGTGGCTCTACTGGCATTAACTAGAAGACTGTGCTTTTATTTTAAGTTCAGGTTCACAATTTTATAATCACCCAAGCTGATGCTTAGATTAATATCTTATAGAAAACAAGGACTCTATCAAGGACATAATAAAAAATGGAATGCCACATCACCTATGCTGGGATGAGCACTGAAGGGTGATTTTGAGTTGGGCCAATATCCTCCACCCCCAAAGCATTATTATGTAGTTCCTAGAAGATGAAAAAAATGATAACACCTATTTTCCTTCTAGAGAATCAATTTTGACCTTTTACTCCTTAAAAATCAAGCCAAAAAGTAGCTCATACAGCCTATTATACATCAGTAAACAGGGACATGCAGTCCAGATCAGATGTTTTATAAATTCAACTAACGATTGGTTAGGAGCATTCCCTGTAGATTAAAAAAAAAATTGTATTCTAGATAGAGAGTAGATATTTAATATTAGCATTTTTATCTTTATTTACCTTATAAGGTCTAGGTAGATTGGGTTCCTGGTGCCTTAGTTTAAGTAAACCTATCATATACAGCCCTCTTAAAACCCAGGTTGCTAATCCTGAATATTTTATTAAATTGATTAAATCTGAGGATATAATAAGAAAAGAAGCTAAAATGATTATCTGGGTGATAGCAACAGTTGGACTGAAGTAGTTATTGAGCATAGAAAAGATCAAAGGCAGTTGTCCTTCTTGGCTTGCTGTGTAGAACAGTCTTGAGGCTGAAAGTATTGTACAACACATGTTGCTAACTATTGAAGTTGAAATCCCAAACGAAATGACCCATTGCATGGAAGGGATTACTTTGTCCATCCAGGTGACAGCAACAGCATCTAAAAAATTTTTTCAGAAAAGTCAGTCACTTTTGCTTCATTTCAAATATGGCAGTAATTCTTTACTTCTTACATCTGTACTCTTTGTAATAAGATTTTGCCCCTCTTTCTAAGAGGGAGTGCATTTCCTTATCAATTCTTGAATATAAACTGGACCAGTGGTCTATTTTGGCCAATAAAATGCATTCAAAATAGTGGTTTGCCAGCTCAGCCTACACCTTGAGAGGTATCACAGACTTCTGTTTATTCTCTTGGGACACTACTTAGGACCATCTAACAAACTCATTGTATTCTGTCAGAGACAAGCCATAGTAACTCTGGAGCCATGGAAGTGCACCTTACAGACTTCCAAATGCAGGGAGCATCACTGAAATCAGGCCCCAGCACAACACTGGCACAATGAAATCCGTTGTGGTATTTCTGCCAAAGGCATGCTCTTACAGGTTGTTCCCAGCTAATGACTGTGAGGTAGAGACACCAAGAAGTACTCATGTTTCTGATGGCCAACTTTGGCTAAAGGGCCCCCTGGCAGATGTGCCAAACCTTCCCTTTACTACCTATTAATCTATGGTGTTTTTACCTATCTTTCCCTTTTATTTTTTTCCTTAACTTGGAGTCCAGCTTGCATTGTGGTCCCATGGCTCTCAAGCCTTACCTGGCTTCCTTCTTGGTTTCTCTAATGCAAGCATTTTTTAAAAATAAAGTCCTTGCACATTTAATTATTTATTGGCATTTGCTTCTCTCTCTGTCCTTTAACTGTGTTGACTTTCTTAAGATTTTATTTGTTTTAAAAAAGATTTTATTTATTGATTTGAGAGAGCGTGTGCATGCGTGCACATGAGCAGGGGTAGGGACAGGGAGAAGCAGACAGCCCACTGAGAGTGCAGCCTGATCCCAGGACCCCGGGAACATGACCTAATTGGAAAGCAGATGCTTAACAAACTAAGCCACCTAGGCACCCCTAAGATTAATTTTTGAATAATCTGTACACGCAATGTGGGGCTTGAACTCACATGCCCAATATCAAGAATTGCGCGCTCTACTTACTGAGCCAGCTAGGTGCCCCTGGCATTTGCTTCTCAAATGACTCAAACGTCCTACCATCTTAGCACCCCCCCCCAAATAGGAAAGCATGGCCAACCTAGATATAGCTGTTTATCTAAACTGCAGGGGGCTGCAGACACATGTATGACTCTAGCAGGCAACCAGAACTGCCTTGCTGAGCCCAGCACAAGTTGCCAGCTTGTAGAACTGTGAACCAAATAAGTGATGGTTGTGAGGAGGTGCATTTTGGGCAGGCTTATTTTGCAACAATAGATAAATGATACAGCCGTAAGTACTATGATGAAAAGTAAAAAAGGAAAAGATATTCAATGGGGTAAATATTACATGCTTCATTAAGACAAATAACTGATACAGTTCTGTCCCTCATTTTAATAGTTAAGAAAAAAAAATCTCCTTTAGTGTGTTTCTATATTCCTGTGAGACCAAAAAGTGGAAAAGTGTAATGGTAACCTGTTAATGTTTACTTATTAAAATATGTATTTTCCGGGGTGTCTCGGTGGCTCAGTGACCTCTGCTTTCTGCTCAGGTCATGATCCCAAGCTCCTGGGATCAAGCCCCGCATTGGGCTCTCTGCTGGCTGGGGCCAGCTTCCCCACTCTCTCTCCGTCTGCCTCTCTGCCTACTTGTGATCTCTGTCAAATAAATAAATAAAATCTTTAAAAGATTTGTATTTTCCTTTTAGAAGCAACATAACATTTTTGTACTAGTGTCAGAGAAGATACATAAGGCCACCTTTTGACTTTTTGAAACCTGTATAGTTTTTTCAAAATAAATTTCAAAGCTTCTTATTTTTGTAAAGGCTTTGCACATCAGACTGATCCTCTTTGTGACCTTTGCCTTAAAAACCCCTCCGCTGCGGATGAATTCTAGTTACGGAAGCGCCCCACTGTCTTGGTTGTAGTCACAGCTCCTCCCAAACCACACAGTGTGTTTGTACATGGTCGTATACTTCTGTGCCTGTCTATACAACATTTTTGTAGCTTATGTATTTTTGCTGCTATATTACTTGATTTCCTCGAGAATAAAGACTGAGTTGTTCTCAGTAAATGAACTTTCTAGATAACTTCTTTCAGGAGTAACTATTTTTTTTAAATTAAGATTTGGTGGAATTTTTTGGATGTATTTCAAATACTCCTCTGCCTTTTAAAAGTGAATAGAATTACCATTTTCCTTCCTTCTTTTTAAAAAAGATTTTTATTTATTTGAGAGAGAGAGAGAATGAGAAAGAGTGGGGAGGAGAGGAAGAAGCAGACTCCTCAATGAGCAAGGAGCCCTATTCGGGACTCGATCCCAGAACTCTGGGACCATGACCTGAGGCCAAGGCAGATGCTTAACTGACTGAGCCATCCAGGTGTCCCAATTTAGCATTTTCTTAAAGACTTGACATTTTCATAAAAATTTATTACTTGATTTTGTGGAAATATTATTTGACATTGGAAAAATGATATTTTTTCTGATCCTAAGTACAACATGCTAATCATGGAAAATATGAACAATATAAAAAAGGAAGTAAAACTGTGACACCACTTACTATTAACCTTTTGTTGTATCTCTGTTTAGTCACATCTGTGTGTGTCTCTTATATGATTATTTTTTAATGTAACTTATTATCCCATATATATTAATATGTATTCATACTATTACTTGCATTGCTAATAGGCCCTGCTAGTGGTGGTACTGCTTTGATTTGGTTTGTTTGTATTGAGGCATTTTAGAATGGTGGTTGAAAACACGGGTTTTGGATTTGGATTTGGATTTGGGTTTGAGTCTGTCAGTTACTAGGTGTGTACCTTTGAGCACCATACTTAGTGGAACGGAGAAGAGTGTTTCGTTTGAAGATCAGGTCTTGCAACTTGCTGTCTGCATTTACAACACATTACCTTCAGTAACCTGGACAAGGTGCAGTCTCTTATCATGAGAAGTGCATGGGGTTGGAGACACATTTTTGAATCTTAACTCTGTCCATCACTTAAGTTCCCTGAGCTCCAGTTTCCCTATCTACAAAATGAAGAATGTACTGCCTATTCCAAACAGTTAATTTGAGGATAGGTATTGGGGTGTACCCCAACGGTGGAAATTCTTCTGACAAAGTATCTCTTCTTTGCTTTCTTGATATGCTTCCTCCTATTTCTCCTCATCTCTTTCCCCTTTCTCTTCCTTGGCGCTCTCCTCCTCCTCTTTCTCTTTCTAATTCCTGTCTCACATTCTACAACACTTAGACCTCCATCCTTAGCATGTAGCCCCTTCTTTATAGATTGTTTAGATGACTATTTTTCCTCTCCTTATAAAAACCAAAGCATGAACACATCATGTTTGTATTCTTATGGGTGTATCAAACATATCTACAGTTCACAGGAGACCATGTTTATTGAGAGTAGGTAGTTGTAGTGACTAGTTCCTTTTTGTCTGGGCACATTCATACCTGTAGAGATGATTTCCTGAGGGGTCAAAACTGCCAGGTAGGATATATTCACAAATACGTAAATCACAGCCACTGTGGGAAGGACAGTAATCAGAGATTTGGGAATATTCTCACCAGGGTTCTTTATCTCTCCTGAAAAACACAAATAAACTCATCAGAAAAGGAAATACTGTGGGACTTATGAAAAGTTCTTTGTAATGAAGAGGAGGAGAAAGTATTATTCATGTATTTGCTGCTTCCTCATCTTCTTGGTCTGATTCTGCATTGGTCCTGCACATATTTGGCCTGAAAGCTTAGATTTCTTACTATTTTGTACCATTTTGTTAAAAATTATGATTCGGAACTTATACTATGAGTAAAATCTCTCTATGTATATGTGTGTGTGTATATACACACACACATATATAAAAAAATATATATACACACACATATATATATAATCTGATAGTTTTATTTTTTACAAATAGACTGTATTAATATATTTCTTACATAATTGATACTTAAAATATTTTGAAAAAATACTAGAATAAAATGCAGTAAATTCTGAGATTGGTCTTAATTTTCTTTTGAAAACTTTATAAAATTTCCAAGTTTTAAATAAGGGACATGACCTGGAGAATACTAAATTCCACATTTTCTATATAAATGATTGTACACTGAGCCTTAATGATGAATGTGATACATCCAACTAGTGCAGAAAGATTAAATTTGATTCCAAAAAACCAAATGAATCAGCTCTAGCTTTCTCTACAGAGTTGTAGACAAAACTTATGCCTGCTGCAAAAGTAGTTCAGAGATGAATTTACCTGCTATGTTGATCAGGACTGATGTACCAGAATATGCAAATAATCCTTGAAGAAAGGCTTCTGCAATCTGTGAGACACCAGGAAGTTCAGCATCGAAAGCTTTCTCAAACCTGGCCACATTTTCCTTTTTCCCAATCCCTATCAGAACAATCCCAGTAAGGGAAATGAAGCAGAGGACAGCCATTTTCACCAAAATGCTGATAGTTTGAAACCAAGCCACTGTTAGCACCCCTCGAGCATTAAGAAGTCCCAATGACCACAAAGTAGCCAAAGCTAGACATTTCTTAAGTAACTCTGGGGCTGGGCACCTGGTATAGAAAGGCTGAATTAGATAGGTAGATATTATCAAGCTTTGAGTAGCTATTCCTAAGGGATAAGTAAAAAGTTTGATCCAAAGACTGAGGAAAGCAACAGAAGATCCAAGAGATCTTTTGAGGAAATAGTAAGGTGCTCCACTTCTAGGGAAGGTGGTCCCCATCTCTGCGAGACTGAGAGCGGTGATCATAGTCAGAACAGCACAAGCAGCCCAAATACTCAGGGAGACAGCTATGTTCAATGAGGAATATTTTAATACCCCTTTGGGAGACACAAAGATTCCTGCACCTGTTGTGACACAAAATAATAAAATATTTCCATGGAAAAATCCTATTGCCCTCAGGAGTTGCATGCTTTTTCCTTTTCTTTTTTTAATCCTGAAAGCTAATCTAAAAATTTCATGTGGATTGCTTACTTTTATACACTTCCCCCATGATTCTTCTGCAGCATGCTTTGTTGATTTAGCCATCATCCTTACATAAGCATTTTTTTGAACTTAACTCTGTTTTAGAGATGATTAACTGGTGAATTGTTCTAAGAATTTGTGAACATCTTTAGAGTGTTCCAGAGTTAAAATGTTTCACATGTTAATTATTTAAAAATTCAAATATGCCTGGTGATGGTTGCACAACACTGTGACTATAATTAACGCCACTGAATTGTACACTTAAAGATGCTCAAAATGGTCAAAATGTATATAATGAAATTTTACCACAAGTTTAAAAAGTTATTAATGTAATATACCAAAAAACTCCATCTAACTGTACAATTTAGAGGGATAAATTGTTTGGTACCTGAATTTTATCTCAGTAAATCTGTCTTAAAAAATCACATTTGCCACTAAACAAGTTGGTGAAAGCTAATTAAGAAAGAAAGATTTAAGTTCTGGGCAGAGATTTTTCCTTTTCCAAAGAGAGGAACCGTAGTTTAATGTAAAAAATATAAACTTTAAGTAGGCCAAGTTTTGAATCCACATCTGACACTGAGCAGCTGCATGATTTTTTAGTAAGTTGTTTTATTTCTTTGAATACATATTTCCTCATCTCTAAAATGAGGGTGATAATTTCATTTTATCATAGAGTCATTTCCATGGAACTATGCGAAGCACCTGTTGGAGTAGTGACCTTCATGGCTTAATAATTGCACTTGTGTGGACTTCTGCCTGATGCATTGCCCAAGAAGTTAGTGACCTGAAAAACATTCTCCACAGCTTCTGTGGGTCAGAAATTTGGATGCTGGTAGCTGGGACCTTTGGCTTTAAGTCTCTCATGAAGCTTCAGTCATCTGCTGGCTGGAACTGCAATAATCTCAAGGCTCCTCTGGGGAAGGATCCCCTTCCAAGTTCACTCATACGGTTGTGATTCAGTTTATTGAAGACTGTTGGACCAAAGGCCTCAGTCTCTCAAAACTATTGGCTGGAGACCTTTCTTTGTTCTTCCTCTGTGGACTTCCTTATAGGGCAGATCACAGTGTGGCATCTTGCTTGTTCCATCAGAGAAGAGATGATAAGAAGTCTTGGAAGTGGCATCCCTTCACTTTTGCTGTATTCTATTCATTGGAAATAAGAATTCCCTAGTTCTGCCTACACTCAAGGGAAGAGGATTAATTTAGCACATTAATACCAGGAGGCAGAGGTCATTTTGGCTATCTTAGCAGTAATAGTTTAGGTTATATATAATGAAATTATTTTGTGGAAGCACTCATTCTTTTATTACAATTTGATGTCAATATTGTCCCTGTAGATATAAACCAATCTATTAATAAACATATTTAGGAGCTTCCAGGTCCAGGGTAATATCTCATATTTAATAATGTAATATTAAAAATGTCCAAGATACCATAGAAAATCATTCAATATACCCAGGAACTCTCAACTTGAATGAAGAAAGATAACAGACACCAATATTGAGATGACAATAGATTTTGGAATTATCTGGCAAGGATTTTAAAGTAGTCATCATAAAAATTATTCAATAAGCTTGTACAAACATGCTTGAAAGAAATAAAAAATAGAAGGAACCAGGAAAAAAATAGAATATATAAAGAGAAACCAAATGGAAATTTTAGAACTGAAAAGTATAATAAATTAAAAACTCGGTGAATGGGCTCAACAGCAGAATGGAGAACACAAGGAAAGAATCAGTGAACTTGAAAATAGAGTAGTCAAAATACTCACTTTGACAATAGAAAGAAAATGAACTTAAAAAAAAAAAGCAGTATCTGAATGATTTTTGTGGGAATATAATACAAGATCTAACACTTGTGTCTTTGGTGTTCCAGAAAAGAGGAGAAAAGGGGTAAGCCTGAAAAATATTTAAAGAAATAACAGCTGAAAATTTCCCAACTTTGTCAGAAGATATAAAACTGCATATATAAGACAGTGAATGAGTCCTAAACATGATAAATCCAAAGAAATCCACCCCAAGAAAATTGTAAACTTCTAAACACCAAAGATGAAAAATTTGAAAGCTACAAGACAAATGTCTTTTCACTTTTAAAGGAAATACAATTTGAAGAAATATATTTATTTAGGCCATTACAGTCTCCAAATCACATGTGCAGCTTGTGTCATATGCAAGTGTTAATACATCCAATATTTTTAAATACATTCAATTTTTAAAAAAGATTTTATTTATTTATTTGATAGACAGAGATAACGGGTAGGCAGAGAGGCAGGCAGAGACAGAGGAAGGGCTCCCTGCTGAGCAGAGAGCCAGATCGGGGCTCGATCTCAGGACCTGGAGATCATGACCTGAGCTGAAGGCAGAGGCTTTAACCCATTGAGCCACACAGGCACCCCTCAATATTTTTTTTATTAACTCATACATTCATTCACCCATTATTTGTTTGCAGCAGGATAAAATGCAGAAAAATTAATTTGTGATTTATTTTGTTTTGGTCTATTGTTTACTTCAGTTAACAAAAATTTATTGAGCACTTAACTGTGTAAAGCTCATAGCAGGCAAAGATTTTTTGGATTCTAGTCAGGCAGACAGAAATACTTCTTTTTTTTTTATATGCTTTAAAAAAAATTTATTTATTTGACAGACAGAAATCACAAGTAGATGGGGAGGCAGGCCTAGAGAGAGGAGGAAGCAGGCTCCCTGCTGAGCAGAGAGCCCGATGCGGGGCTCGATCCCAGGACACTGGGATCATGACCTGAGCCGAAGGCAGAGGCTTAACCCACTGAGCCACCCAGTTGCCCCCAGAAATACTTCTTTATCTTTGTCAAGAGAAAGAAAAGTAAACACAAAAACACATATATGTAATATGTCAGATGGCGATGACTGATGAATGTTGATAGTGGTAGTGGTAATGGTAGTGTTTGTGTGGAATGAAAAGGTTAACAGTTAACGGATAATATTTTCCTAAGCACAGGGACACTTGAGAAAAGTTTTATCCTTAATTAAACTTATTGCAATTGGAGATAAATGAGTATCTTGCAGATGCTTTATTTACTAATTCCTGACTGAAGGATGTTCTTTTTTTTTTTTTTTTTTTGACAGAAAGAGAGAGTGAGAGAGGGAACACAAACATGGGGGAGCTGGAGAGGGAGAAATAGGTTCCCTGTTGAGCAAAGGGCCAGATATGGGGCTTGATCCCAGGACACTGGGATCATGACCCCAGCTGAAGGCAGACTCTCAATGACTGAGCCACCCAGGCACCCCCAAAGGATGTTCTTAAGCATGCTGTAGCTGGCTGTTTGGATTATTTCTTGCATAACTTATGATTTTTGAATTAGAGCTTCACTTATGAAAGAGAGCCAGACCTGGGCTAGTCCAAGTATATAGGACTCAAAAGTATTTAAGCTTAGGGGCAAGAATATTGGCAAAGGAGGTTTGAAGTAATTGAATATTCATATATTTTGAAAGTAGACACCACACAACTGCTGCTGGATTGGATGTGGGGGTGTAAGAGGTGGACAGCAATAAGACTGGCCAAGGTGTGTGGGCCTGGCACTGGAAGACTGGAGTTGCCTTTATAGTTTTCTATTGCATAAATATATCTCTTTGCCTTTGGAGAACATTTTTTTCACCATTAAATTCAATGCAGCAGTGAACATCCTTTACAGTTTATTCTTAGATACATGTTTGAGGTTCTCTAGGATATGCATAGGGAGTGGAATTGTTAGATGACATGGTACTGCTGTTTTATTAGATGGTTTCAAATTTCACTTCTTTGCCAACACAGTATTGTCAGACTTAAAGTTTTTGCTGATGGATGTGAAATTATATTTCAAAAGTATATTGGTCTTTGCCCATATTATACATGTTTATTCTATTTTCTGTATTTTCCATCTCTTATTTATCTTTCCATGTTTCTGTCTAGGTGTTTTATTTTGATATACATCTAATTCACCAGTTACATGTTGTCAAATGCTTCTAGGGGAGAGGTGATGCTAAATGTGAATTTAACCTCTTTGGTTTCCTTTTTTTCTAGGACTCTGACTCCTTAAGCCCTTGCTGCTTGATTTATTTCTAGTTCTGGCAAATAGACATTTTTATATTGAATACAGCTTTTTACTGTTTTTGGTAGAGGATTATTTTGATACAAGTTGGAAGTGTAACTCTCTCCATCTCAAGCCTTAGTAAATTTCATTCTGTCCAAATATCTTTGATACTTTACTTTCTACATCCAATCCCTCACCAAGTCGTCTTGATTCTATTTCCAAATTGTATCTATTTCTGATTATATGTCTGATTCTGCTACAGGTATCTTGGTCTGAGCAACTATCATTTTTCTCTTAGATAATGGCAAAAGCCCTTATCTTCCTGCTTTCAACTCCTGCTTGATCCTGATCCACTTTTCCTGATCCACTCTCCAGGAAAAGATAGAATATTCCAAGAGTAAGGCTTTTAATGTCTTTTTGTTGTTAAATTTAGGCTTAGGTACATCATGTTTAATTTTGTTTTTAAATTCTAAACTTTCATTTGTAAATTCTAAAAATTCACTTGGAATTTAAGCATTTTCTTACTATTTGATGTTGGTACATAATTAATAAAGTAATCATAAACTCTGCTTTATTGCTTAATAATTATTTGTTTAATGATTCTAAAATACTGATAATGATTTACTTCATAGATGATGACAGTTTTGGTGTCTTCTTTTCTTTTCCTTTCTATTGTTTTTAAATCCTTTTATACCTAGGACCTACCTTATAAAGATCAGTGTAAAATAATGGTTATAGCAGTGTTGTTTGTCACTGTAAAAATTTTAAAACCATGCCCATCAATAGGAGAATGGAAGTATATCAAGGTGGTCAATATGGATGAACTAGAGAATAGTGTTAACATGTGTATATTTAAAAACACAAAATTGAACCAAAAAAGACAATTTGTGTAATATATAATATGTAGCATGTACCTATGTAATGTTAAAATATTAAAAATGAATGTCATATATTGTGCATAGATATGTACATATGTAATACAAATATAATGATATTCAACATAAGGCTTACCTCCAGGGCTATGTGGGGAAATGGAAAGGAGAGATGCATAGGATTCTTCAACAATATTTGTAGTGTTTAATTTCTTGAGTGTCTCAGATATTTATTATATTATTCTTTATATTTTAAAAATGCTTATTACTTTAATCATCCATTATATCCCCTGCTTACAACTCTCCAATGGCTTCCTATTGCCCTTAGAATAATATCAACATAGCACGGTCTGTGTATCTACAAGATTAGTTTCCTGGCTATTTCTCAAATCTCCTCTCATTCTTCTCTCCTCTTCTTCACATCCTCCACCAGTTCCTAGCTTTCTGGCCTTAAGCGGGTTACTTTATGTGTATTTGCTCGTTTGCAAAATGTGGGTAATAAAAGTACCTATCTCATTGGGTTATGTGAGGATTAAATATATTAGAATATAAAAAGTTCTTGGAACAGTACCTGGCATATAAGATATACTTAGTAAATATTAACAGTTAACACTGTTATTTTAACATCACTGATGACATAATTTGATCATGACAGACCTTTCAGAGGAAGTGATGTTTAAACTGAGAATCTAAGTTGCAGAGACTGAGAGAGAGGAGAATTCTAGGTAGAAGGAAGAGCATATGCAAACCTTCTTAGAGGAAAAACAACTTGTACGCATGTACTGAAAGACATGTGTTGCAGCTGGACTGTAGTGAGTGAAGTGGCAAGTGACAGAGGAATGACCAACTTGATAGCTTACAAAATGGTATAATAATGGATGTTGTGTTTGTACCGTAGGCTCAGGTCCTGATTGGGGTAGCCAACCTCAGGAGTGGTCCATAATGATCCTTGCCTCCTGGTATTCACTATTTTGTGTAGTTTCCTTTCATATTGTGCTGGTACTGGTGTTGTTCTGTGTGACAAAAGAATACAGAAAAAGAGATGGTATATCAATTTTAAGATTATGTTTTCAAAGGCAGTGAAGCTTCTCTTCCCCCTCCCCTCCTGTCCCTTCCTCTTCCCTTCTTTCTCTCTTTTTCCCGTTCTTTGTGGAGGGGCATTGGCCGTGTCATAAGGACATTTTGTGGGGAGACCCACCTGGTGAGGAACTGAAGCCTCCTGTCAGAAGCATGTGAGTTAGCCATCTTGGAAGAGGATCTTCTGGCTTCAGTCAAGCCTTCAAATGATTATAGTCCTGGTCCACATGATTGAAATCTTGATGCACTCTGATTCAGCAGATCAGCAAATGCTTTCTCAAATTCCTGACAGAAAATATGAGATAATCAATATTTGTTGTTTCAAATCACTAAATTTTGAGAGTGGTTGTTATGTAATAATAAAAAATATACCCAGCATTGCTACAATAGGAAACTCAATAAAGCCAGTGCAAAGGGAATGGGATCTGGTGAGTGGGATGTAGCAGTGGGGAGTGGAAGGCATAAATTAGAGGAACCTTGTGAGGTACCCAGGAAGTATCTCTGCACTCAGTTAACAGCAGGATTTATTTTAGATCTTTTTTGCTTGTGAGCTGAAGATCGTGAATACATTCCTATTCTTGTTTCTACTGCTTGAGAAACTGGGCAGGCCAGAACTGTTATGCTCAGTAATTACTGACTCCTTGTCAAGCTTTTTTCCCACTTAAGATAACTAAGCTTGAAACCTGCCCATGGGAGTGATTGACCATGTTTAGGTGAATTAGTTTCATCCAGTTCTGGTATTTGTGTCCACTTGAGGTTTTGGAATCAACATAGTATTAATCTCCGGAAGTCAATTGTTTACATTTTTTTAAATTCTGTGGACTCTCCAAAAAGAGATAAGGGCATATATTGATATTTCACATTGTCTATGCTAATATTTTCCAGGAATTATTTCATTTAATGTTTACTCCAATTGACCTTGTTATTATTCTTATTTTAGACGTAATAAATTGGCTCAGAGAACTTCTGTAATTTGTCAGATATCCACATACCATGTTAAAGCCAAGATTTAAACCTAAGTCTTTTGATTCTAAATTTTATACTCTAAACCATTGCTCTATACTTCATCCCTAGAGTGGTCAAAAACACTTTCCCAGTAAGTGGCAAGATGGAAAGTTAATATACGTCATTTGTCCTGCTTTTCTTTCAGATTTTAAATTATTTGTCTACACATGAACTTTTTAAAAAATGATTTCCATTCTGATCAAAACATCAAAACAGTTTCTTTTCTCCCTATGTGTTAGAAATAGGGGTCAAATTATCATAGAAAACTCAGCTGAGCCCAATGAATAATTTTTTAGTGATCTCTAATGTATAATGAAAAAAATCTTCTTTTGATCTTTATTCAGTACCTCAGAACAATTAACTTGCTAACTGTTCATGTTTATAATGCTCCCACTAAGTTTTCTATAGAATTTATAGATGCCTGGCTTCATCTTGATAGTCTCTTAGTCTATAGCATATGTGTAGCATGCTAATTACACAGCATAATTTTAGGTGAATGAATGCTAAAAGCAGCAATGGTACCTATTCTTTTTGGTTAGTTGTGCCTTGATTATTGGTTGGTGGTAGAGATAAATGAACTGAGTTTAAATTTCTGCTCAGCAAGTTTAATATTTATGTATTTACTGTATTTGCTTCAATAAGGATGAATTTAAAGGGAATACTAGAATCCTCATTATCAAACTCAGAGGCTTTGGACTTGTTTAGACAGTATCTGTTCCAGTTTTTCCCTCTATAAATGTGTTAATCTTCAGAATATCAGGGCCTTCTTTCCTGGAGTAGAACTTTTGCACCATCCAGGCTTAAGCATATCTATTCATAGAACATGAGGAGTACCTGGCGAGCCTCATGTACCCCATAGCACCATATCTATAAGCTCCTTTGATCCTACACTGTATCTTGTGTTATTATTGGCTTTGGCCAGTGAACCTCAAAGTGTGTAAATATGGGTTCATTTTCCTGGTGATTTTTCATTTTCCTGCTTCCCGTTGGAAGCAGCACCATGGTCAGCTGAGATATCCAGGGTCTGGGGAACATTCCTTATAGGGGCAGGGGCAGGACACTTGACCAAGTAGGGTTGGCCAGTGACATGGTGGTTTAGAATTGTTGTCTGTGGATCACTGAAGCTCTGGAGCAGTGAAATTTGGAGAGTTTCATGCAAGGGAAATCTGGAATTCTGAGTCGGCTGGTAGGATGTGGCATATCCAGAGTAGTCCATTCTTGCTAAGTACGTGCCCTAGAAAATGATTTGCTTTCTAAGACCGTATATATTCTGCTTCAAGGGTGGAGGGAAAAAAAAAAGATGCAAAAATGTTCAGGTTTATACCTGAGGTGGAAATAGAGAGGTGGGTACAAAGAAGAGGGATGGCCAGGGTGCCTGAGTGGTAAAATTGGCTGAGTGTCTGACTCTTGGTTTTGGCTTAGGTCATGATCTCAGGTGGGGACGTGTCAGACTCCACGCTTAGTGCAGAATCTGCTTGAGATTCTCTCTACCTCTCTTTCTGCCTCTCCTGCTTGTGTTCTCTTTCTTTCTCTCTCTCTCTCATCAATCAGTCAACCAATCTTTTTTTTTTTTAAAAAAAGAAGAGGGATGGCCAGACAACTGGATTCCCCAACAAGGGATGCTTAGTGACTCTTATCCCTGAATTCTAGAAAGACCAGAGTAAATTAATTCCTTTTTTGTGTTTTTATTTATTTATTTATTTATTTATTTATTTATTTATTAGGCAGAGAGGCAGGCAGAGAGAGAGAGGGAAGCAGGCTCCCTGCTGAGCAGAGAGCCCGATGAGGGGCTTGATCCCAGGACCCTGGAATCATGACCTGAGCCGAAGGCAGAGGCTTTAACCCACTGAGCCACCCAGGCGCCCACTTTTTTGTGTTTTCATACTATAGATTTTACCTATGAATGAGAGATTCAGGTCATGATTACTAATTTGGCATTGTTTTGATGACTGTCCTTTGCTTGGGGGCTTTCACTTGCTCTGCCTGAGGATGATTTTATAGATACTATTCCATGGAAAGGATAGCTGGCTCCTTGTGGGTGGGATGATGGACTTTGATAAAGGAAGGAAATGTCACTTGGAAAGCACTTGGAAGTGTCACCTGGAAAGCACTTCTTTAAAGGTACTTTAAGGTGAAATTTAAAGGGTAAATGCCTCTTTTGAGCTTTTTATTCCATATTAGCTCTAAAAATCTGGTTTTCTTTTTAGTAAGCTATGAGATCTGGGGCCATGGGTAAACCATGGAGAAGTAAACTAGTTAGCATTTGCTCATGCCTGCTGGATCAACACTTTAACTGCCAAGTTCTGAGTCTTTCTACACAGCTGGATAATCCCTACCGTTTCCCAGCCCCTCTATAAAAAATGTGAAGGGGCAGGTCATCAGTCTCTTAGAGTGGCACACTTGGTTCATTCAGCCCCATCTACCCCATATACAGCCAAACACACCTTCCTGGGCTGTACAGAATCTATAAAACTACCTGCAATCTGCCAGTTTTTTACCTATAGGTTAGTTTGAGTCGGCCACAAGTGTCAGAATTGGTGTTTTATTTTGATCTGTGTTTTAAAAAACAGGCTTCTTACTTATCACTACAAACATCAAAATTTTAGCTAAAAGGCTTGGATTCTAGAGTATTTGAATGAACTTTCAAATGGAACATATGCTACCTGCCCTTCAGATACCTGCTATTTATGAGTTTCTTTGTCAGACATATTTTGCCAAAAACCTCATTGAAACAACCTTTGAAAGGAAGAGATGGGCTCTAATTTGTTACTTGTTCACCAGGTAATCACAAGACTCTCCCTGTATTATTGCCATAGTAAGCAAGCTCAAGTGTGTATGCTATGAGATAAGATAAGGTAGCATTAAGAGAGCACTCAAATAATCATTGGTACGCAACATTGGTCCTGAGCATTGGTCAATCTTTTCTACTGATCTAGTACAAACATTATGCACCTCACATATGGTCTTTTTTGACTCAAATTTCACTGGTTGTATTTGTCATAATATAAAAAAATCCTCAGGATCCTTAGCTTTTTCTAACAAGAATCAGTCTTGTAATTTTTCTCCTAAGATCTCGCATTGAAAATAGTCTAAGAAACTTACAGAATAATAAATAGAAAATCCATACTCGATCAAATATTCTTAAAATGGGCTCACACAGCTAGAAAGATTTTTACATACAGATATGAGGGACAAAATGCTAAAAGTAGAAAATGTTCCTTACAAAGATAAAGGAGATATTTTCTTTTAGGGGTTTGATTTACCTTATAAGGTCTGGATAAGTTGGTCTCCTGGAATCTTAGTTTAAGCAGACCTATCATCATTAGCCTGTGCTGAATCCAGTTTATTAATCCCACATATTGTATTTCTTTTGGAGGCAGTTTTGTTAATTTGAGATTTAAAAGATGTATCTTAATGGCACAAAGCCATTCTTTCTTTCTCCATGGTCTCTCTCCCCCCTTTCCTCAACTGTAGGTATCTTGAGAAGAAAGACAATTAAGGATGTGACTGAGGTCTCTCTATCTATACCCAGCCAAATATTTTGGGAAACTTTGTGGAGGCTTTTAGATACAGGTTCCTGATTCATCAACAAACTCAGTCCTACAGGCAACATGCAGCTAAGGTGATCTGGGTAGAATTCAGTGTGGAAAGGAAGCCTTCTATCCATACAAGTTCCTTTGTCAATAAAACTCTTTGGTCAATTCAATGTACTCTATTTTTGGACTTCCTCTGTTGAATGGATTATTTGGACTTCCTCTGTTGAATGTATTATTGGCATGCTTGCGATATGAATGATCAAAAAGTCCAGAGGTGATTCTCCTGTTCAGGTAGAAATGCACATAGAGAGTATTTGTGGGACATATAAGTTTCTCCCAGATCCACCTCCTTTTCCCTCATTGTGTGGGCTAAGGTGCACATCTCAATACAACTGTTACTCTATGGCCAGTGACGAAATCTAGTGGGAGATGCAGATTTATGGTAGATGTATTGCCAAATGCATTCCCTTATTCCTATAGCCCTGGTTGTTCCAGACCTAGAGACTGTAATGGAAACCATTGTACAGATTGATGCTAGTTGGTACACTATCTTAGACATTGCCAGCACTTTTTTCCTATCCCACTAGCACCTGAAGACCAAGACTAATTCACATTCATTGACAAGGCCTTCAATATACTTTCATAGTATTCCTCTTGGGAACCTTAAACTCTCTTGCTGTTTGCCACCATTTGGTGGTCAGGATTTTGTGTGAGTGCCTCTGTCCTCTGATATCCAAAATTCATATTGTATAGTTCATGTCCTATTGGTTGGTAGATCAGAAGCCTCAGTCTTAACAGACCAGGGGTGGTGTTATTTTGCCTCCACCAACAGGCTGATGAAGCCCAACAAAATTCAGAGTACTGCTTACAAAGTGAGGCTTCTTGGGAATATGAAGGCAGATTCATAACACTCAATCCCTCTGGTACTTAAGAAAAAAAATCTCTAAACCCCTGCTATTAAAGGAGGATCAGCACCTTATGGATTCTTTCTGTTCTGTAGATTGTATATGTCTCACTTGGGTACTCTACTTGCTCTTCTGTATCAGCTAATTCAAGGATCAGTATTATTTGAGTGGGAAGCAAAGATCATCAGACTGTATTGGAAGCTGTCCAGCAAGCTGTGGCATACACCTTTGGGAATCCACAACCATAAATACTCCACTGACCTAGAAGTCGCTATGATTTTTTTTTTTTTCCTATTGCATCTGTCCTCTGGCAAAGAGAGGCAGCTTATAGCTGAAGGTTGGCCTTGAGGTTTTGACTTGTTTCCCCTTTAATGTAACTACCAGGTATACCCCTATTGAAAAACAATTATTAGCTTGTTACTAGGATGCTGTCAAACTGAACAACTGACCCATGGAGGCATTGTGACTCTCTAGCCTGCTGTTCTCATTTTGGGTTGAATCAGCTCAGACTCAGCTATTAAGAAGGTGTGAAGAGCCCAAAAAGTCTCTTGTATCAAATAGAAGTGGCATATTCAAGAATGTAACTAGCTTGGCCCAGTGGTATTCTGGCTTTTCTTGAAAAAGCATCAGCTACACCCCAATTTGCTGACTGAAGGAGAGCTGCTGGTTCAATAGTGCTCTCTATTTACAAGCGTTCCCATAAATGTCTGGGCATGGTCTACAGATGGTTTGGCTCAGCAGCAAGCCTTCATTAGTTTGCTATAGCTGTTTAACCTTAGCACTAGCTATGGAACTGAAAACTTGGTGGACATGAACAGGCAGTCAGCAAATGGCTGTCAGTAGCCATGATTTGTTTCCATACTTTATCATCCCTAAAAGGGGTATCTTTACTTGCCAGTGTTTAGTTTTCTAAGTGATGGAACAAACATACAAGATATTTGCAATAGCCTCAGTTATTAGAAATACAGCAAGGGAGTGGTGATGCCACCAAGATGGTAACATAGGTTGTTTCGGACTTTGCTTCCCCTCATAATAAAAACAGCTAGCATCTATTTGAGAACAGGATACCCCTGAGAAAATCTTAGAACATGGGGGTAAGTCTGAAGTGTTCTCCTCCACCAGGGAGATGAAGACAAGCTGACTCAGAAGCATAAGTGATGCGGCTACATGTTGACCGCATTTCCCCTCCCCTAGGCCAGCGAAACACCATGAGGAGAGGTCTCTCTGAACCTCTAGCTCTTCTAGTGGGAAAAGGGAACCCAGGGGGGACAATCAGGAGGCCTCCAGTGTTGTGGGTCACTTTGTGTGAGCTTTTACTCTGATGTTGCACTACAGAGATTTCAGGGTAATCTGTGGGGTTCAACCACTGGCAGTCAGACTGTGATGAAAAAGTGGAGGAGGGGCTTGCAACATCCAGCACGTGGATTTTGGCAGACTAAGTTCGTAACTGCAGTGCCCAAGTACTAGTCCCAAATAGTGGTTTTGCTCCTCTGCAAAACCAAGTCTGTAGCATATTCTCATCAGGGAACACTTTGGGGTGCAGACTTGCCTGATTCAGATCCTCATATGAGGAGTTTTGCCTGCCCTGGATCCTGGTTTGCCCATGCCAAGACAAGCTGTGAATCCCAGCCACACCTGCTGCAGAGACTGTCTTCCAGCACCATCTGACCAGTTAGGTTGGTGACCTGGTGGTGCTCAAGCTAAGAGGTAGGTGGGTAGAGCTGATCACCCTCAGAAAAAGGTTGATACTAGGTATGGAGTCTTCCCATGATATACACCGGCAAGGGAATTAATTCATAGTCAGGCTGAGGGTGGAGAGACCCTGTTTGAGAAGTTTCAAGTAGCCTGGAATGTCCCCTTTTCTTCCCACCCAAACAAGGGGCTGAGACAGAGGTCCACCCACTATGGAGAGTTTCTTCTAGCTTCATCTAGCCCAAAGGGCAAATAACAGCTCCTGGAAGCTGTGAAGCCCAAGGGGTACTTCAGTTAAGATGAAGGTGGATCAGATAGTTTGCAGAGTAAAGTCAGTGGCCCTATTGGGTCAGGAAACTTGAGGTGTGGGTCGGCTTAAGACAATAAAAGTTTTAACAGCTTTAGAGTTGCTTCTTTTTTTTTAATTAAAAATTTTTATTTAAAGATTTTATCTATTTGAGAGAGAGAAAGAATGAGAGAGAAAGTGTACAAATGGGGTGGTGGAAGGAGCAGAGGGACAGGGAGAAGCAGACTCCTCGATGTGGGGCTTGATCTCAGGAAACTGAGCGCAATGTGGGGCTTGATCTCAGGGAGTTGAGATCATGACCTGAGCCAAAGGAAGATACTTAACCAACTGCCACCCAGATGCTCCTAGAACCACTTCTCTGCTGAGCCTGGCCAAGGACTCCAATTTGTAGCCCTGCTCATTGCTGAATACAGTCTTTAGCCTGTCTGACCAGGAAAGCTAACCAGAATGCATGCGCAGCTACAAAGCCCATTCAACAGCCCTATGTACAGTAGCTCTCAAACAGGAAGCACAGCCTGTGACTTCCTTCTCTGCAAGCAAAACCAGTGGTTCCACCTGAGCAGGGAATTCATTGTGCACAACTGATTCAGACTCCTAAACCATGAGTTGTATGGGTCCATCCTGCTGCCTACCAGGGCAGAGAAGCTAATTCATAATCCAATCTATTACTGAATATAGATGGGACCCAGTTCTGACCATCTATTAAGCCTGAGCGGAGAATCCAGGCACCACAGAGCCCATTTTTCAGCCTTAGTTGGATAGGAAACCAAGAAAGCAGTTCTATCCAACTGTTCTCAATCAGAGGCACAACCCCTATCCCTGTTTTCAGAGCCCAAACAGTTGGTTCACCCCCAAAATTGACCTTAACACCAGGCCCACATCCCCAAGGACATTACCAGCAGACACACCCAGAAACCTGAACTGAACTGACTGGTGAAAAATTATCTCTGTCTAAGTAAACCTGTAAAGTCTGGAAGAGGAGCCTGCTTACTCAAATGCACAGATACCAACATGAGGAATTACAGATCACAAAAAAATCAGGCATATATGACACCACCAAAGGTTATAATAAAACTGCAGTAATTGACCCTAAAATAGAGACCAATGAACTGATAAGAGTTCAGAATAATCCTTTCTTAAGGAAGTTTAGTGAACTATAAGAAAACGTGGACAAATAAGCAAAATTTGGAAAACAATGCATGAACAAAGAGTTTGACAAGGGAATAGAAATGATAAAACAGAAATCCTACTAGAAACTTCCTGAACCTGAGGAGAGAAATGGACATCCAGTCCATGAGGCCCCAAGGATCCCAAATAGGTTGAACCTGAATAGGGATACATCAAGACACATTATAATTAGTCAAAAGTCAAAGGCAAAGAATTTTAAGAGCAAAAAAAGAAAAGAGAAATGTTATATATAAGGGAAACCTCATAAGACTGTCAGTAGTTTCGTAACAGAAAAGTTTAATGTTTGGATGAAATCTCAAAAATCAACACAAAAATCTTTCTCATTTTACCTCCTGCACGTTCTTCCGGTCCACATGCCTTAGGTAGCTTAGACACTGAATATAATCATTGTTAGAAAGTGATAACCCATTCTTGGCTGCTTCCTGGGTAATAATCAGGAAGAATGCGATAGGAAGTTATCTATACCAATTTTGTAAATTTGGGAGGCTTTTCGGATCATTGCTGGTTATTATGCTTCTTCCTTTCCTTACAAAGCAAACTAAAGCTCATCTGGTTGATATAACCTCTGTGTAGCAGCCTGCCAAAAGAAAGCCTTGGGAATTCAAAATTAATTCTGGTTCATTGACCAGGATTCCCTTGTTAGATTGACATGGTACTAGTTTATAAAAATAATACTTGGCTGAGTACACTGTTTGCTGAGTCTTCCTATGGCCATTGTAGGTTTCCAGGACAGAACATTCTAGATTCTGGAAAATATGGATGGATGGACAATAATGATCTTTTGTCTTTCAGAGCCATTCGTGGGACCTTCCTCTTGAAGGAAAATAACCTGGTACTTCTCTTTCAAAACTGTTCCAAGCCAAATGGCTGACAATGATTTGATTGCTATGTCCCTTTATGTGACCAAGAAGTATATCTGAAACAGGAGGTGATGGCCTCAACTATACAAAACAGCTTATAACATCTCCAAATAGTCTTCTCTACATCCATTTCCATAACAGTTACTCAGTGATTCGGTTGGGATTCTTTCATCTGGTTAGGTTCAGGACCCTGTGGCAGGAAGGGGAGTAAGGTTGAGGTCAATACTCCCTCATCTTGTTGTTTGGGATCTTATAAATAGCAGCCTTAATTAAATGCTCTGTGAGACAAATTGAATGTGTTTGGTCCCAGCCTCTGTTAGATTTATCAGAATAGTTGATGGATTAGTATGGTCATGGGGCAGTTCACTAGCAGCCAAATGTAGGAATGAAGGGTGGGTATCATTGGGAGACAATTGTCCACGGGTTTCTTGCATTTATGTACATCCAGTGGGCAGAGACAATGACTGCCTTTGTCCTCGACTGCATTTCAAGGTTGTTTGTGTAGTGAACTGCCATGGACATATAGATAGCATTTCTATCTAGAAGAAAAGGCAGGTTTGTTTACTATATAGTAAGACAGTGACTTACTTTAGGGTAAAGGTAAAGGAGACTTATTACCCATTATGAAAGATTTGGATTCCCTAAGCTTGGGATTCTACTGTCATGTGCAAGTGTTACCTGGCCTTCTTTACTTTGTCTTGTGGGAATTGAGGTTTGGGGAAGCAGTGTAAAAATAGTATTTTTGCCATTGCTATTGCTGTGAATAATAAATTGTTTTTGTCTCCAGTGCTGGCATTCACGAAACCGTGCTAGGCTAACATGTGACCTTGCAATTCCAGTTAAATTGTAGACTCGTCACAGTTCTTGAGAGTCTTGTGATTTCTTCTTTGACCCATGAACTATGAGTTATTTAGAAGTGAGTTGTTTAATTTCTTTTTTGTTTTATTTTGTTTTGTTTAGAGTGGAGAAGGGGAGAGGGAGAAGGAGAGAGAAAATCTCAAGCAGACTTCCAGCTGAGTGTGGAGCCCTGCTTGGGGCTCGATCTCACAACTCTGAGATCACTCCCTGAGCTGAAACCAAGAGTTGGATGCTCAACCAATGGAGTCACCCAGATGCCCTAAAGACAGAATCTTAAGCAAGCTCCAGGACAGAGGTGGATGTGGGGCTTGATCATCACAACCCTGAGATCATGACCTGAGCCTAAATCAAGAGTTGTTTACTCAACCAACTGAGTAATCCAGGCACCCCAGTTATTTAATTTCTAATATGTGGGATTCCCCACATGACATGTTTGTTGATTTTTATTTTGATTTCATCATGGTTGAAGAAAATATTTTGCATGATATAAATCTTTACAAAATTTTAAAAAAGATTTTATTTATTTGTGAGAGAGAGAGTAAGCAAGAGAGAGCAGGAGCAAAGGGAGGGGCAGAGGGAGAGGGAGAAGCAGACTCCCCACTGAGCAGGGAGCTTGACGGAGCTTGCTCAGTCCCAGGACCCCAGGATCATGACCTGAGCAAAAGGCAGACGCTTAACCAACTGAGCCACCCAGGCACCCCCCAAATTTTGTTTCTTAGCCTGCAATATATGGAATTAGGTAGTTCTAAGCACTTCTGAGTTTTAATAATTGCTGATTTTAAGAAAAGAAACATGTAAGTTTACTCAGTTTTTTTGGTTTTTCAGAAACACTGTGGTTAATATATATTTAAAAAGCAAGTCATGTTAATTGGTAAACACAAGAAATAAAACTAAAGTTAGAAAAGGACAGTGCTGGTATTTAATGTTTAACATTAAATAAATATTGGATTTATACATTACTAATATTATGGTTGGTGGACTTCGCCTTTATCTAGGAAGAACTTTTTTTTAAGATTTTATTTATTAACTTGAGAGAGTGAGCAGGCGGAGGGCGAGGGGAGAAGCAGACTCCCCGCTGAGATGGAGCCCAATATAGGGCTCAATCCCAGGACTCTGGATAAGGACCTGAGCCAAAGGCAGTCATTTAACTGACTGAGCCATCCAAGGGCCCCCAGGAAGAACTTTTAAAATATTAAAAAAAAATTATAAAGTCAGATTTTCTTTGTTTTATTTCACATTTCAAAGAGACATTGATTACAAAGATCTCAGCCTACACCAGAGATTTAAAAAGTATATACAATAAAATGCCAATCAATAAAATCAAAAGAAATAATGAAGTTAAAAAATCATTTTGCCACCGTATGGTAATTGATTCAGACAAGAATGATCAATGACTGCCAAAACTTGGCTGAAAGTTTTATAACAGTTCCCACATTTCTCCCTAGAAATTATTTAGTAATTTCAAAGGAAATATAGTGACCACATTGGAGAAGGATCCCATTTAGCCAAGTTTTCAAAGCTAACCTAACTAGTACTAGAACAAGTGATAGCTATTAGTTATTCCTGCCCCAAAGGGAAGTTTTAACCACAAAGAAGCTTTTAAGAAACCCAAATTTTATAAGGTGACCATACTTTTAAAAAATGTAAATGTCATGAAAAAAAATTGAGGTAATTTTTAGATTTAAGGACACTAAAGACACGACAAATAAATATAATGTGTGATCTTGGATTGGATTCTGAATTGGGAAAAAAATGGCACAAGAACATTATTGGGACAATTGATACAATTTGTCATTGTATCAGTGTTAAATTCCCTAATTGTGTTAAGTGAGTTGTACCTGTTTATAGAATGTCCTTTTTCTTTGGAATCATATTTAAAGACTTTATAGGTGGGGTGCCTGGGTGGCTCCATCAGTTAAGTGCCTGCCTTCAGCTCAGGTCATGATCCTGGGATCCTGGGATCGAGCCCCACGTTGGGCTCCCTACTCACTGGGAACTTGCTTCCCCCTCTCCCTCTGCCTCCCACTCCTCTCCCTGCTTGTGCTCTTTCTCTCTCTGTGTGTGTCAGATAAATAATTTTTTTTTTAAATAAAGACTTTAGAGGTAAAGAGACAAGTTATCTATGGCAAACTCTTAAATGATTATATATTTGTGGGGAGTGATGAAACATATGTGATAGTGTTAACAACTGGTGAATCTGGTTGAAGGCTAAATGGGAATTATTTTTTACTGTGTTTGCAACTTTTTTGTAAGTGTGAACTTTTAAAAAATAAAAATAATGCACACACCCACACCTTCCAAATATATATTTTACTCATTGTTTATTAAAGGTATTTATTCTACCTTTAACATCTACGGTTACATTGTAGGATTTGATATTTAGTTAACCATCAAATGATAGTGGTCGAAATATCCAATTTTATCCATGCCCTATTTAATTGAAATTTTGCAAGGGACACAATCTAAAATCTCTATCTCTTGATAAATATTAGAAGAAATTAATTTAATAACTTGTTTTGGAAAGATTAGAGAGAAAATATTTGGACCAGTTTTCACATTAAAAAGGATAAAAGTATGTAATAATTTTTTGTTTGAAATGAAACTCACTTTTATTTGTGAGTTTTATTTGTGAGTTTATTTATTGTTTCAGTGAATTCTGTATGAAAAG
This sequence comes from Mustela erminea, assembly GCF_009829155.1. Lineage (NCBI taxonomy): Eukaryota > Metazoa > Chordata > Mammalia > Carnivora > Mustelidae > Mustela > Mustela erminea. Next base: position 35,632,885 of record NC_045629.1, on the reverse strand, counting down.
AAATGATCAAAGGTTGAAAACACCACATACTTTCTCTTTCATCTATTTTTTTTCTTGTTTCCACAATTTACTGACTACATTTGGTGAACTGAAAACATATTTAAGAACTTGCTATTAATATCAAGATACCTTTCTAAAGAAAGGTAAGAGCTTGATATGAGAATAATTAACTTATAAATGATAATTGATATGAGAATAATTAACTTATAAATGATAAGTTATAAAATTACCAAATTATAAGTAAATTACAAAATTAACTTATAAATGATATCACTTCTCTGCATATTTTCCTTAAAATACATGTAAAGCCAGGGAAGCAAAAGTATTTAAGAAAGAAGAAAGTAAAAACTATAAGATACCATCTTTGGTAACATGTCATGCACTTATTTGTTATTTCACCATTTACTGACTTGCAGAAGATGACACGAATATGTGTCTAGTGTGGGTTCCTGAGCCTTAACCTGGCATTTCATATAACACTGGAAGTTTGTGGTGGAGCTGCCCAGTCTGGCCCAATTTTATGGGACCAGTTATGTATATTTGGTCTGTACAAAAAGGACCCTTTTTCCTTATCAATGATATATTTAAGAAAGATTCAAATAAATGGCCGGAGGATTTTCCCCTAGGGAATGTTTTTTTAAAAGAGAGAGAGAGATGCCAGCCTCACAAATTAGCAAATTAGAGATCTTCAAAGCATAACACTTTTTTTTTTCTGTGTACTTGATACATAAAAAAAATGAAGTGAAGTTCTAGCTTACTGCAGTAAATTGTAATAAGTTAACTTTGCTTGATTAAGATTTGGTGATATTTTTAGGAACTCAATGATGTGGAATTTCTACAAAGGTCAATGTCAGAAACCTTCATTGCCCTCAACTCAAAAACAGTAAGCTCCATGGAGCTTCTGAGTCTCTTGCTTGTGGGTCTCTCTTATCACAGTAGTGGGATGAAGTTCACCTTGGGTCTGACCAATGATGTGCTCTGTGTTGTGCTTATAAATGCTAAATTAATTTTGTCACCTAGGAAATTAGATATCTTTTAAGAATCATGTAATTGGGGCACCTGGGTGGCTCAATGGGTTAAAGCCTCCGCCTTCAGCTCAGGTCATGATCCCAGGGTTCTGGGATCGAGCCCCTCATTGAGCCCCACATAGGGCTCCTTGCTCTGTGGAGAGCCTGCCTTCCCTTCTCTCTCTGCCTGACTCTCTACTTACTTGTGATCTCTGTCTGTCAAATAAATAAATAAAATCTCTTTAAAAAAAATCATGTGATTATGTGATCAAAAGTGAAATATGAGATCTGTTCTTCAAGTCAGTCCTAGGAACATGGGGTGTTCAGGTTTCTCCTTAGAATGGCATCCTTTGGGGGAGCGCCTGGGTGGCTCAGTGGGTTAAAGCCTCTGCCTTCTGCTCAGGTCATAATCTCAGGGTCCTAGGATCAAGCCCCGCGTTGAGGCCCTCATCAGGCTCCTTGCTCTGCAGGGAAACTGCCTCCTCTTCTCTCTCTGCCTGCCTCTCTGCCGACTTGTGATCTCTGTCAAATAAATAAATAAAATCTTAAAAAAAAAAAAGAATGACATCCTTTGGATACATTTTATCTTTGTCACTTATCAAAAATGTGATGAAAACCATTCCTATGCTGGTCTTATTTTGTCCATGAGAGTCTAGTTCTAGAAAAGATCTCTCCATACCAGTTCTCTGCTGGGAAATGCGTATTTCTCAGATTATAATGGTAGGCAGTCCAACATTTTGGTTGAAGAGACACAAAATATGAGATGTGTAAGCAATGTGTTCACTGTTTGTTGCCTGGAATATGACCTATTTTCAGAGGTAGAATCTGATGGCAGAACTTACCGCACTCTCCAAAGCTTGAGAGTTTGCAAGTGATAACCATAGTTAATATATACACTGATAACAAGTATGCCTTTGAAGCAGTCTATAGTTTGGGAAAGCTGTAAAATGAGAGATGTTCCTCTGTAGGAACCTCAATTTAAAATGATCAACTGCTTAACTTTTAAGTACTTTAATGCTTTCTACAAGTGTGACTATAAACATAGATCCCTACAAAAAGGCAGAACATTAGCGTAAAAGAAGTGCCCTCGCTGATGACAGATTATACTTGACAGGCAGCCCTCAGTGAAAAAGTGACCTATATAGTACCCCAAGAAGCTGATTATTTAAACAGATTCAAAGAGGCTACTACAAAATGCCAGCAATTGGCTCCAAATTTTAAAGGAGTTATTCGGAAAAAATCTGGTATGAAGGGACGCCTGGGTGGCTCAGTTGGAAACAGCTGCCTTCGGCTCAGGTCATGATCCCAGTGTCCTGGGATCGAGTCCCACATCGGGCTCCTTGCTCAGCAGGGAGCCTGCTTCTCCCTCTGCCTCTGCCTGCCATTCTGTCTGCCTGTGCTCGCTCTCTCCCCCTCTCTCTCTCTGATAAATAAATTAAAAAAAAATCTTTTAAAAAAAATCTGGTATGAAATTGTTCAAGGATGAGGTACTGTAGCTCTGTAGATCTTTCAGAACAAGTGCTTTGTGATGCCAAACATCACAAAAATATTCCCACAGAGAGAACACAGTGGACAGTATATACTCAAACAACCGTTGATGGAAATGACTACAAAAGTGGTGAGAGGTCTTTTGTGCATGTCTTAAATTAAGTGTTCTTGTTGTCAGTATTGTGTGCTCCAAGTTATAGATGAAACCAAATGAGGTTTCAATACTCATACATTTTAGAAAGAACTTGAAGATGAATTGTCTCATACAGCTCAGTGTGAGAATGCACAATGGAAAAAAGAAAAGAAAAAATATATATGATGTATATTTTTATTAAGCCAATTAAAATTTTTTATGTATACCTCATAATTTCAAAGTTAAGTTATAATTTAAAAAAAAAAATCTGTCCTCAGTCACACTTCCATCTACTCCTGATTCCTTCTCCCCGAGGAAATGACTTTCTGCTCATTTCAGAACTTTGTCCCCATATTTTAAATGATATAATTTTATTGTTCTTTTAAAACATTTTTAGTTTAGATATCAAAATATTTAGCTAGAGAAATTAACTCTTTTATATGCACTCACTCCCCCCCTTTTTCTTTCTTCCCATCTTCTGAGTATAGTTCTGCCACAGTTGATTAAATCAATATTTAGTTTCTACGTTATTACTACCTTTTATTTTTTATTTTTTTATTTTATTATTTTTAAAAGATTTTATTTATTTATTTGACAGAGATCACAAGTAGGCAGAGAGGCAGGTGGGGGGTTGGGGGGAAGCAGGCTCCCTGCTGAGCAGAGAGCCCGACACGGGGCTCGATCCTAGGACCCTGAGATCATGACCTGAGCTGAAGAGGCTTAACCCACTGAGTCGCCCAGACGCCCCTGTTACTACCTTTTAAATATGATTCTCAGTTGGGCAGTTTATTGTGCTCATATTTTTTCTTGTCTTTTTAAAATTTTTCTAAATTTTTCATGTACCCATGACATTCATTCCCAAATATTCTGGCAGTGCTTCAGTACCTTCTCCCCATATTTAAGCAAAATTATTTTGTTTCTTTTTTTCTTCTTCTTTTTGGTATTTCTTAGATACCCCATCCTGCTCCAATTTACGCTGGTTGTTTTCTATCCTACTTCTCAATTAGAGTCCTGAGATTTCCCTTCTTAACCATTCTGAGCATCCCCTTTACATTCTCCTTTGTTGGATATCCTGTGTCCTAGATATGTTGTCATTTTTTGTTTTCTTGGTTTATCCTCTGCTGGAGCATATATCTTATAGGAGCTTCTTGAGAAGGGTTGTAACTTTACTAGTGCCTTCAATTTTTGAGATGTTCTGAGGTTTATCTTCTTCCTGGTTCCCCTTCCTTAACTTTTAGCTTTCTCTGATGGCGATGTCAGTTACTATCCATCCTTCTACTCTCTAACTTCCAAAATTTTGTTACATCTCTTATCTGCTGTAGTTTCCTATCCTGTTTTATTCATCCTTCTATGTCTATGCATATTTTATTCATCACTGGTCATTTTAGTGGCGTTTTAGGAGGGAGTAAGTAGCTGCATATATGTTCCCTATACCACATGAAACAGAGATCTCTCGTCAAGTTTTAGTAACTAAAATTATGGAATGGCTAATACAAAATCTATAAGGTGAAGGGCAGAGGAAGCTCAGGAAAAAAAAAGTTATTCAAGTGCATTAAATTGCTACTGCCAGATGGAGATTATACATTTCTCACTGTTAAGTAAATTATGGCCTTTTTTTTTTTTTTTTTTTTTTGCCTGATTTCATTTTAAGCTTCACTAAACAAAATGGACACTAGATGGCTCTGTAAAAGCATATATATTCGGAACATTACATTTGGTTCAAGAATTTAAAGACATCATAAAGTGATAACAAATGAAAATTAATTTTTTTTTAGTTATAAGAAAATGAGTTTAAAACCACTACTAGTGAATTCAGAAATGTGTAAATTTTCCAAGTGCCGTTTGTGACATAAATACTTGTCAAATATCTGCCAAATACCAGGTAATATGAGACGTAATGGAGCTCTAAGAATAAGAAAGATAGACACAGTCTTGTCTGTAGGGAATTTCCTGAAACAAAAATTCAGAAATGAAATAAATAATTACAAAGGATAAATTAAACAATTTCAAATATGTAAAGTTCTGCGAAAATCAGGTATAAGACACTATTTGAAATATATGTCACGTTGCCTAACTTAGACTGGGGCAGAAAGGCTTTGCTGAGAACAGGAGGCGCAAGGTGAAGTCCGAAGGATGAATTGACTGCTAAAGCAGTAGGCTGAAAAGATGTGTTTCCTAGGTGGAGGAATGGCATAATTAAGATCCCAGCGACAGAGCAGAGAACCCAGAATGTGGCCAACCTGCCACTTCAGGAGCAGAAGTGAGCAGGGGGAGAGTGGGACAAGATAAAACTGGGGAGACCCACAGAGGAAAATTATTCAAGGTCCTGGATTTCATATTGAGTCTAGGAGAAGTGACAAGCCATACAGTGTTTTAAGCACACTGATCATATTTACATATTTACATTTTTACATATTTACATTTTAAACACATAATCTTGTTACCCTGTGCAACATAACACGAATTCAATTTTGTGAAGTTTCCAGCTTTTCTCAAGTCATTCAAATCATTGGCTTGGTAATGGTCACCAGGAATAACTGAAATCTGGGTATAGGAGCAGGGGCTTTGAGGATATAACCTAGAAGACATAGAAGTCCCTAAAATAAAACGATCCAAGAAAATTTTAGAAGAGAAATATGTATGAATGTATAAATACATATTGTCTGCATGAGTATGTATAATGTATGAATATATAATGAATATATTATATATATATAGAGAGAGAGAAAGCAAGCCTCAGATACATGGTCACAGTCAACATGACCTACATTATAATGATTTTATTTTTTCTGCTATTACTTTATCTTTAACTGACACTTGGTTTGGATTATATCATGAAGTGTGAAGGGACAAATGTTGAGTTACAAAGGCATAACTTTGCCTAATTTTGGTCATTTCTTTTATATTATGTGTAACTTAATATCGTCCTCTGCTGTGTGTTTATACTAGTTTAGCTTTTATCCTTTGAGCCTTCATGTGATCTAATTGAACAACCAAGCATTAGGAACATATTGTAGAATTTTCATAGAATTTTTAGAGTTGGAAAGGATATTGGTGATCATATTTTTGTGCATTTCACACCATTTTGTGGAATTTGAAGTAGTTCCTTTAGGGTGTCCTAGGATTGCCTGGGAAGTAGATAAAGGTTCAAGGTGGCGAAGGTCCGCCCACCTTTTCCCTTTAACTGGAGAAGTCCTGCTTATCTGTATAACTTTTGTGCAATGTTTTCTTTGAAGAGAGCTTTATACTATTGCAAAGTTGGGAAAGCTCTGATCTTGTCCAAATACTCATTTTCATGGGTGGACACTGAGGATAAGTGTTGTAAATAGATTTTTCCAGGTCCTAATGAAAGAAATAAGACTTGCCCTTAGATGTCCAGTGCAAGAAACTCACCAATTTTATTCCCTACACAAATATGCTGATATGTAAATAAATTCATGTAAGTTGTTTTAAAGAGATGGCCCAGCTATTTTAATAATAGAGTTCCCAGAGAAGACTGGAATTAAGAGTTATACAGTGGGCTTATGAAAGAAAAAAAAACATTGTACCAGTGTGAGCTAAAGTAGTTTTCTTTTTTAAATTGTACTGCTTCGTTTAGATCAATGATTAGGTATAATAGTATTTACCATAGTCCCTTACAGGTAAATAGATGTCCAATAATTTTTTTTTTTTTTGGTTCTTTTTAGGAGTATTTAGTAGGAAGCTGCACAGGAATTAGTAGAGAAGAAGTGGCAAAATATTTCTCAGTTAAGAATTGGCAAAAGAATTAAGTATAACTCCCCAATTAGTGTGCTATATCATTTTAAAGTCACCATGTGAATATAAGGACATCACTCTCATTTTCAGGTCAGTAAGACATAAAGATTCAAATGCTGGAATAACAGAACAAATCCCCCCCCCGCCTAAGAGAAAATGGATTTCTTTTTGCTAGTTTTAAGAGTCTGGTTAAGAGCATCATGAAATATCAGTGGAGACATCCTGTGAGTAGGAGAGTAAGAGTGATAATCACAGTATTTAACCACGATGAGATGTGGGCTTAAAACAATCAGAAAGATTGCTGGCAATCGAGCTTCATTTAATATTTATAGAAGCAAGGTTTAGGGGATCCCTCCCATGTCAGATATTATCCTTCAGTTATAGGGTACAGGATTGACTAGGAGGAAGGGATCAGGAACTTAGTAACCATTTACTAGTAGAATAAAGATATTTCAATGAACTGGGTGCCTGGGTGGCTCAGCTGGTTAGGCGACTGCCTTCAGCTCAGGTCATAATCCCAGGGTCCTGGGATGGAGCCCCGCATCAGGCTTCCAGCTCCACGGGGAGTCTGCTTCTCCCTCTGACCTTCTCCCCTCTGGTGCTCTTCTCTCTCTCTCTCTCAAATAAATAAATAAAATCTTAAAAAAAAAAAAAAAGCTATTTCAACGGACTGGTATGTTCTGGCTGAGATTTAGCCCTCGTTATGGGAATAGTTTCTTTGAAAACTGCTGTGCTGGGAATTTATCTGGATTTACCTTATTTGTTTCTTAAACTCCTCCACTTAGCCATTTGTGAATTCATAGATTTGTTTTTCAGATTCAGATATCACCGAGACTCATGATTTCATCTTTGCCTCTCCTCACATCTACTGATATTTTAAGATTTTTTAAAAAGATTTTATTTATTGTTTTGACCAGACAGATCTCAAGTATGTAGAGAGGCAGGCAGAGAGAGAGAGAGAGAGAGAGAGAGAGAGGAAGCAGGCTTCCCGCTGAGCAGAGAGCCCGATGCGGGGCTCGATCCCAGGACCCTGGGACCATGACCTGAGCCAAAGGCAGAGGCTTTAACCCCTGAGCCACCCAGGTGCCCTGATACTTTAGGATTTGGTGGATCAACTGTCTCTGCTGTTCCTGGTGACTAACCTCAGTTTTTTGATGTTGATTTTTTTCTTTTTTTAGATTTTATTTATTTATTTGAGAGAGAGAATGGGCGAGAGAGAGAGAGCGCGCACAAGAGCAGGGAGGGTCAGAAGGAGAAGCAGAGTGCCTGCTGACTGAGCAGAGAGCCCAATGCAGGACTTGATCCTGGGACTCCAGGATCATGACCTGAGCTGAAGACAGTCACCCAACCAACTGAACCACCCAGGTGCCCCAACAAATGGTTATTTTGCTATAATTTTGACAGTTCAAAGGATGCTGTTACATTATTCAATATAAGATGAGGAAAATATAGAGAGAACATAGGGACCTTTGAAAGTTAAAAGATGCAATTAGTGCAATTAATTCAGATGCAATTAATATTTATGCTTTGGTGAAATACTTAAGTGATTTGGGAGATAGGAAGTAGTCATAAATTTAGACATTTCTAAAAAAAAGATTCAGTAAACCTCCTGAGTTAAGTAAAACTTTAATTAATGATTGTTTAATTAATTTAAGGGTACTCAAAACTATATTTAGTTATGGGATTACTTTCAGCCTTGCTTTAATGAAACACTTCCTGACTTACCTGGTCATAAAAATCATGTATGGTGCTTATTAAAAAATACTCATTTTCAGGTCCCTTTCCATACTTACTCAATGAGATTTTCCAGGGGAGGACCTGGAGATATGAGGTTCTGGAAATGTGAATGTTAAAAAGTACCCCCAATTAAATGTTATGAATAAATAATTAGGGAGACACCATTCTACTTTGTGGATCATATTGTTTTAAGTCAATGTTGAAGGGCTATCAGAATATTGAATAGGATAAGCAGAAAAAATACTAGCTGCTAAACTTATAGAAGTAACATTTTTATAGAAAACGCATTAGTTGCTGTGAATTGTGTAATACTGATGATTCACAGACCTGTACCCCTGTGGCAAATAATACATTATATGTTAATAAGAAAATAAATAAAAATTTAAAAAAGGAAATGCATTAGTGCTATAATATGCTAATACATTATAATGGTATAGGAAAAATTGCAAAAAAACTTAGAAATGGACAAAAAGATTATTGGATGTCTTCAGTGGAAAACTAGCATTATCTAACATACACTTCCGGGTTATATATTATAGATCAAAAACTATTTCACAACTTTGTAAGTAGTAGAATGTTGTTATTGATTAAATGATTCTTTTCCACAGAAAGACAATTTGTGTCCCATGCAGATGTAGTTTGTTATTGTCCTATTGGTATTGGCCAATTTTTTGTGTTTTAAACAAATCTATTTTTTTTAAAAGATTTTATTTATTTATTAGACAGAGATCACAAATAGGCGGAGAGGCAGGCAGAGAGAGAGAGGAGGAAGCAGGCTCCCCGCTGAGCAGAGATCCCCATGTGGAGTTTGATTCCAGGACCCTGGGATCATGACCTAAGCCAAAGGCAGAGGCTTTAACCCACTGAGCCACCCAAGCACCCCAACAAATCTATTATTTCAACATTTCTGTGCATATCTATCTATCTATCAATCAACTATGTATCTACCATCTCCTCCCCCTGCTCTTTGGAATATACTTTAAAAGAGTTGTAACATCTTGCTGTTTTTCTCAAGATTAATGAGTCTAATAATATCTTTGAGACATCTTCATTTAATATTTGTAAGACATTCATAATTATATTCTAAAACTTTTCAGTGGATGGTATGCTATCTACTTCTTATTTATCCACCCTGAAAAGCACAAGAACCATGCCTTAGTTTCTCTAACACTACTTTTCCACAGGGGTCACGTATTCAAGAGTGCGTAGTGCCTGGTTGAAATGATATAAAATGGCATATTACTCAACCGTCAAAAGGATGATATTTTACCATTTACATCAACATGGATGGAAATGGAGGGTATTATGCTGAATGCAGTAAGTCAGTCAGAGAAAGACAGTTATCATATGGTTTCACTCATATGTGGAATATAAGAAACAGTGCAGAGGATCATAGGAGAAGGGAGGGAAAACTGGGAAGAAATCAGAGAGGGAGACAAACCATGACAGACTCTTAACTATAAGGAAAAACTGAAGCTTGCTGGAGGTGAGGTGGGTGGGGCAATGGGGTAATTGGGTGATGGACATCAAGGAGGGCACGAGATGTGATGAGCACTGGGTGTTATATGCAACTGATGAATAACATAAACCACATCTGAAACTAATGATGTACTATATGTTAGTTAACTGAATTTAAATAAAAAAAGAAGAAAATGCACGTCTAGTATTAAGAGTTTTAAGGAAAAAGCAGTTTCTAAGGGCAAGTCTAATACAGTGATTTTCTCCAACATATCAGACAACATGACATAAGCAGTTTTCAGAGGAGAAGGAGGATCACCCTTAAGGTACTGCATGGAAATCTAAACTGGGTTTCCTGATATTTGTCTCAGTTTTTTGACCTGGAAGAGCAAAGCTCTATCATGTGCCCTAGTCTGGGTTGTCCAAGAATAGCAGATGCAACCTTGATTCCATGTTGTGTAGCCTCTCCCATGGATACATTTTGTGCATTCTTTATGAGTTTAGTTTGCTTCAGCTTGCTTATGAAGGAGATACAGGATATTTTTCCTGTGTCAGTGACTCAGAGTAGAGGCAGATACATAAACTTATTACGATATTAATAACAGAGGAGTGTACAGCTACACAGTTACCATAGAAATGCCATTACATGGGCAAGGGGAGTTAGGAAATTATAACAGAAAATGTAACATTTAAATATTGTCATGCATTTTTCTCTGGAGTAGAATATTATTTAGTCTTTTAATTAAAAAAAGTAGTACACGAATGCATTCTAGATTTTAAAATGCCAAATGGTGAAGCAAGGTCTTTAAGGATGAATTAGGGAGGGAAATGAATCTGCGAGTAGGAGGCAATTCTAGAGGGAAGAGGACACACCAGGGAGTAGAAATGCGCAAAGTGGAGGTGTAGGAGACAATGGCATATTTAAGAAATATGAGTAAGTAGTTCAATGTCAGTGGGACATAGAATATTGTGGGGAGTGACTGGAGATGAGATTACAAAGAAGGTTGAGTCAAGATTGTAAAGAATTTTGTATATTATGTTTAGATGTTTAAGCCTTCCCCTTTTAGGCAGAGGAATAACTTGATTGGATCTGTATTAGGAAATTTCACTTTGGAAATAGACTGAAGTAGGGAGGGTGTGAGGGCAAGGAGTCTCAGGGAGGTTTATATGCAGAGTCTATTGTAAATCTCATGAAAATGCAGATATTGTTATTTCTGTTAAATGAATGAGGAAATTGAGATCTAAAGGAATCAGGTCATTTTCTCTCCAAGGGTATGAGCAAGAAAGTGGTGGAACAGGGATTTGGCCTCATGCCTCTTAGCCCAGCTGCTTTGATCTCATCTTTGCTGCCATTCCTCTGGAGAAGTTATTCATCCTTAGGTAAGAAATGTGGAAAAGAAGGGCCATCTGTACCCCAATGTTTATAGCAGCAATGGCCACGGTCGCCAAACTGTGGAAAGAACCAGGATGCCCTTCAACAGATGAATGGATAAGGAAGATGTGGTCCATATACACTATGGAGTATTATGCCTCCATCAGAAAGGATGAATATACGACTTTTGTAGCAACATGGATGGGACTGGAAGAGATGATGCTGAGTGAAATAAGTCAAGCAGAGAGAGTCAATTATCATATGGTTTCACTTATTTGTGGAGCATAACAAATAACATGGAGGACATGGGGAGATGGAGAGGAGAAGGGAGTTGAGGGAAATTGGAAGGGGAGGTGAACCATGAGAGACTATGGACTCTGAAAAACAACCTGAGGGTCTTGAAGGGGTGGGGGGGTGGGAGGTTGGGGGAACCAGGTGGTGGGTATTAGAGAGGGCACGGATTGCATGGAGCACTGGGTGTGGTGCAAAAACAATGAATACTGTTACGCTGAAAACAAATTAAAAAAAAAAAAACAAAACCATATCATAGCCTTGAAAAAAAAAAAAAAAAGAAATGTGGATGGAAGGAATTGAAGGCAGGACAATGAGCATAAACCAGTGCTCAGTTAAGTACAAAAGTATGTGTTACTGACTCGTTGTGGGATAGTGTTCAGAGAGTTTTGGGCCTGGATATGAGAAGATCTGCGTTCTTATTCTATCTGTGATCTTAACTAGGTGGGTGATTGTGGGAAGTCAGTGAAGCATTTGGGGATTCTAACTCTCTCTCTTTAGAGTGAGGAGGTTGGTCAAGCTAATTTCTAGGGTCTCTTCCAGACTTAAGAATCTGTCGTTCTTCATAAATATCACTGTGGGCTGAAGTGTTTGGAGAGAGTGTCACAGAGGATGTGAGGCTATTAACTATCATTTCCATTTCAATTTAAGATGTGATGAATGTCTTTTCTGTCTGTTTCTTTGGCATTATATATGTGCTTTCAATATAGAACATTCCACATTATATTGTAATTGCTTACAGGGGTGCTGTTAAAAATATTTAATAACCACTTTGGCATAGATACTTGTATAATAGGAGGAACCCAGTTGTAAACAGGTAGAAGGATCATTTGGTGCACACTAGCCAACTATCAGTTCCGATTGCTTGCATGTCTTACTCTCCTCTGGACCAAGAGTAAGTCAAGGCAGGAACTGTGTCTTTCTAATTTTGGATCCCCCATCGTAAGGCAGTGTTTGCTTCATAGTAGATGGCTAATCAATATTTGTTAGATGAACAATATCCAGTGTCTCCTCGGTGTTTGACAGACTCACATGTTGAATGCGTGTAGCTGTGTTGCATGAGCTCGTAAAGAGAGGGAAAGGACGCTCGAACAGCTTTGCTTTTAGAAGAAAGCTGACAACCCCGAGGACAAGCAGTTGCAGAAGTACCTGAGATACCAGACACTCATTAATTTCCAATGATTGTTTATACATTCTTTCTAGAGTCAATTATGTCATAAAACTGAAAGTAATTTTATTTTTTTCAAAAAAAGTATTTCAAGGGCAAAAACCTCATTACTTCTTCACACTCACTTTATAAGCTATGGCATTTTCTAGTTACAGTAAAAAAAAATTGTCAATGTAAGTTTAAGTCTTATCAGCATCTCAGGGCTCTTCTTTCTTAATCTCTTCCTGACAGAAAGAGATTTCTGTCCTTTCCCTTATTATCTAATCATGTTAAACTTCGATTGTGTCTTCCACAAGCCCAGGATGGCTGACTCATCATTTTGAATTCGTCTTGCAAGCAGCTGTAAGAATTAAGTGTGTTCGTGCGCACGCACACACGCACACACACACATACACACACACACAATAACCTTGGTCAAGACATGTTGGTTAAAACTCCTCTTATTTGTATCATGAATTGTACAATCTTCAGTTCTCTTTGTCGCTAGAATATCCTAACTATAGCATTGGTGCCTGGATCAGACTTGTAGAATAGCTGTATTGAGGACATGGAGCTCCAAACAAATGTTTTAAAAATGTGTTTCTTCAAAGCTGTTATGACTCCAGGTGATTTCTTTCTTCTGGTTTTTAATCCTGTGGAATGAGGTTACTTTGTCCATTTCTCTTCTGTATTACAATATTTAGATTGCCTCTACTGTAAACACTGGTTAGTTTTTAATGGGATTTGAAATCCTCCAGTTGTACATTTTAGTATTGCTTATAGATTTTTCTCCAAATAGATTCAGTTCTTCCATGTTTTGAATTAATATCATGTTTGTGAGCTGAAACAGGATGATGGATGTGTGACATGTGAAACAGAAGAATACAGGGACATAAGTAAGAGTATGGGCTCTGAAACCCTCAGTCTGAATTTAAATCCTGGTTTTGCCCTCTTTTTCCCAAAAGATTGTACTTCCTTGATCAAATTCCTTTATCTGAGACTTGGTATTCTGATATTTAAAGTGAGGTGGTAATGATACCTAGGTTATGGAGTTCTTATAAAACACCAAGGATTTGGAGCGCAGTCAGCTAAAAATAAATGTTAGCTTGGAAAGCAAAAATATAATGGAATTCCAAAGCCCCTATATATACAAATAATATATAAATAGTACTACCCAGTGAGAAATCATGGCTAGCTATTTCATATTTCATTTCTTAAATGAATTTCATTCTTTGACATTGACTGATTGATTCATTCCCATAGTTTATTGTTATGCATAGTGTACTGTGAATACTTGAATACAAATGTAACTTTAGTAGTTAAATTTGATTATTGCCTGCCTCTATCCAGTTCAGTTTTGGAGTTACTCTTCTTCTACTATTTAAATAGTAATGTCTTGGGGCACCTGAGTGGCCTAGTGGTTTGTGTCTGCCTTCAGCTGGGGTAGTGATCCCGGGGTCCTGGCACTGAACCCCATGTCATTCTGTCAGGCTCCCTGCTTACCAGGGAGTCTTCCCTCTGCATCCACCTCCACTCATGCTCTCTTTCTCTCAAATAAATAAATAAAATATTTTAAAAAAATAGCAATGTCTTGAATCCTTCCAACTGTAATGAGATATCCAACATCTTTTCCATTAAAAATTTTCTATGGCTTCTCTTGCTTCTAATTCTTTTTCTTGAGTTGTTGGCTACTCATATCTTGTTCTCTATTCCTGATATTTTCTCTTAAGTCAACCTCAAAAGACTACCATCCTTTTCCTTCTTTTCCTGAAAACACTACTTACAGAGCCATTTACATGTGTTAGAACTTTTGTTTTTTGGAGGATTTCCTATATCTTGGAATAGGGTGCTGGATGAACTAAAACTGAATATTTTATATTTTTCTTCCCTCACTCCAGGAAACTAACATTGTTCCTAAATCTCCCATCCCTTTGCCTTGGGCTACTCCAGGCTCTCCAAAAAGCTTACTCTTCATTAATTTCCTTCTCATACAGACCCCAGAACTCAAAGTTTCTCCAAGTCTATTAGGCAGAACAGTTCAGTTCTATGTCTGTCTTAGTCCATTTTGGCCATTGTCCTGAGGGCTTTATTTTTCTAAATAAGCCTTTTCTCCTTAAGAGGATGTCTGCTGATAGCTTTAAAATAATATTCCCTCACCACTCTTAACTCAGAAGATAAGTAAGCTACAACTTTTGGTAATTCTCTACAGTTTATTCTTTTTTTTTTTAATTTAAAGATTTTATTTATTTATTTGACAGAGCAAGATCATAAGTAGGCAGAGAGGCAGGCAGAGAGAGAGAGGAGGAAGCAGGCTCCCTGCCAAGCAGAGAGCCCGATGCGGGACTCGATCCCAGGACCCTGAGATCATGACCTGAGCCGAAGGCAGAGGCTTAACCCACTGAGCCACCCAGGAGCCCTCCACAGTTTATTCTTAATAGAGTGATACTTTAAAATTCTGAGTCAGTTCCCTTCAGCTCTTGGGAAAATTCTGCCTGGCTTCCAAACTCATTCAGAGCAAGTCAAGGTCTTTGCATTGTTACTAGGCTGTAAAACCTGCCTGACCATCTCTCTGGCTTCACGTTGTTTTACTCTGCTCCTCTGTCATTTCTCTCCAACAGTATTGGCTTCTAAATCTACCAGACAAAATTCATCAAGCAATTTCTACCTCAGGGCCTTTGTACTTGCTATTCCTTCTACCTGGAAAGTTGTGCAGTGGGAAACTCTCCTGAGAGAGACAACACTATGTATAAAGACATAAAGAATATGGTGCTTTTAGGAACCATAAGCCTTTTCAGCAACCTCTTTGACCTTTGCCACAGCAACTTCTTGCTAAACATGTCTCCAAAGGCAAAGGAAACAAAAGCAAAAATGAACTAATGGGGCCTCTTCTGCCCAGCTTCTGCACAACAAAGGAAACAGTCAACAAAACTAAAAGGCAACCTACAGAATGGGAGAGGTATTTCCAAATAACATCAGAAAAGGCTAGTATTCAAAATCTATAAAGAACTTATGAAACTCAGCACCCAAAAAACAAATAATCCAGTCAAGAAATGGGTAGAAGACATGGACAGATATTTCTCCAAAAAAGACATACAAATAGCCAACAGACACATGAAAAAAATGCTCCACATCACTTGGCTTCAGGAAATACAAATCAAAACCACAATGAGATACCACCTCACACCAGTCAGAATGGCTAAAATTAACAAGACAGGAAACAACAAATGTTGGCTAGGATGCACTGTTGACAGGAATGCAAGCTGGTGCAGCCACTCCAGAAAATGGTATGGAATTTCCTCAAGAAGTTAAAAATAAAGCTACCTTGCAACCCAGCAATTGAACCAATAGGTATTTACCCCAAAGATACAAATGTAGTGATCCAAAGGGGCACCTGCACCCCAATGTTCATAGCAGCAATGTCCATGATAGCCAAACTTGGAAAGAGCCAAGATATCCATTGACAGATGAATGGACAGGGAAGATGTGGTATATAAATACAACAGAATATTACTCAGCCATTAGAAAGGATGAATACCTACAAATTACATTGATGTGGATAGAACTGGAGGGAATTATACTGAGTGTGACAAGTCAATCAGAGAAAGACAATTATATGGTTTCACTCATATATGGAATATAAGAAACAGAGCAGATGACTATACGGGAATGGAGGGAAAACAGAAGGAGAAGTCCTTGGAGAGGGAGAAAACCCATGGGAGACTCTTAACTATGGGAAACAAACTGAGGGTTGCTGGAGGGGAGGTGGGTGGGGAGATGGGGTAATTAGGTATTAGGCATGGAGGAGGGCATGTGATGTGATGAGCACTGGATGTTTATGAAACTGATAAATTATTCAACAGTCTATCTGAAACTAATGATGGACTATAAGTTGGCTAATTAAATTTAAATAAAAACAAACAAACCTAAAGGAACCCTAAAACTTTTAGTATGCCCAGGCTTTAAATTCTGTATTTGTATGCAGGGCAACATTGTTCCAAGTATGGGCTACAACACTGGTGTATTGCTGCAGATTTGTGGATAAGCTAATGAAGTTTCAGCATCTCTCAGTTGCTTGAACTCCTTTTCTGAGGACCTGGAGGAGTCCTTATCAATGTATTTAGAAGGCTATATGGTTTTCTAAAATTGGTAAAAGTAAGATATTTGAACACAGTTGGTTAGAACAGTGGTTTATTTTCATTTTGACTCAGATTTATCACACTTCTCCATTGAGTCGTGTGGGAATGGTTGCAGGGAAATTTGGGATCTGATGTCAGGGAAGATGGACTGGGAGATTCTTTTATTTGACTTTAGTAATATTATGTGGTTCACAGTCACTTCTCTGTATAGTTGAGTTTTTGCTAGCTCTTTCTGAATGATGTCCGGGAATGCTACAATCCATTGCACCAATTCACTGAGCATCAAGACATGAAAATTGAGGGTCATGCTGTGATGTGAATGTGTCCTTTGGTGCCCGATACTAGCAAGAAGGTAGTGAAGACGATCACATGAGAAATGATCAGAACCAGAAATTAGTCTTTCAGCTTATATACAAAACAAACTGTCATTTTTCCAAATTTGAAAACAATCCTACCAACCTATGTGCATTTCCTACTAGCTGAAACAATCTCCCTAAACTGCATTTTCCTTTTTTTTTTTTTTTTTTTTTTTGGTTTCTCAATTCATGGTCCTGTGCTGCTGATGCTGGCAGGCCGGGTCCCAGGACCCAGAGTGGGTCCTGTAGGACCAGCCAACAGGGTTCTCTGGCTTCATGTGGGATAGAAATCACACACAAGACAGCAAAAGGTGAAAGCAGAGTTTACTGAAGGTATAGAGAGCATTCAGGTCCAGACAGAGTGTTTGGGAGACTCAGGAAGGAAAGTGTTTGGGGTTTGGGGTTTTCTGACTGAGGATTATGGTCTGGTGCATGTGTACTCTTAGTCATCCAGGAACCTACTAGAACAAAAACAAGGGCCTGGGCATTATTCCTGAGAGCCAGGAGGTCTGGGCATAGAGATGTCTAGCTCAAGTGGTCTGGAATATGATCAATACGATCCAGTCATTCTCACCTGGTCCTTCCTTAGATATTATCTATCCTAAAGAAATCACTAACTCCTTGTCCGTTACAAGAAGAATACACTATTTGCATTTTGAGGCATGTGTAAAGTGGGGGTGCATGTCCTAGCAAGAATAGAAGCAGAAAAGGAACAAAAGGCAGGTTTTACGGAACCCTTCAGTTTCCCGAGCTCACTGCTGAGCATGAACCTGTGCAGATGACACCGTAGTGAGTGATATTACAAATTCTTGCCATCTAATAAGATATAAAATAGCCCATCACTCTTACTCAGCTGTCTATTCATCCATCTTTGATGAACTTATGAAGTTTCCTCATAAAATTATTTTGAAATTTCTTCCTTAATCTCATTGAGATATTAACCCATACCCACATAAAAATCAGCAACTGATCCATGAATATAGTTACCAACCATTCCTGTTTGCCCTGGACCAAAGGTTTTCCTGAGAAATGGAAAATTCAGGGCTAAAATGGGAAAAGTCCTGGCTAAGCTGAGATGAGGTGGTTGCTTATGTTTTCCTGTTTTGTTTCCTTATGTTTCCTATTTATCAAGAATAACAACGCAATGACAGCTTATGGAACTTTATCTTCTTTCTGCCATGAAATTATTCTTTGTTTTGCCCATCTGCCGATAATTTATTCCCACATGAAAAAGATTAATTTTCCTTCTTTATAAATATGATCTCTAAAGCCATGTCCTGATTTATTGGCCCTTCTCTTTGGAATCTTGCTTTTTTCAGTTGACATCTCCTTTTTGTCATTTTAAATGTCTCCCTTTCACCAAGTCTCCGCCCTCCATCTATAATGACTTCCTTTGGCCTTTTTTTTTTTTTTTCTTACACCTTCATTCTATCTCTCTCTTCCTTCTTACAACAGATTTCTTGAGATTAGGCTAGGATATCTGTCTGAATCCTTCAATACTTCTCTTGCTTTTGTCCTCAGCATTTCATAAAACAGTTCTCTTAGGATTCTCTTAACAATCCTCCTAACTGCCAAGTGGTTCAACAAAGAGTCTGTGATTTTTTCATCTTTTCACTCCTTTGGCATCTCTGATGCATTTTCCCTTGTTGATTTCCTTGAAATACTTTTCTGTCTTGGCTTCTTCACATTGCCCCACCCTAAAACTCCCTTTAGTTCTGATTGTTTCCTTTTGTTGCCTCGACTGATTTCTTTTTTTCATTCTACCCCCTAAAAGTTGGTGTTTATCAGTGTGTTCTGTTTAATCTATGTGTACCTTCTACTCACTGGCATTTTACCTGTTTTCGTACCTTTAATGATTATTTTGAAGATGGTTCCAAACCCTGCCTCTTTATTCCCAGACCCTCCTTGAGACTGCAATGTTTATTCCTAGCCCCGCCTTGTATATCGTCTACCAGAAATCCTTCTGAGCTCTAACCTTGGCAAGTCTGAATAGAAGATTAGGATATATTTTTTTTTTATTTCACACAAAAAAGCCCTTCTTTCTAAGTACTCTGTTTCTCTTAATAATATGTCTTTTGTGTGTGTGTGTGTTTTTGTTTGTTTGTTTGTTTGTTTTTTAAGAGAGGGATGAGGGGAGGATTCAGAGGGAGAGGCAGAGAGAGAATCTTAAGGAGGTTTTATGCCCAGCAGGGAGCTGTATGCGGAGCTGCATCTTACAACCCTGAGATCATGACCTGAGCTGAAATTAAGAGCCGGATGCTTAACCGATTGAGCCACCCAGGCAACCCAGTATCTTTGTTTTTATGGTCATTTGTGCTCAAAACCTTGAGATTGCATTTCTCCATCCTAAGAGCTCCTTTCTACTAGTACAAATTTAATCAGTTGTCAAACCATGTGCAGTCTGACTCAGATTCAGTTTCTTGCTTTAAAAAAAAAAAATCCAGTCCTCCTGCCACCATCACCCTAGGTTAGGTCCTCATGACATTATATTTTTTCTCAGCCCCTTGCCTGTATTCCCATTTCTCATGTTTCCCCCCAATTTGCTCTGCGCTCTGCTTCCTTAGACTGACTTTAGGGCTTCTCTAAAATATGACCGACAGCTACTTTTTTAAACCCTTACTCTGAGTCATTCCCTGAACACAACTGTGCTCCTTTCCAAGTGAACTTCTAGTTATTACTTAAATATCTTCTATGATCAATCACTGTATTGCCTTGTGCCCTTGCTTGTTTTTACCTACAATGACACTACCCATTGTAGGATTTTAAAATTTATGTTTGTGCTTCCTCTTTTTTTTTTTTTTAAGATTTTATTTATTTATTTGACAGAGAGAGATTACAAGTAGGCAGAGAGGCAGGCAGAGAGAGAGAGGAGGAAGCAGACTCCCCGCTGAGCAGAGAGCCCGATGCGGGACTCAATCCCAGGACCCTGAGATCATGACCTGAGCCGAAGGCAGCAGCTTAACCCACTGAGCCACCCAGGCGCCCCTGTGCTTCCTCTTCCAAATCCTTCAACATTTTTGGTCTTTTGATCATTTACCTCTATTACTTTCTTTTGTTATCTTCTTTTAGGATGAACCATTTCATTTATAATGTCCTCATGAAATTAAAATTCTGAGATGGCAGAGGCTGTCAGACATTTTCATATGCTCTTTATAGTGACCTGTGCCCATTTGATGCTCAGTCAATGCTGCATGAAATGTAATGATTTATTTTAACTTTATATGTTTCAGACCTAAAGCATAATTTCAGAAGATCCTGAAATTGCACTTGTTTCTACTTGTTGATGTAAGGCGAAAGCATAGCTGAAGCATAGTCACCAGGTGGCAGTGCTACAGAGCTGTTCTGAACCTTCTGCATTCTCTGATGTAATCTGGATAGAAATGATTTACTAGGACATTTTCTGCCCCAATCTACACAAAATCACAGAAAATCATAGCTATTAGCTTTGGAAGGGTCATGAAGACCCTTCTGTCCTACAGTCCAGTTGTAAAGATGAGGAAACTGAGATGCAGATATATATATATATATATATATATATATATATAGAGAGAGAGAGAGAGAGAGAGAGAGAGAGAGAGGGAGAGAGAGAGAGAGAGTGAGAGACAGAGAAAGAGAGAGATAGAAAGGATTTTCAAGGTTATTTATGTTTTTTTTTTAACAGAAAGAAAATGAAATCATGACCAAGAAGATGTATTAGTTGGAACACTTTTGACTGTCTCATAAATTCAACAGAAATTGGTTTTTAAAATTAAAAAGAGAGGAGGGTGATTTTTTAGCCCAGGTATCCAGAGTCCAGGGATAAGCCTAGCTTCAGGCAAGGCTGGACCCAGGGTTATATCCTCTAGCTTTTTATTTTGCTTTCTGCTGTGTAGCTTTATTTCAGGTTTTGCATTTCCCAGCCATTCTTGTCTTATGCTATTTTTTGGTAGGTGTATCTGCAAAGAACATAATTTTCTTTTCTGACAGTTTCAATAAGAACCCTGGAATTGAGTCTCAATAGGCAGACCTGGGTCATGTTCCAGCTGGAGCACAAGGAGGAGTTGTCCCCCTTCATCTCTCTGAGGAATGAGGTTGGTTTGAGGAAAGGTTGACATATATATATTTTTTGTGAATAGTTTTTCAGTCCCAGTGACTAGGGACTGAAATCTAGCCTGGGTTCCACTTGCCAAAGTATGATACATTGGGGCTGCATCTGCTTAGATGGGACACTTTTTCTAATTTGCCCAGAACACTGTATTCAGAAGAATGAATGAAAGCTGAGTAGATCCAAGCAAAAATATATACTCTGGTGACTGTTTAAAAAAGTTAAGGGGGTGGAGGCGCCTGGGTGACTCAGTGGGTTAAGCCTCTGCCTTCAGCTTAGGTCATGATCTCAGGGTCCTGGGATGGAGCCCCGCATCGGGCTCTCTGCTCAGCGGGGAGCCTGCTTCCTCCTCTCTCTCTCTGCCTGCTTCTAATCTCTGTCTGTCAAATAAATAAAGTCTTAAAAAAAGTTAAGGGGGTGATGGGTGACTCAGTTGGTTGAACATTCAACTTTTGGTTTCAGCTCAGGTTGTGTCTTGTGGTTGTGGGATCAAGACCCATGCTGAACTCTGTGCTTAGTGCAGAGGCTGCCTCAGATTCTCTCTCCTGTCCCTCCATCTCACATACTCTTAAATAAATAAAATCTTTTAAAAAATTACGATTAAATTTGACCTTCCTTCCTTCCTTCCTTTCTTTCTTTCCTTCCCTTCCTTCCTTCAAGATTTATTTAATTATTTGAGAGAGAGGACAGAGGGTAGCAACAGAAGGAGATGGAGAAAGAAAATCCCAAGCAGACTCCCCACCAAGTGCAGAGACTGACACAAGGCCTGATCCCACTACCCAGAGACCGTGGGAGACCACAACCCAAGCCCAAACCAAGAGTCAGATGCTTAACCGACTGAGTCATCCAGGCACCTCTACTTCTCTCTGTTTCTAAATGGAAGGCAATATTGTATTATACAAAACGTGTGATGATTTAGAGCCAGAATACCAAGTTGGAATCTTGGTTATGCTGCATATCACTGTGTGAATTTGGGAAGAGTTTTAATATTTCTCAGCTTCAGTTTACTTACATATAATAATCATATTTCAGGAAGGTTGGAGGATTAAGTGAAGCATAAAAGCCCATCACAGAGCCTGGGATATAGTAGCAGCTCAATTAATATCAATTAATTGTGGCAGTTTTAAAATATGAGCCCCAAATTCTATAAACTCTTCTCAGAGAGGGATAGTGTCTATGTTCCCCTCTCTCGAGTTGGGGAATACTTGTGACTTCATCAACCAGTAGAATATGGAAAAGTGACACCATGTGACCTCTGAGACCTGGCCATAAAATGTCGCATAGCTTCCTCCTGGAATATAGCTTGAAATGCTTCTCAGAAGTTCCTGCTTTAGACATTCCCTCTTTGAATAAAGCCATCTTGTTGTGAGAAGCTCAAGCCACACAGAGAGACAGACTTCCCTGTAACCTCCCAGTGGGAGAAGTGCCAAAGAATTTTAAAATGCCATATGTTATGGTATGCAGTATGATGAGTGTGATTTTCTTATAATAATCAAGGATGACTCCTTGATTATTATAAGGATGTTTATAACTGTAATGGTTAAATTTGGCTAGGCTGTGGTGCCCAGTTTTTAGTTAAACACCAGTCTAGATATTTCTGTGAAAGTAGTTTTCAGAAAGGCCAAAGACTGAGTTGAACTTGAACTCAGGACATCGGCTCTTATCTGAATTTCCCGCTGGTCTGGTTTATGGGTTTCAGGATTGTTAGCCCCCACAAATGTATGATCTAATTCCTTAAAATAAATCTTTCTTCCCCACCCTCTACATATATATTATTATATCTATCACTCTTTTTTCTGGAGAACCTTGACTAATACAATAACTAAATATAGGAATATCAAGACAGACTTTTTTTAAAAAAATTTTATTTATTTCACACACACACACACACACACACACACACACACACAGACACACACACACACAGAATGAGCGCAGCAGGGGGAGTGGCGGGCAACGGGAGAGGGAGAAGCAGGACTCAATCCCAGGACTCTGAGATCATGACCTGAGCTGAAGGCAGACGCTTAACCGACTGAGTCACCCAGGCGCCCAAGACAGACATCTTTTTAATATAAGATAATTTCATTTCCATCATTAGATGATTTATGTACTTAATATCTGAACTCACATTTTAGAATTTAGAGAGTACTTACGTGGTTCTTTAATTTTTCTACATATGTTAAACTTTGCAGCCCTGATAAGAATTTTAGTCTCGTGTCTCATAATGCTAATCTTATATCTCTTAAATTCCTGTTGTATAGAGTTCAGCTCAGTAAACCTCTGGGGATTATTCTTTAACAGTCTGTGAACAAGTTTTTCGTGAGGAGAATAAAATCAACATTGTGAGGACTGTGTGCCTCCTTAAGCACATTCTTAACTGACATTTTTTGTTTCACTGTCTCATTGACTCATTATGTAAATGTCATTATTGGGCAATTAGTATTTGCAAGTAGGTGTGGGATAATAGTTTCCCTTATTGACATAGAGATTTGTGATCTGATGATTGGAGATGTTAGGTGACTCATTTACAAGTGTTCTCTTGGGGAAGTATATCAAAGATGCAGCTTCATGATTTAATGAATTGACTCAAATTATCTATCCTTTTCCTATTTCTTAGCGACCTTTATGAATTCTGTGCCTGGCTGTCTCTGTTTCTCTCATCTGAGCCTTGCTGATGGAATCAACATAATCTTTTTTCCAAATTTATATGTAACCCTGTTAAAAATTTCTTCATTTTGTTAAATTATACTGAACTTTTAAGAGGAGAAGCATGTGGCATAATGCAAAAATTAACTAAGAATCAAAAGACTTAGATTCTGGTGCCAGGTTTTGGCTGTTTAAATTGAGAGGTGTCCCTACACACACATCCTCACAGCCTCAGTTTTTATCCAAAATGACAAGTTTGAAGATTTGGATTCCATTACTTGGTAACTACTAAATTTTACTTGGAACTGTTTCTGAAGAAATCCTTTTGCCAAGCTTCTACAGAGAGCTATTGCTAAGGTGTTGCTAAAGGGAAACAGCTGAGATGTGTCTAATTTATAATTTATTAGTTACAACCAGCTTCAGGGAAGGGAAAGCAGCTCTTAACTGGTGGGGGTGGGGTGAAAGAATGAATTTTTAGATAGTAAAAGATGATAGTATATATCCTCTAGGCTGAGGGGTGACTGGGCCGTTGATCTTGAGCTAGAAGAGAGACTGTAACAAAAACATAAACTCTTGTTAGCAAAGAAGTTGAAAGATCTCTTTTAGGACTTTTAGGCAACTAAACAATCAGTTGGAATCTCAGTAATACTGCAAGAAATTCTCCTGTTCTGATGAAAAAGGCTAAAAGGATTTGGTGGCTAAAAGATTAGGTTTATCAACTAAAGGAAGACAGTTCTAGAAACAGTGCAGATCCAGGTAAATCTGCCTAGGATTTTTAGAATAAAGGGTTTCAGAACTGCTTCAGATAAAGATGGAAAAACTTTTTACCTTGTATCCCCATTATGATAAGGCCTTGCCAATTTTTTTTCTCTAGTATCATTTCTGAACAAGTGCACCTGAGCCCTTTCAGAATATCTGGCCCATTGCCTACTTAAAACTTATCTTTTGTTTTCATCTCTTATTGGCTGTATTGCTTGCCCAGTGGGCATCTGCATGATTCTAAGTGATCTGGAGTCCTGCATGGGGCAGTCCAGTTTTCTGATAGGGACAGTCCATACTAGTTAAAATCCAGTTATATCCAGCTGTGTCTGTTGGAAGCAGAAAATTCCCTTAGCCGGGTAGCTGGGAAGACACTTACAGTAATCCACAATAAAAAATTGCAAAGCTGGGGCACCTGTGTGGCTCAGTCGGTTAAGCCTCTGCCTTTGGCTCAGGTCATGATCTCAGGGTTCTGGGATCAAGCCCTGCGTCGGGCTCTCTGCTCAGCAGGGAGCCTGCTTCCTCCTCTCTCTCTCTGCCTGCCTCTCTGCCTACTTGTGATCTCTATCTGTCAAATAAATAAATAAAAGTTAAAAAAAATTGCAAAGCTTGCTCTAACCAGCAAATTCTCATTGAGAATATGATATTTCTTTTTAGATGTCATGATGAACAGAGCCTATGAAGTGCTGGGCTCTTATTATGTATTGGTGTATTCTCACAACAACTCTGCAAGTATTTATTGCTATACCCAGTTTGACAAAAAGAAACTAAAGCTCAGAGAGTTTAGGATGTCAGAGTTACAGATAATGAAAGGTGTCAGTATTCAAACCTAGCATGGCTATCTCTTTCCCTGCTTTGCTAAGCCTGTATGATGCTGAATGTGCCACTTAGCTTTCCGTGTCATTTTACAATAACTAAATTAAAAATTGTACTACTTGGTCTCTAAGGTTATTATTTCTTTACCGAAAGGTATTTACTATGGGCTAGAATTTGTAAGGCTAAAGATTTGATAGAATAAAAAAGGTAGAATTAAAAGATCAAGTACTTGGCTAAAAGAATGACTTTTTTTTTTGTTTGTTAAATAGAAAATCACTGCATGCCTCTGAGACATTTATTTATAAGATATCCTCCAAAGTTTTTAAGTTTCAGTGTGTTTAATGAACAAACTGCACCTCTCTTCCCCCATTCCATATCATCAACTGTGAAGGGAACTCATTTATTTCAATCTCTAGTTTTCTGGAAGAATCACTTAATTTCTGATTCTGACAAACAGCATGAAACTGTTCAAATAACTGTCTCTAAAATGATAATTTTTATATTCATGGTACCTTTTGAGTATTACTGACATATTCTCATGTGATGACTTGGATTGACAGCTCGGAAAATCTGTTTTCCCTCCTGATTTGCTCTTTGTGGTAGACTAGGTTCCGAATGGATATGTTTACTTGAGTTTTGAAAGGTACTATTAAAATGATGTGAGAAAAATCACATTTTAAGAACTCTGTTACCAGATTACTTTAACTCCCAATGTGTTAATAAAATGCAGAGCTGGAACTAGGCATTTTTGGGCTAGAGGCAATTTTTCTCTAGCGGTTTCTTTTCCCTCTGCTTTTGCTTTATGGACTGTCAGATCATGGAGTCTTCCTTGGAATCCTCAGTAAAGCTCTTTTGAAATAGGAATTATTTCTTGCTTATCCTTACATAAGCCAGTAAAGTGGCCATCTCTCTTGCGTAAGGGACCTTAATTTTGATAATCTTGTTAGCTTATAATTGCCACGGGCAGGTACTTCCCTAGGCATTTATCATTAATCATCACAATCCTATCAGGCAGGTGTTATTATTATCCTCATTTTAAGAAAAGGAGTCTAAAAATCAGAGATGTTGAGGACTTGCTGGATTTTCTGTAGCTTAGAGAGTAGTAGAGCTGGGATTTGACCCAGGCCTTTCCAGTCCAAGGTCCAGGTGCTTGACTTCTGTACTGTGCTGTTACCCATGGTCCTGGAGTCCCCTGTATTTCTTCACAGATCTGTTGAACTGTCCTCCTGAGACTTGCAAAAATAATTTTAACTTTTTAAATACTTAACTACATTTTTGCTTGAAAGTAATGATCCTATCTTTTTAGTTTCTCTATCTCTCTCTATGGACAAACTGAAAGAGATTTTAGTATTCGGAATTGATTTTAGGGTTTTATAAATGTTTTGCTTAAGCTTTATACACTGTGTTTTTGACCTGAGTATTTTGTCTTCCATGAATATTTCTTATATGTTGGAACATGACTCAATGTACAGGAAAATATAGTTACTAAATTGAAAAATAATACAGCATAAAACATAATGAGTCAGTTTAGGTCTTTTTTTTTTCAATCAAAAGCTTACAAAATTTTAGCCATTTCTGTAAAAAATATTCATATTACAAGGAGAGTGAAGGAGTTGTTAAATAAAATATGAAGTCAGAAGTCATTAACATTGGCTTATCATCTAAATTTTCCTTTTCATTTATTATGTGGGATAGAATAAATTTTCTTCTGCTCCCTATACTCCTCTAATTCTCCCCTTCTTCCTCTTACTCCTTCTAGTTATTATTTCAATGTCTGAAAATTAGCCATGACATATTTTTTGTTTTATTGAGATTTAAATGACATATAACATTGTATTAGTTAAAGCTGTGCAACATGATTTGATACATATATATATTGCAGAATGATTACCATAACATGTTTAATTAAAATTTATCACCTCATATACCTACAATTTTTTATTTTTGTGATGAAAATTTGTAAGATATGTTCTTAGTGTAACCTAACCAAATGAGAGTTTGTCCACCCGATGGACAGTATAAAAACTGATACTGAGGTTTTGCAGTGAATAAAGGTAGGCTATTTGTTGGATGTGGCACCACCAGGAGAACGGGGAGCTAATGCTCTAAAATCCTGAACTCTCCAATGGTTTGCAAGTGACGGTTTTAAAGGGTAAAAATTTAAGGCAGTGGTCTCCATTGACTGGAGACCCATGATTCATGCTAGTAGGTGCTCTGGTGCCACACATTATCTGGTTCCCCAGAGGTCCTTTCCATCTCAAGAAACTTGGAATCTGAAAAATATCATTATTCTTCATGTTAAAGTTCTCATTAGGTACCTCTGGTGATCGTATCTTTAAGGCAGTACTGATTACTTGTAAGCCAGTAGGGTTGCATTCCTACAGATTCCTTGGCTGGTCCAGCCGTACCTGGGGGCAATATGACATTTAGTGTTCATTTTTTCATCTGTATTGACAAGATAGATGCCAGCTTCATTAGCAATTTGCAAATCTACTATATAGTAGTGATTTTTTTTAACTGTACAGTAGTATTAACTATAGTTACATCCCTAGGACTTATTTATCTTATAACTATAAATTTGTACCTTTTGATAATCTTCACCCATGTGCTCCCTGCCCCCCCGCCCCCGGACAACCACCAATCTATTCTGTTGCCATGAGTTTGGTTTTTTTTTTAAGAGTCTATCTATAAGTGAGATCATACAGTTTTTGTCTTTCTCTGTCTGACTTATTTCATGTAACATAATGCTCTTAAGATCCAACCATGTTCCTGTAAATAGCAGAATTTTCTTGACAGCAGAAGCAGTAACAGCAGCTAGTATTTGTTGAATGATCACTATAGGTCATATACTATGATAGATACTTTGTATATATTATTTAATTCATCACTCTACCAATGATGGTATCTATATTCCCATTTGCAGAAACAGACACTCAGGCAGGAAGGTTGGTTAGCAGAAGTTTTCATGGCTTAGTCATTGGGACAGAGTCCTGTCATTGGGTCCTGAATAAGGACCCGGGTCTGTTCAGTGCTAAAGTTGGTGTTCTTAACCATTTTGCTCTTCATTAAGACTGTACTAGTAATCTAAGAATACTGGCACATCCTAAAACTAACCATCTTCCTTCCTTGGAATCAAATATGCAGTTGGTAGTTCATTCCCTTGAAATTTGTTATGACTATATACCAAGGGATGGAAATATTTTAGTATGTTAGAAATACATTTTATTGAAGAGCTCATTAATATGGGAAAATAATAAGTATTCAAGTACTTGGAGTTAAAAACTTTTTTTTTTTTTTTAGATTTTAGCAAAGAAAAATAAGTAAAACATACACTTAGGGAGTTATACCAACATTTTTAATGTTTGGAAAACATTAAGTTGTGGATGGACTGATGTTTCCTCACTGCCGTTGTAAAAGAAGCCCATGGCCAGTACTGTTTGCGGTAGAGAGTTCTGTTTACTAATTTCATAATGGATGAAGAACTCAGAGACTTTTACAACTGGAAGAGACTTTAGAAGTCATTCAGGCAAATAGCTTGGAGTTTCCCGGAGAGATGCTTATCTCATTTTTTTCTTGAACACCTTCAGTGATGGAATATGTTCTGCCTCCTGGGGCATCACATTTTATTTTAACAGCTCTTGTTATTTCTTTCTTTCAATTGAATCCAAATCTCTATCTGTAATTTCCACTCCATTGCTCCCTTTTCTATCCTTTACTAAATTACAGCCCAAATCTTCTCATTTTCTGGTCCCTATCCCTCTCTCCCCTCTTTTCTTTCAGTTGTTACTTATGTAACATGATTCTAGGTACTTTTGTCATTATAATGATTTTCACAGTATATCCTTCATTTTAAAAAAAGTGTTCATTTTTAAATGTGTGGCTCCAAACCAAAGACAATGCTCAAAGAACTGTTAGCAAATTGCAGAATGAAACAAGGCTGTCATCTTTGATCTATATACCATGTTTTATGTGAATTATATATATATATTATATATATAATATATACAAAGATGAATGTGATAATTTCATGCAAACATGAAAACTTCTGTGCATTAAAAATATATGTAAGGGATTTGGGACTGGAAAAAGAGAAAATTAGTGGCATCAGGAAATAAATTGTTGAGAAGTTTGAGAAGGAAGTGGCTGAGATGGAAAAGTTTTCCCTCGTATACCTACCTGAGTCTTAGGAAAATGTCTGTGAATGTGGTATCACTATTGACATCTCCTTGTGGAAAATTGAAGACAAACAAACAGTGTGAGTCACACTGATACCTTGGGACATAGAGAATTAATATTAATAAATCTGATAGTAGATACCTCATTTTTGTTGCATTTATAGCTGGTGCTTTAAGGAATATTGTTCTAATTTACATGCTTTTTACAACAGTGATTGTTGGTGCTGGCAAACATGTTCCACTAAGCCATTCTAAAGCCTGACAAGATATGAGGAAATTGGCAAAAGAATCAACAATTGCTTTCAGAAAGCTGACTAAAATGTTTTATGCCAATTTTCTTTTCAAATTGTGACAGAATTCTGGAGCCAAATTTTGTTATTCTTCTGCGCATGGGGTAATTTTGGTTTATATCATGCTGCCAACTTAGGTAACTTACAAAGTCTACTATCCATTCTTCCAGAATATCTAAATTTGAAATAAGCCATTATTATTGGCTTCATGGAGACTAATGTTCTAGGATCCAGCAAAGTGCTTACCTCTGGTTCAATCAAATGGTCAACTAGAGTGAAGTCTGCTAAATAACACAATAGCTTAAGCATAATTAGTTCACCAGGAGACAATATGGGCTTCACCACTGAGGTTGTATCTACAAAATGGTAGTGGCAGCAAGAATGTCCACCAGTGGCAATGACTTGCTTCACTGCATAATTCATCATCCTGAACCATTTAGGTTAAAGCAGAGCTGACTCTGTGTTTGAGTTTGGTTTTATTTTCTCATGTTGCTTACAGGTTTATTTGGCTTAGGGGAAGAATGCCCATCTTGGTAAGAAGCTGAAGGAGGACTCAAATTCTTGAAAGCAGATAATGGCTCTGATATTGAGACATTTTCACGTAAATTCATGTGTGTGTTGTGTGTATCTTCAAGGCATTGCCAGAAAGGCTGCAGGAGATGGTAAGAGACAATCTTGCAGATCTCCAGCCAGTAAGCTAAATCAGAAGAGTGGCCTCAGAAATGTGTATCTTAAATGACCAAGTTAATGGTATAAAACACGAATGATGATAATATAGTGTAAAAATTGGAAGGAAAAATGTTTGTGGATCATTTGTTCTGTGGTTATTGTTAGGTTTTGAAATCTGTATTTTTAGGTGGAAATAATGCAATGAAAAAAATCTTTACCAGATTAAAAAAAATTATTTTGAAGATTTCCAAACACACAAAAGCCAAGAGACACAATAAACTCCCATATACTCATCCTTCAGCTTAATCACAATCAACATTTTGCCATTGTGTTTCATTTATTCATGTCCTTCTCTTCCATTTTCCAAAACATTTTATTTTTTTCCAAAATATTTTATTTCATTTTATTTTTAAAAACTTGTTAAAAAAGATTTTATTTATTTATTTGACAGACAGAGAGAGGGAACACAAGCAGGAGGAGTGGGAGAGGGAGAAGCAGCCTTCTCACTGAGTAGGCATCCCGATGCATGATGCATGGCTAGATCCTGATGCGTGGCTGGGATCATGACCTGAGCTGAAGGCAGACGCTTAATGACTGAGCCACCCAGGCGCCCCTCAAAAATATTTTAAACACATATATCATCTGCACCTTTAATTAAGAGCTAGTTTCTAGAAATTTCAGAACACTGAGACAAAGGTTAATGCAAAGAAAAAAGAAATGGGTAAATATTGATAAATATTTGCATGCACTATTCCATTTGAAAAAAAAATCAGATGTTCATTTTTTTTTAATGATCCAAAGTATCTAGCAGCAGAAAACTAATATTTTACTTTTTGGGAAAAGAAGATGAGATTACTACCATGCTCCCGTGATGCATTCAGTTTAGAATTCCAGATGGGTTTTAAATCATATCATAAAATCTCCCAAACATAAAAATAATTCTCTATCTCTATAAGAGGTAATCGTATGTTGAAGTTTAAAAAAAAAGCAACTCTACCATTGAATTTATTAAAGTCACAGAAAATAAAATCAACATACAGAAATCTGTTGCATATCTATATACAAATAATGCAGCAGCAGAAAGAGAAATCAAGAATTGATCCCATCTGCAATTGCACCCAAACCAGTAAGATACCCAGCAATAAACCTAACCAAAGAGGTAAAAGATCTGTACTGAAAGCTATACAACAGGTATGAAAGAAATCAAAGAGGACACAAAGAAATGGAAAAGCATTTCATGCTCATGGACTGGAAGAACAAATAGTATTAAAATGTCTATACTCCCCAAAGCAATTTACATAGTTAGTGGAATCCCTATCAAAAAATACCACTAGCATCTTTCACAGAGCTAGGACAAACAACCCTAAAATTTGATGGAACCACAAAAGACCCCAAATACTCAAAGTAATCTTAAAAAATAAAAACAAAGCCAGAGGTATCACGATTCTGGACTTCAAGCTTTCTTACAAACCTACAATCATCAAGACAGTATGGTACTGGCATAAAAACAGGCACATAGATAATGGAACAGAATAGAGAAACCAGAAATGGACCCACAACCATATGGTCAACTGATCTTCCACAAATCAGGAAAGAATATCCAAAGGCAAAGACAGTCTCTTCCACAAATGGTTCTGGGAAAACTGGACAGCAACATGCAAACGAATGAAATTGGGCCATTTTCTCACACCATACACAAAAAGAAATTTAAAGTGGATGAAAGACCTAAATGTGAAACAGGAAACCATCAAAATGCTAGAGGAGAACACAGGCAGCAACATCTTTGACCTCAGCTCTTAGCAACTTTTATTGGACACATCCCATGAGGCAAGGGAAACAAAACCAAAAATGGACTATTGGGACTTCATCAAGATACAAAGCTTCTACACAGTGAAGGAAACAATCAACAAAACTAAAAGGCAGCCTTCGGAATGGGAGAAGATATTTGCACATGAGGTATCTGGTAAAGGGTTAGTATCCAAAATTTATAAGGAAGTTATCAAACTCAACATCCAGAAAAACAAATCATCTAGTTAAGAAATTGGCAGAAGACATGAATAGACAGACTTCTATTCATACTTTTCCAGAGAAGACAAACACAGGGCTAAGAGACACATGAAAAAATACTCAACATCATCCATCATCAAGGAGATACAAATCAAAACCACAATGAGACATCACCTCACACCTGTCAGAACGGCTAAAATTAACAACTCAAGAAACAATATGTTGGTGAGGATGCAGAGAAAGAGGAACCCACTTGCACTGTTGGTGGGAATGCAAACTAATGCAGCCACTCTGGAAAACAGTATGGAACTTCCTGACAATGTTCAAGATATGACCCAGCAATACTACTATGTATTTACCCGAAGTATACAAAATACAGATCTGAAGGGGCATATGTGCCCCAATGTTTATAGCAGCATTATCAACAATAACCAAATATGGAAAGAGCCCAAATATCTATTGACTGATGAATGGATAAAGAAGAGGTGGCATATATATGTATGTATATGTGTGTATATATGTGTGTACACACACACACACACACACACACACACATACACAATGGGATCTCACTGAGCCATATAAAAGAATGAAATCTTGCTATTTGCAATGCCATGGATGAAACTAGAGTATATTATACTCAGCAAAATAAGTCAAAGACAAGTGCCATATGATTTCCCTCATATGTGGAATTTAAGAAACAAAACAGATGAACATAGGTGAATGGAAGAAAGAATAAAATAAGATAAAACCAGAAAAGGAGGAAAATCACAAGAGACCGTTAACTTTAAAGAACAAACTGATGGTTACCAGATGGGAGGGGCTAAATGGGTGATGGGTATTAAAGAGGGCACTCGTCTTATATGTAAGTGATGAGTCACTAAATTCTACTCCTGAAACTAGTACTACACTATATGTTAACTAACTTGAATTTAAATAAAATCTGGGGAGAAAAAAGAAACTCTATTAGTCTTTTTCTTTGATTGTTACTTTTTATTGCGAAAACTGGTATCCCCAAATTTAAGTTCTTCAGTTTATCTCAAAAAGTTATCCAAGGAGAAATAATTTGTAGATTTAATAAGTCCATGTTCTATTATAGGAATAATAAAAGTAACTATATGTATAAATACATGTATGTGCATATATGCACACAGTTATGTATGTGTATATATCTCTATATCTCAAGATACACATATTTATACTGTTATATATTAAGAAGATACACAGAAACACAGACACACACACAGACACACACACACACACACAGTGTCTTCTTGAATGTAGCACTTTTGCTTTGCTCTTGTTGACATGTTGTATGGTTAACATATCTAACAAGTTAAGGAATGGGGAAAATCTTGGACAACCTGCTTCTTTATTCCCAGCCCTGATTTCACTCCTGCATTCTTTTTCATTGTGCTACCTTTACTATCCTTGCCATGGCACTTGTGACTTCATCTGCAGGCATTCTGTCTGGGAACATGACAAGTCCCTTCTAATGCATGCACTAACTGGAGTCCCCACTGAACTGGTCCTTTGTCTAAGGATCATGTGTGGTGTTGGGAAAGAGTCAAACTTTGGCTTAGAGACAGAGGGTAACAATGAGAATCCATAGTAAAGCAGATTTTTAATTATTTGCTGTGTGTTTGTAAGGTTTGCTGAATGAAACTCTGATTTAAGTCGTATGTATGAAACATAGCCCCTGTAATTCTGAAATTCAATTAATCAATAATACTGAAGTTTCCAAAGCTCTCAAAGAAATTTTTGAAATTAAGGCACTTGTGCAAGGGCCTTTGGTTAAAATACTGTGATTTTACACTTACTCTGAAATTCCCTGTAGCTTCTTGTGATACAGAAATAAATCTATAACACCTTTTCTTGTTCTGCTCCTATGCTTCTTTTCCTATGATTAATGGCTTTACAGTAGGAAAAATCTGTTTCATTTAAGATTACTTTCGTTAAGTGGTAAAAAATATTAAATTTTATTTTGTAAATCATTCAGTTCCCACTCACCTTTATTTTTGCAAAATTATCTACTGTGCTCAAAAAGTCCCTACAAAATCAAGTTAAAAAATTATAGCTATTTACTTAAAGATTATGTGTGTAGTTTCATAAGGAATCCAGAAATGACAAAAGCATTTGACATTTTTCCCTTGTTTCTTCTAAAAAACAAATACAGCTTCTGAATTTTATGCATAAACCTTCAAAATTATCTAATAAAAAAGTGGACACTTTGGTGTAATACATAATAACCACAAAACATGTAATATGGATAATCAACATTCTCTTTACTGAGTCTATGTGCATAAAACTCAGTTAATAATTCAGCAGTATAATGATCTTCCCGACCAGTGCAATTTAAAAGCAAAATTTTTGACTTATTATAGATTAATGATAACTACAGATTAGGGATAATACTTAATCATTAAAAAAAAATCAATGTTTTTCAGCTGTGTCTGCATACAGAAAACTTTGATGTCTTCCCATTATGATTTGTGACCCAGATTCCTCTCTTCTCACTAGTGCTTATTTAATGATTATCCACTATATTCATCTCACCTTCCCTGTCTGCTATATTCCTTTCATATTTCAGCTTTGAATGGTCTTCCTCCTTCTTGAATTCTTGTTGAAAGTTAATAATTTTGTTAAAAACAGCAGTTATACACCCACCACTTAAAATTATTAATTAATTGCTTTATAACTATTTCATGTACAATTTATTCATTCACCACCTCAATGTTGCCATTTGTGAAAAAACTAAACATTCATTATAAGAGAAATGTAAAATTTACATATACTGCTCTGTGATTTTACAGTGTAACCTATCATTTAATATTCCCAATTTGGACTGATTTTTAACACTTGGACAATGCAGCTTAAATCTCATAACCCAATTTAAGCATAGTGAGTGCATAATTCACAATGAGTGCAATATTACAAATTCAGTAATTGCTGAATGTTATAGAGTAATGAGTTATAAGCAATCAATTAGTACCATTTAACAATTCTCCCAACAAATGAATATAATCAAGGCACACAAGAATTTATCTTTTGAGTTGTAAATTAATTAAAAGGCAGGCTGTGATCCCTTCATTGTTTTCAACAAATATATTAATTCAATTCCTGCCAGTAAAAACTATTCTTTCTCAAGTATTCTAATTAAAATTCTAGTTAAGTACATAATCCTTTTAACCTATAAACAGTATACTTCCTTAATGTGTATTTGTCCATTCAAATTATTATTCAGTGTGGTTATATAATCTCCCAGTGTAAACTGATGTTAGTTTGGTAATAGTATATTGTTTTGTCTGTGGCAAGATTTCTCATGAACATGGGGCTTGTAGCCCAACTAATTTGACTTAATCTGGTGGAATGTTTATCTTAAATATCTCTTGTTTGTTTGCATTGTTTGTTTGTTTGTTTTTCTGGGGGGAAGGGAGGAAGGAAGAGAGAAAGAGTCTTAAGCAGGCTCCCTGCCCAGTACTGGGGCTCATCTCACAACTCTGAGATCCTAACCTGAGCTGAAATCAAGAGCTGGTCACTTAACTGGCCGAGCCACCTAGGCACCCCTTTACCATCTCTCTTTTATTCATATATATATATAGTGCACTTTTGTCTTTGACAGACTTTCTTTCTTATGAAAAGTGTTGGTTGTTTGATAAATATAATTAAACCATTCTGTACCTCAATTTCTTTATCTATAAAATGAGAGTCACAGTAGTTTCGTCTTCCTAGGGTATTGTGTATATAATATGTGTTTATACTTACAGAACCTTCTGAATGGAGTCTGGCACATATTGTAGAAATGTAGTTATTATCACTGTTGTGGTGCCTGGTGAAAGTGTTACCACAAAGCAACACTAGTTGGAATAATTTAGATAATCCCTATGTCTGATTTTTTTCCTCTGCACAGTCTATAGTAATGAGTGGTCATTTTCCTGGTATAGAATAACAACAATTTGGTGGTTGGGTTTCCTCTGTCTGTTCCATAAGTGATGAGGGAGCAGGAGGATGGCTGAGGACAAAGCAAAAGCTAGCACCTTGCACCCCCTCTCCACCCGCTCCCCTCAGTAATGTGTGTGACATTCCTCAGGCACCCCTGACTGCCATAAGCGAGAAACAAAGAGTTAACTTGCAGAAATCACAATCCTACAAGACAGGAGTCTCCCTTGGTTTACAAATGTCCTAGAGATCTACAAACAAAGAAGTTACCTTATCAATAGCACAATTTCCAGAAGCAAATAACTCAGTTCCTCAAGCCCTAAGTAAAGTCAAATTTCTTCTAAACCCAAATCTCACTAACAAGGACACTTGATAGGAGAAATGTGAAACTGTATCTCTAGATCTTCAAGATAGTGTCGAGATCATTCCCAAGCATATAGCCCACTGATATACATCTAAAGTGTCTCACAAGAAGATTTTTACTACTAGTAATAAATATCCTTTCTCCCAACAATGCTAGCCCCTCAAGGTCCTGGAGACCTTGCTTCCAAAATTCCTTAGAGACTAACATCACCCCCTTTGTTCTCACCTACCCAACTCCTGTGTATATAATCAGCCACTCCTCAGGATAACGGGGCAGCATCTCCGTCTGCCCACAGGTCCTGTCCCCGTGCTTTAATAAACCACCATTTTGCACCAAAGATGTCTCAAGAATTCTTTCTTGGTCATCAGCTCCGGAATTCAGCCCACCGAACCTCACCTAGGTTCTAGAACTTCAACATAAGGACCTTTGAGTGAACTAAAAAATTCAATCTCATATAAAAAGAAAATTTAAATTAAAGCACTGTCAAGCAGCAAAAGTTTCAGCAGGTGGAAGTATATTAGAAACAGATAAGTTATATTAAATCTTGCTTTTTCATATATTTACATTTATTTTATCATTTGTCATTAAATGTTTTATTTTTCTCAAATTTGTGGAATTATATCTCAAATTATTCAACATTGTGATGCTATTGAATGAAAAGAACACTTTCTAGAGCTGTTATACTATAAGCCAATCAGAGAGAAGCTGAGCAGTTAATGCAATAATTTATTTTTAAAGGAATGAGCAAAGAGTTATTGGGCCCCAGAAATATTCCATATAGAATGAAAAGTCAAGATAATACCACTATTTTTTAGAAAAAGAGGAAAGGTCTATATTCATTAGGCTGTTTCATCTGTACCATATAGTACAACTACTACTAATTGTAATGAATGAGTGATTTAACTGCAAATGAAATAAATTGTAAACAAGGATGCTACGTTTTTCTCTACTTAGGTTATCCCATTCTTCATAATTACTTTAAATATTACAGGTTCTGTCCTAGGGAAGATTTACCCCCAAATTGTGATATTGTATTAGCTGTATGAATTTAGAAAAAAAGTTAATTGAGAAACTCTTTGACTGGTTTCAGAAAATCCATTTGGTGCCTCTACTATGAATGGGAATGATATTTGCATTTAAATTTATAATCCTGACAATAGAAATCAAGATATGAAATGTCTCTACATTTGAATAGCTTTTGCTCTTTTTTTTTCTTTTTTAAAAAAATTTTCATTCAAACTCTAATTAATTAACATAAAGTGCAATATTGGTTTTAGGAGTAGAATTCTGTGATTCATCACTTATATACAATACCCACTGCTCATCACAACAAGTGCCCTCCTTAATTCCCATCACCCATCTAACCCATCCCTCACCCACCTCCTTCCATCAACACTAGGTTTGTTCTCTATATTTAAGAGTTTTATTGTTTGTTTCCCTCTCTCTTTTTTCCCTCCTTCCTATATGCTAATCTGTTTTGTTTCTTAAATTCCACTTATGAGTGAAATGATATGGTGGTATTCTTTTTTCTCTAACTTATTTTGCTTAACATAATACATTCTGGCTCCATCCACATTATTGCAAATGGCAAGATTTCATTCCTTTTGATGGCTGAGATATATATAGATATATATATATCTATATATATCTCGATATATAGATATATATATCTATACACACACACACACACACACGCCACCTTTTCTTTCTCCATTCATCAGTTGATGGGACATTCGAACTCTGTCCATTGTTTGGCTATTGTTGATAATGGTGCTATAAACATTGGGGCACATATGCCTCTTCAGATCTGTATTTTTGTATACTTCGGGTAAATACCTAGTAGTATTGCTGGGTCATATCTTGAACATTGTCAGGAAGTTCCATACTGTTTTCCAGAGTGGCTGCATTAGTTTGCATTCCCACCAACAGTGCAAGTGGGTTCCTCTTTCTCTGCATCCTCACCAACATATTGTTTCTTGAGTTGTTAATTTTAGCCGTTCTGACAGGTGTGAGGTGATGTCTCATTGTGGTTTTGATTTGTATCTCCTTGATGATGGATGATGTTGAGTATTTTTTCATGTGTCTCTTAGCCCTGTGTTTGTCTTCTCTGGAGAAGTATGAATAGAAGTCTGTCTATTCATGTCTTCTGCCAATTTCTTAACGAGATGATTTGTTTTTCTGGATGTTGAGTTTGATAACTTCCTTATAAATTTTGGATACTAACCCTTTACCAGATACCTCATGTGCAAATATCTTCTCCCATTCCGAAGGCTGCCTTTTAGTTTTGTT
Source organism: Mustela erminea (assembly GCF_009829155.1). Lineage (NCBI taxonomy): Eukaryota > Metazoa > Chordata > Mammalia > Carnivora > Mustelidae > Mustela > Mustela erminea. Next base: position 35,593,966 of record NC_045629.1, on the reverse strand, counting down.
GATTGTTTCCTTCACTGTGTAGAAGCTTTGTATCTTGATGAAGTCCCAATAGTCCATTTTGGGTTTTGTTTCCCTTGCCTCATGAGATGTGTCCAATAAAAGTTGCTAAGAGCCGAGGTCAAAGATGTTGCTGCCTGTGTTCTCCTCTAGCATTTTGATGGTTTCCTGTTTCACATTTAGGTCTTTCATCCACTTTGAATTTCTTTTTGTGTATGGTGTGAGAAAATGGCCCAATTTCATTCGTTTGCATGTTGCTGTCCAGTTTTCCCAGAACCATTTGTGGAAGAGACTGTCTTTTCCTTTGGATATTCTTTCCTGATTTGTGGAAGATCAGTTGACCATACGGTTGTGGGTCCATTTCTGGTTTCTCTATTCTGTTCCATTATCTATGTGCCTGTTTTTATGCCAGTACCATACTGTCTTGATGATTGTAGGTTTGTAAGAAAGCTTGAAGTCCAGAATCGTGATACCTCTGGCTTTGTTTTTATTTATTTATTTATTTATTTTTTAAGATTACTTTGAGTATTTGGGGTCTTTTGTGGTTCCATCAAATTTTAGGGTTGTTTGTCCTAGCTCTGTGAAAGATGCTAGTGGTATTTTTTGATAGGGATTCCACTAACTATATAAATTGCTTTGGGGAGTATAGACATTTTAATAGTATTTGTTCTTCCAGTCCATGAGCATGAAATGTTTTTCCATTTCTTTGTGTCCTCTTTGATTTCTTTCATACCTGTTGTATAGCTTTCAGAGTACAGATCTTTTACCTCTTTGGTTAGGTTTATTGCTGGGTATCTTACTAGTTTTGGTGCAATTGCAGATGGGATCAATTCCTTGATTTCTCTTTCTGCTGCTTCAGTATGGTGTATAGAAACGTAACAGATTTCTGCACATGGATTTTGTAACCTGCAACTCTGCTGCATTTGTGTATTAGTTCTAGCCGGTTTTTTTGTGGAGTCTTTCAAGTATCATGTTTTTCAAGTATCATGTCATCTGAAAATAATGAAAGTTTGGCTTCCCCTTGCTAATTTGGATACATTTTATTTCTTTTTGTTGTTGGATTGCTGAAGCTAAAACTTCCAATACTGTGTTAAATAGTAATGGCAAGGATAGACATCCTTGTCTATTCCTGACTGTAGGGGAAAGTCTCTCAGTTTTTCCCCCAGTGAGGATGATATTAGCTGTGGGTCTTTGGTCTATGGCCTTATGATGATGAGGTGTGTTCCATCAATTCCTAATTAGTTGAGGGTTTTTATCAGGAATGGATGCTATATTTTGTCAAATACTTTTCTTGTGTCTATTGACACTATTATATGGTTTTTATCCTTTTATTAATATGGTGCATCACATTAATTGATTTGAAAATATTGAATCACTCCTGCAGCCCAGGAATGAATCCCACTTGATCATGGTGAATGATTCTTTAATACACTGTTGAATATTTTATTGAGAATTTTTAAATGTTCATCAGGGATAAAGGCCTGTAATTCTCCTTTTTAGTGGAGTATTTGGTTTTAGAATCAAGTTCATGCTGTCTCATAGAATGAGTTTAGAATTTTTCCTTCCATCTGTATTTTTTGGAACAGTTTGAGAAAAATAGGTATTAACTCTTTTAAAATGTTTTGTAGAATTCCCCTGGGAAACCATCTGGCCCTGGATCTTTTTGTTTGCTGGGAGAATTTTGATTACTGATTCAATTTCTTTGCTGGTTACAAGTATATTCAAATTTTCTATTTCTTCCTGTTTCAGTTTTTGTTGTTTGTAAGTTTCTAGGACTTTCTCCATTTCTTTGAGATTGTCCAGTTTGTTGGCATATAATTTTTCATAATATTTTCTTATAGTTGTTTGTATTTCTGTGGTATTGATTGTGATCTCTCCTCTTTCATTCATTTTTTAAAATTTATTTGGGTCCTTTCTCTTTTCTTTTGTTAAGTCTGGCTAGAGGTTTACCAGCTTTATTAATTCTTTCAAAGAACCAACTCTTAGTTTTGTTGTTCTGTTCTACTGTTTTGTTTTTATTTGTTTCTGTATGTTTATTTCTGCTCTAATATTTATTATTTCCCTTCTGCCCACTTTAGGTTTCATTTGCTATTCCTTTTCTAGCTTTAGGTGTATAGTTAGTTTGTGTATTTGAGCCTTTCTTCCTTTTTTGAGGTAGGCCTGTATTGCTGTATATTTCCCTCTTATGACTTTTGTTGCATCCCAAAGGTTTTGGAATGACATGTTATCATTTTCATATGTTTCCATGTATTTTTAAATTTTGTCTTTAATTTCCTGGTTAACCCATTCATTTTTAGTAGTTTGTTCTTTAGCCTTCTTGTATTTGTGTTCTTTCCAATTTTTTTTGTGGTTGACTTCAGGTTTCATAGTGTTGTGGTAGGAAAATACACACGGTCTGATCTTAATCTTTTTGTAGTTGTTGAGGGTTGATTTGTGACATAGGATGTGATCTATTCTGGAGAATGTCCCATGTGTGCTCAAAAGGAATGTGCATGCTGTTGTTTTAGGAGAGAATGTTCTGAGTACATCTGTTAAGTCCATTCACTCCGGTGTGTCATCCAAAGCCACTGTTTCCTTGTTGATTTTTTGCTTAGATGATCTGTCCATTGACTTAAGTGGGTTGTTAAAGTCCTCTACTATTATTGTATGTTATCAGTGAGTTTCTTTATATTTGTTATTAATTGATTGGTATATTTGGATGCTCCCAAGCTGGGGGCACAAATATTTACAGTTGTTAGATATTCTTGGTAGATAGACCCCCTTAATGATGATATAATGCCCTTGTTTATCTCTTGTTAGTAACAGTATTTGTTTTAAAACCTAGTTTGTCTGAGGAGCCTGTGTGGCTCAGTTTGTTGAACGTCTGGTTTTTGGTCGTGGGATGAAGCCCCGCATGGGGCTCCATGCTCAGCACAGTGTCTGCTTCAGATTCTCTTTCTCTTTCTTTCTATCCCCACCCCCACCACTCTCTCTCTCAAATAAATAAACAAATCTTTAAAAAAAGTAAAATCTAGTTTGCCTGGTATAAGTATGGCTACTTCAGGTTTCTTTCGACATTCATTAGCATGATAGATAGTTCTCCATCCCCTCACTTTCCATCTGCAGATGTTGTTAGGCCTAAAATGACGCTCTTGTAGGCAGCATATAGATGGATCTTGTTTTTCTTTTCTTTCTTTCTTTTTTTTTTAATCCATACTGATACCCTATGTCTTTTGATTGGAGCATTTGTCCATTTACATTAAGAGTATTTATTGAAAGATATGAATTTAATGCTATTGTGTTGCCTGTAAAGTTGATGTTTCTGGTGATGTTCTCTCTTCTTTTCTAGTCTTTGTTGCTTTTGGTCTTTTTCTCCCCACTCTAAGATTTCCCATTAATATTTCTTGCAGTGCTCATTTAGTGGTGACAAACTTCTTTTGTTTTTGTTTGTCAGGGCAACTGTTTCTCCTTCTATTCTGAATGATAGCCTTGCTGGATAAAGTATGCTTGGCTGCATATTTTTCCCATTCAGCATGTTGAATACATCCTGCCACTGTCTTCTGGTCTGTCATGTTTCTATGGACAGATCTCCTGTGAACCTGATCTAACTTCCCTTGTAGGTTAAGGACTTTTTTTCCCCCTTGCTGCTTTCAGATTCTTTTCTTGTTCATGTATTTTGTGAATTTGAGTATGAAATTCCTTGGTGATGACCGGTTTTTGTTAAATTTAATGGAACTTTTCTATGTTTCTTGGAATTTGCTGTCTATGTTCTTCCCTAGATTAGGGATATTTTCAGCTGTATGATAGAAGACCATGGAAAGAATGTACTGCTAACATACCCACTCTTTCACATTGCACCACTCTCAGCCCACCAAAGAAACACTTTTCCACCAAAAAATCAAACCCTATATCTGTCAGGTCTAAAGTGGCATTCTGTTTAAGGCTTACAGTTTTGTTTTTGGTTTTTTTTTTTGCTCTCAAGTTAAGATTTCTTTGATTGTGAGGAATAGACTTTTAAATATAATTCCATAGACTCTCAATGCTTACTGGACTTGGAAACAAATTACTTTTTTATTGTTCCAAAAATAAGAGACTGCCAGAAAATGAGCACTTATCATCATTACATTCATTTAAGAGACTATGTCACAGACTTTGAAAGTAATTCTAAAAAGTGAATAGAAACAACTTGAACAAAAGAAGTGTTATAAGATTGTGTATGGTGAGCTGACAACATCATTCATTTTTCATTTGTATATTTTATTCTACCTTATTCCAAAATGTTTGAGTAAGGTTAACACTTATTTGGAAATAAAAGTTCTACTATTTTAAAAAAGAGTCACACAACTTTATTATAATATTATCACACCTATACTATAAGAATTTTTATCACTCTACATTAATAAGAAATACAACACAAGTTCTTTCAATATATTATTCTTTTCACTTTTGTTTTATATATGGATTTATGAAAGCAATATTTATTGGTAATTTACATGATTGTATTTTAAATTCTTTTGTGGGAGAGAATTAGATGAAGTGATTCATCTTCTTATTTGCTTGCTTTCATCTAAGTAAAAATGGTATAGTCATAGAAACATTACCTGTGAAAATCATTCTACAATCTCCTTATTAAAATATTGTTACCATAGTTTACTAATAAATTTTTTTAGAAGAAAACTTTTGGAAAGAATCATACTTGACTGTATCATGACTCAGATATGTTCTTTCAGGAAATTCAAGGATTATATGTTGTGGTAAGAGAATTTCTTTAATTCCATTTTAGCAGTATTGAACTGAGTTTCTTGTTTTTCTGTAATTAGTAAGAAGAAAGCCATGATTAATGAGCTTCTCAGTCTGCTCTTTGTCTCACCTGTGACACTGAAATAGTTCATTTGCTAAGTGTAAATTATTATTTTCTCAAGCTCAGTTATTAGCAGATTAAATTTCTGTGAACACTTTAAAGCAATTGAGATGGATAAGGGTCATAATTCTCTGCCAGTTTTCAAATAATAAATGTATATTCATTGACTAGCATTAATAAGATCCTATTCTCTATTTACAAACCTCTCAAAATTTTAAGGAATTCATCAAAGCATAGATGTATAGTCAGAAATGCTTTTTAAAATAAAATTTTAAAAAATTATTTATGGGGGCACCTGGGTGACTCAGAGGGTCAGGCCTCTGTCTTCTACTCAGGTCATGATCTAAGGGTCCTTGGATCAAGTCTTGCATCAGGCTCTCTGCTCAGCAGAGAGCATCCCCCTCACCCCCCACCTGCCTCTTTGACTACTTATGATCTCTCTCTCTCTATGTCAAGTAAATAAATAAAATCTTTAAAAAATTATTTATGACACCAAAAAAATTTATTTCTTTAGAAGTGTATGTTTCTACATGATTGGTAGGACAAATCACATTGTTAAAGATCAACTAGTCATTGAATGAGTCCAAGAAGAATTGCTTCACTGTAGACTTACTAGGCTGGAAGCATCTCGTGGAAGGCAGGACCATGCATCTATTGGGTTAGACCACTGAAAGCTTACGTGAATGCCTGATTCTGCATTAATGTCATAATTTGACTAATATCTGTAAGCTTTAGGAGGAAACGGTTATGTCTTTTTCATTCCAGTATTGCATTCCAATATTCTATGACAGTGTCTGTCGCATAATTAATATGTAACAAATATTGTTGAATGAGTGGGACTGAGGGAGATGAGACAGGAGCCAGATCCTATCAGTGATACTAGATACTGGATTCTAGTATCAAAAAGACAAGAAATTGAAAGGGCATAAGATGGTGGCATAGTAGGAGGACCCTAGGCTAGCCTTGTCTCTCAAACACAGCTAGATGATTACCAAATCATTCTGAATATCCCAGAAACTGACCTGAGTACTGACAGAATAAACTGCACAACTAGAGGGAAAGAAGAGGCTACATCAAGAAAGGTAGGAAGAGAGGGAGATGTGGTTTGGTGAAGAAGTTGACTGTGATCTGGAGGGGAGGGAGCATTGGTCTCAGAGGAAGGTGAGAGAAAGTGGAGTACACAAGGATATATATGATGAGAATACTTCCAAAGCCATTGTCTGGGAAAATGTGAGGAGCTCATTTTTGTAACCCGTGGGTCTCCCAGTCTAGAGTTTCAGAGGTCCCCTGGCCTGGGTCGGATAGAGACCTGAAGATGCTGCCCTACTCCTGGAAAGCAGACACACATGCAAACCAGGGACAGATGGTGCGATCTGAGGATTACCTAAGGTACATGGGAAGAGACTATTCCTACTTTTTGGAACTCATCTCTGAGAGGTAGCATCACCTCTATAGGGACAAAAGAGCCAGTGGGCACAAGTTCCCTCCCCTGCTCCTTAGCATAAGCACAGAAGCACCTGCTGAGTGTCGCTAATCCAGACACTGGTTGTTTAGCCTGCTTTGCTCCAAATCCCGTGTCACTGTGCTTTGGCATGACTACCATTCTGGGTCAAACCTGCAAAAGTCGAGTGCAGTGAGACCCTTTCCCAGAGGACTAGCCCAGGCCCAACCACATCAGGTCCTTGAAGACTGGAATTTTAAAAGTCAGAGGACTGTATGGAGTAGAGCCCAAGGTATACTGCGGTACTCCAGGCAGGCAAGGGACACAGAGACAGTGTGAAATAAGCAATATGAAAAATGCCTATTATGCTTGACGGGAAATTCTTTGCTTCTCTGAAAGTGCTTCCTTGAGACCCCGAGAGCACCAAGCATGGACTCCCATCTCTAAGGACAAAAGCGAAGGCCGGTGTCATTCCCCCACCTGTCCCCCACTTTTCACATCTCAGCATAAACCGACTTCAGTAAACAGCACAGCAGCAACACTGGCTGCCCAACCTGCTTAGGCAGTTCTGCCCCACAAGCTCTGCTAGTACTGCTTTTTCTCAAGCAAATGTGCCTAAGGACCAGAACAGTGGACCCCTCCCGCAGAAGACCAACAGAAATCCCTCCATGCACCGCATCTACTGACCATAGAGTTCCATAAATCTTTAGCTCAGGCATAAAATGAATGAAATTGTATCCTTTGCAACATGGTTAGACTTAGAGGGTATTGTGCTAAGTGAAGTAAATCACAGAAAAAGACAAATGATTTCACTTATATGTGGAATCTAAAAAACAAAATAAGAAATAACAACAAAAACTCCCCAGAAATGGGCTTAGAAATACAGAAAACAAACTGGTAGCTGCCAGATGGGAGGAGTGTAGGGGAATGGGCAGAAATTCATTTTCAATTCCTATTTTGTTTCCTGCTTACCTGTGTGACTTTGGAGGATGTTTCTCAAAGTCTTTTGTTGTGTCTCAGTTCCACTATTTCTTTTTCAGTTTTATTGTTTTAAAAATGGAAATGATAATAATGGCAATAACCTTATAGGCAGTTGAGTTCAGGATCATAAAAATGCTGTGTGACTATAAGGCACACTGAGTTGTTATTCACATTACTATGAACCGTATAAAGCAACTCAGTTTATTGCCATCATTATCGCCATGTCAACAATAGAAAGAAAGGGAGTTCCAAGTTGTCCACTCTGTTATTCTACTTTGTCTAAAGCTATTTTTAAACAAACACTTGGTGAATGCACACCATGTTTATCTTACATACTGTAGGGAACACAAAGGTATATAGAATAGTGAGAGGCAGCTTGGTGTAATGAAAAGAACTGAGACTTTGAATCCTGGATCTTCCACTTGCTTGCACAGTGACCTTAGAAAAGTTACTTACCTCATCTGAGCTTCTGTTCTTTTATCTGTGAATGGGTTTAATAAATACTCATCTTACATGATTGATGTGAGAGTGAAAAGCTGTGAATTGCATCAAACGTCAGGCACATTGCATATACTCATCAAAAACTAATAGATATCAATAGCTATTTCTGTCCCTTTTCCTTTCCCCTACCCTGGGTTCTAGTCCCAAGCTACGTGATCAAGCATATATCTCTAGTCCATTTATAAAATGAGGATTTTGAGTAAGTGACTGCTAAGATTCTTTGCATTCTTGTACCTGGTGCGTTTGCTTCAGCAAACTCCCCAGATCTGTCCTTGAGATACTGCTGATGATTTAGTCTTCTGTGGATATGAACAGATGCAGTTGTAATGGGAGGCCCAGTAACTGACGGCCAACAATGAAGGAAGCCACAGGGTCACAACAAAGGGAGGCACAAGACATTAGAGGCACATTTCTTTAATTTACAAAGAGATTTGATGCCACTTCTATGCAGAACACCCACATTTCATGGGCATGACAACCATGATACCATCTTTTAAATCAGGGAAATCCTGTGAAATTCCCTTTCTCTTCTGCCTGCAGTGAGAGAAGGTCAGAGTTTTACATGCTCAGTTCATTTCAGGCTTTCCTGCATAGGTTATTCTCTTTCCAACTTTGGAACTTGTTATCTGGTACCACTGTTCAGATCAACAAATGCTCATTCCTTTGAATGAGTCTGGATGCCTACTGCTGAGTACTCATTAGGAACCAACAAGAATGGTTACCTTTTCCAATGTACAGATTGCATCCAAAGTAAAGCAGATTTGAACAAGCATAGTGAATGCTTCTGAACAGGAATGAAGAACAGGTAGCTTCATGGTGATCAAAGTCCCAAGTTCTTCTGTGACAAATAACATCATTAGAAAATGGTGATTTCTGTGCCTTATTAAATGCATGTTGCTAATGATTTCCCATCTTTTGCTCTCCATCCAATATTCCTGGCCTTTCAAATTCAAATTTCCTTGCCTTAGACAGTCCCATTGAACATTTAATTGGTAGGTAGAATATACAATGGCATAAAAGGACCCACAAAACATGTAAGGATATTACTCATGTAATTTTTGCCCCAAACAAATTTACAACATTATCCTTACACTGAAACAGAGGGGCCCTTGCCCTGCTCTGGTTTTCCATGGCTGTGATACTCTTAATGCGTCAAAGAGTCTATGGGGTCAGTGGGACATGGATTTACAACTGTTGTTTCCTATCTAGACCATTTTCTGAGTATCTGGGAGCCCAGAAATCCATTCCCAATGTTGAACTTGTAGATTTACATGAATCTTTTTCTCTAAAATTGGCTCCTGGAAAGATTGATGAGACTTTGGTCTAAAGGAGAAACAGCATGAATATACTCCTGTGGTCCAAGGGGTGGTTAAGGACTGTTTAGTTGCTGAATGAGGGTTGTAGATACAGGTTGGATGTGTAAGTTGGGATAGAAATACCTGTGGCATGAGAATTCCATGACCAGAGACAAAGCCAGGAGTAAGGAAACAGGGAGGGGGTGCCAAAAGCAGGAGTTCAGGTGGGTGTTGATGTGGGGCTGGCTTTCTCTACACTCTTACATTTCTGGGTGCCATTTTGAGAAGTCCAAGATCTGTAAAAATAGGAGGATATAACATATTTATTTAAATGTTTTTATTTAATTAAATAAATAAATATTTATTTGTTGGCTTAATTTATAACTTTAAATTTTAGATGTGTGCCACGGGAGTCTACATGGCTCCTATCTCAAGCTTCCCAAATATTGGGAGGTCAGTTGACCCTATTTAGAAATTCATCCTTAATGTGCAAACAGAGATATGATTCTTCAACTTTCTTGGCCTTCTCATACACTATTTCTGTTTCTTACTTGAAAAAAATATGGAATCTCAAAGTTGGTTTTACAAGTTTTCATTTACTACCTGTTATGATTGTTGCCCTTGACTCAAAAGGGTTTCTCTTGTGACCCTGGAAAGCAAAAGCGTAATGACACAGGTTATCCATTGACCTAGTCAGAAGAATTGCAATATTGATTATTCTCAATTCCTAGACTTTGGGAAGTATTGACAAGGTGTCCCCCACTCAACTTTAATATTAATACCTGAATACTGGTCAGGCTGACTGGCGCTTAGTCTTTGGACCTGGATCAGGATTTTAAACATTTAAGTTCAGCATGATGGCTTTGCTCGTTTTGAGGCCCTGAGGAAAGGAGAGAATAAACAAAACTGGTTAAAGCACAAAGAAGGGTTACTGGCTAACTTTAGAAAGATGCTAGAAAGAATGATCAATTTTTATAAAACATATTTGAAAAATCTGCAAGTTAATAATAGCATTGCTATCCAGAGTAGGAACATCTCTTTCAAAAACTCATTATCTTGGAGTCTTACACATCAACGCTCATGATTTCCCAAGTACAGTAATAGCAACACCTATTTATATACCACTTGTCATTTGAGACTCTCAGAATGGTAAATAGCTGCTGTTTGGAATCTGCCTGTAGTTTGAACATGAAAATGGCAGTATAGTTTAGAACTTCATGGTTCGCCTAAAGAATTTGTCTTGTTTACTATTTAAATGTTCTAAGCTTCATTTTTGTGATAATGGCAAGTAAAAGGAGAGCTATTCTCTTTACAGTGGAGTTGCATTCACATCTGAATCCTCTTATAAAGAAAGTCAAGAAATGACAAGGATTAGGATTGCTTTCTTGTTCTGGGAATTATTGAGTTTTAACAACTATAGAGAAGCTATGACTTATGAATCTGGATCTTTTCTTTTCTTTTTTTTTTTCACTTTGCCTAGTATTGCTTATTTTTATAATTTGTTGGTCTCTGAGTTTAGGAAAAGAGACACTATCTTAATATTTCCCCATCAGAAACAATAATAACTAGTAGATAGCTTAATAATTTATCTAGTTGTTCAAGATGAAATTTATACACTGGTAGAATGATTATACTAGCATCTTCAGGGTAAGGGAGAAGGGAATTATCCACCAAAAAGTAGAAATGGGAGGTAGAGGACTGCAAGCAACTCCAAAATAAGCCAGCAAGAACCTTTTATAAAGGATTAACAAAAAATCCTGCTTCATTGAATTTGCCTATGTTCACCTAGTCTTATCTAGCTGATTATTTTGTGTGTGTGTGCACACCCATTTTTTCTTTCTATAAATTTCATTAAATGAGTGATTCTTTTCTTAAAACTACACTGTTTAAAAAGTAATGTATAAGAAGAAATAAATGCAACTGACTACTATTATACTATATTATTCCAAAGAGTTTTTATCTCTCAAGATAGTTTACCAACTCAATTTTCAAAATAGTGGGAAAAAAAAAAAGAAGGAGGTAAATGTTACTTAACGGTCTACACAGTAGGAAAAATTGAGCAAAGACATTAATAATTATTGTCAATTCGTCACTGCAAAATAGGAATAAGGAATGAGTATTGCTATATAATTTTTCTTAAACAAAGTGTGGAATAAAATAGAGTAAGAAAGTTGGCAGTAAACTACACAGAGAATGATCATAATCCTTTAAATGTAACAGATCAGATATTTGATATATGAATTACCCATGCTTTACCTGAGAATAGAATTTATAGAATTGTTATAATGTAGAAGGAAAATGAAAACTCCTTCAGGGAAAGTAATTCCATGTGATAATTCCACATGGAAGCTAATTTCTGTATTTCTGAGACTGTGGTTCCCCTACAACATAGCTTCAAAGATATTTTCTTAGATGGGCAGAGTTGAGTTGACAGTTTGTTCTAGAAAGACATCCCAGATGTAGATCATGTTGCTTATCCTACCGTGTGGCCTTCTACAAGCACCAAGTGTAGATGAATTTACAAGGTAAATATGTGAGGTGATGGTTTTGTTAGTTAATTTAAAGAGGGAATCTTTTTATAATGTATACACTGATCAAATCATTTTGTTGTACACTTTAAATACCTCACAACTTTATTCATCAATTGTATCTCAATAAACTGGAAAATATTATTTGTTAATTTATTTAAATTCAATTAGCCAACATATAGTAGTACACAATTAGTTTTTGATATAATGTTCAGTGATTTCATTAGTTGCGTATAACATCCAGTGTTCATCACATCACATGCCCTCCTTAATGCCCATCACCCAGTTACCCCATTCCCCCCTGCCCCCATCTGAAACACTCAGTTTGTTTTCTGGAATCCAGAGTCTCTCATGGTTTGTCTCCCTCTCTGATTTCTTCCATTCAGTTTTCCCTCCCTTCCCCTATTGTCCTCTGCGCTATTTCTTATATTCCACATATGAGTGAAGCTATATGATAGTCTTTCTCTGACTTATTTCACTTAACACAATTCCCTCCAGTTCCATCCATGTAAATATAAATGGAGATATTTATCCTTTTTGATAGCTGAGTAATATTCCATTGTATATATGAGCCATGCCTTCTTTATCCATTCATCTGTTGAAGGATATCTTGGCTCCTTCCACAGTTTGGCTGTTGTGGACATTGCTTCTATGGACATTAGGGTGCATGTGTTCCTTCTTTTCACTACATCTGTATTTTTGGGGTAAATACCTAATAGTGCAAATGCTGGGTCATAGGGTAGCTCTATTTTTAACTTTCACCCACCATTTGAGAAAGCTGGAAAAGTTTGAAAAGAAATAGCAAAATAGAAAGAACCTCTGTTCCTCTAATATACGAGAATAAAATATTTTTCAAATATTGAAAAGAGAAAAAAAGAAAAAGAATGAGAGAAGGGAGAAAAAGGGAGAAAAAGGAACACAGAACACAAATGGAAATACAAGATGGGCTAAGGAAGGGGGGAAAGTAGAGAGGGGAAAGAGGAGTCCCTATGCCCTTGACAACTGGAAGGGTTGCACCTTCTGAGCTTTTGTGTAGTGGTGGCAGGAGGGTGATGTGAAATTGAATGGAGCATTGTTAACATTGGATGTCAGATGTGTCTTGGTGTCCTTATGAGATGTGTGTTCTGGTGTGTTTTATGTATTCCTACACAACTCGTTTCAGCTTTGTGCAGTTTTCTGTGGTTATTGTGGTTATTGTTGGAATAAATTCAGATTTTAAAACAAGCATTAAAATAGAACTGGTTATATTTTTATAGCTTTTTCACATAATTGCAGATTTTTTGATATTACACCAAAATTTAACAAGTGATAGTTTCTTAAAGCTTAATTGCAATGTAGAATATAAACTTTATTAATGAGCTTCTCATGCTCTTTCATTAAAATCCATGGCCTATCTTGTCCTCTGAATGGACATCTTTACCCATACATGATTTTGTAACATCATCCATTGGCCATTTGGAAAATGAATGGTTCACTGAATTATGCAGATCTTCCAAATAGTGACACACTTCATACATACATTTTTGGGGGAAGATTTTATTTATTTATTTGAGAGAGAGAGAGGGAGAGGGAGAGAGAGAGAGAGAAAGAGCATGAGTTGGGGAAGAGGCAGAGGCAGAGGGAGAAGCAGACTCCCTGATGAGCAGGCAGCCAGAGGCTCGATCCCAGGATGCCAGAATCATGACTGAGCTGAAGGCAGACACTTAACCAACTGAGCCACCCAGGTGCCCCATTGTACAACATTTAAAAGTCACATTTGTTAATATCTTCACTAAGCTTATCAAAAAAGTCATTATTGGAGAGCCAAACAATAATAGATCGTTTCCCCAAATTCTCAGTATTTAATAAAACTACTTTGCTGTTTCATCAAAGATATTCTGAAGTGAAACTGGCTTTTTTTTTTGTAAGGTGAGGATATGTATTGATGAAGAAAACAAGAACTATTGGTGAAGCTTAGTGCCACTGCCTCAATTCAGGCTAAGGTACCAGCATTTTCACCCACCATTTCTTTTTGTACCATCAAAGTGCAAATTTCAGTACAGTGAAACAGATCATAGATGAGTAGTTTTATGAAAATGTTTTTTCATTTTCACAGATTAGTAGTTTTATGAAAATGTTTTTGACCTAACAGATATCCTGAAAGTGTCTCAGGGTTTGCAGATCATAATTTGAACTGAGCTTCTGTTGTGTACCAAAGGCTCTACTAGAACCATGTTTTACATTTCACTATATAGACATTTGGAAGAAACTCTGAAACTACATTTCTTAAATAGCCTTAGATATCTACAGGAAATTCTTAGGGTGGTTTCTAGCTCAGCCCTTTCCAATAAATTATTTTGGAAAGTGGAAAGGAGGATAGTAGAATATTTTTTTCTTCCAAGTAAAAACAATTGTTTCAGGATTTTAAAAAGTTACAGAGGAAAAATGTTATATTAGCATTATTGGGGGGTCTGAACATTGAATTTTAATGGACTATAGAAAGTATTTCATTACACTGGTGACATATTTAAAGTTGATGTTTCAGAATATCAGTTGTCTTACGGTCTGAGAAAGATGGTCTTAAATGGTGTTCTGAAATACCACTTTCCCCCTCCCCACCATTGGTTATAATGACAATGGACTTTCTAGAAAATAATGGACTGAAGCTCCAAAAAATAGGAGGAAGTGACCCAGGAATTTTTAAACTTAACACCAGGAAAGAATGATTGTTTCAGTTTCCATACTTTGTCAAATAGATTTGCATGGATGTTTGTTAAGACGCTAGAACCTGAAAAAAATACATGCCTTATGTTTATTACAACGGAATATGTGATTTGCCCCCACATACACATGATCCTTGTTTAGTGTAATTTTCTATAGAGCCTCAATTCACTGATTAATTACTGTCTCTTTACACTGGCTACTGAAGAATTGGGAAAGAGACACCAGGAGTAAGGATTTGAAGTATATACCACATGGAACTGCTGGTATAATGTTAGCAAGAGAAATTTCCAGTTAGAAATTAGAAAATTGGTATAGATGATTAGGTTTAATGGCAAGTGCAGAGAGAAAACAAAGTCCCATACATAACAGTGGATTAAATAAGATAGAATTTTATTTCTTTTTCCCATAAAACAAGCCTGGAATTTGGCAATTCAGGACTATAAAATGTCTACTATATCATCAGGCATCCTGCTTTTAATGTTTCTGTTTTTACCTTGAAGTCCACATCATACTTGGTGGTAAGCAGCAGAATAAATGAGAGATTATATTCTCCCTTGGACACCCATGTAACATTTTTGGTAACATCTCATTGGCCCATATTTAGTCATATGTTTTAATTATGTAGCTGCAAGGGAAGATTGAAAAGTTTTTAGCTGAACATATGGATATAAATTAATGTTGAATAAAATTAAGGTGACTACTTTTTTTTTTTTTGCAGAAATAGTCTCAGCTTTTGCAAACAACCTAGTCATTTTCATCCCAAATATTTAAATTGGTCATATTTTAAGTGTCAGGACAAAATATTTTAACATTGCTATTTAAGAGCATAACTCCAAACCCCAGAATTTTCATTTAGAGCTGAATAATTCAACAGTTTTAAAATCTGAGCGTTACATACTAGTAAACAGTGAGTTTTAATATTTGAGACAAATATATATATGTACTATCCTTTTCTTCAGCCATACAAGTAAAAAAAAATCTATGGCCTTATGATGGCAGATTATATTTAAAATTAAATTAAATACTTCTTGAATGTGAAAGAGAAAATCTGAGAGATGCACTAAGTTCTGATAAAGCAATGTATTATCCCTGTGAAAATAGACCATTCCTGGAAAATGAAGGAATCAAAGTTGTTTTTCATTTGTAGTAATATTTGTTTTCTTGTTTTGGTTGTGCAGTCTTAGTACTAGAGAATGGATTTCTAGAAATGGTAATAAATATTTTTGATCAGACAAAAGATATGAGATTGATTCTTTCCTTCAATATAAGATTGATTCTTTCCTAACATCAAGATAAATATGAACCCTACCTGCAAATGTAAATTACATAAGGAGCTTTAAGTAATGAATATTTTTACCAGAGTAGACTCAATTAAACTTTCTGGATAATCTTTTAGGACAAGAGAGTGTCATCTACAAAGGCAAATTTATTTAAAAGATTGAAGTAAGAAAAAGAGCAATTATTGAAAACCCAGAGACAGGTGAGCCTCATTTTCTAGTAGGGACCATAGAAACCATGCTGTTTTCGCGTCAAATCTACCTTTTTAGAAAGAATTCATTTACTTATTTATATTTAAATTTTAGTTAGTTAACATACAGTGCCATATTGGTTTCAGGAATAGGATTCAATGATTCATCACTTACATATAACACCCAGTGCTCATTACAACAAGTGCCCTCCTTAATACCCATCACCCATTTAACCCACCCTCTACCCACCTCCTTCCGTCAACCCTCAGGTTTTTCTCTATCCTCAAGAGTCTCTTACAGTTTGTTTTCCTCTCTCCTTTTTTTCCTCCCTTCCCATTTGTTAATCTGTTTTGTTTCTTAAATTCCACATATATAGGTCAAATCATGTGGTATTTCTTTCTTTGATTGACTTATTTTGCTTAGCGTAATATTTCTAGCTTCATCCACATCAATGCAAATGGCAAAATTTCATTCTTTTTGATGGCTGAGTAATATTCCATTTCTTTATCCATTCTCCAGCCAGTGGATGTTTGGGCTCTCTTCAGTGTTTGACTATTGTTAATAATGCTGCTGTAAACATTGGTGTGCATGTGCCCCTTCAAATCTGTATTTTTGTATTTTTGGGGTAAGTACTTAGTAGTGCAATCGCTGGGTTGAATGGTCGTTCTATTTTTAACATATCCATACTATTTTCCAGAGTGGCTGCATTGGTTTGCATTCCCACCAACAGTGCAAAAGGGTTCCCCTTTCTCTACAACCTCACCAACATATTGTTTCTTGAGTTGTTAATTTTAGCGCTCCTGATAGGTGTGAGGTGATATCTCATTATAATTTGATTTTTTTCTCATGATGATGAGTGATGTTGAGCAGTCTTTCAGGAGTCTGTCAGCCATCTGGATGTCTTCTTTAGAAAAATGTCTATTCATGTCTTCTGCCCATTTCTTTACTGTGTCATTTGTTTTTTAGTTATCAAGTTTGATAACTTCTTTATAGATTTTGGATACCAACTCTTTATCAGATATGTCATTTGCAAATATCTTCTCCCACTCTGTCAGATGTTTTTTAGTTTTGTTGATTGTTTCATTTGCTCTGCAGAAGATTTTTATCTTGATGAACTCCCACTAGTTCATTTTTCCTTTTGTTTCTCTTGCTTCAGGAGATGTGTTTAGTAAGAAGCTGCTGTGGCTGAGGTCAAAGAGGTTGCTGTCTATGTTCTCCTCTGGTGTTTTGATGGTTTCCTGTCTCAACTTTAGGTTTTTGATCCATTTTGAATTTATTTTTATGTATGATGTAGGAAAGTGATTCAGTTTCATTCTTCTGCATGTTGTTGTCCAGTTTTCCCAACATCATTTGTGAAAAAGAATGTCTTTTTTCCATTGGATATTCTTTCCTGCTTTGTTGAAGATTAGTTGACCATATAGTTGTGGGTCCATTCCAGGATTCTCTGTTCTGTTCCATTATGTATGTGTCTGTTTTTATGCCAGTACCATACTGTCTCAATAATTACAGCTTTGTAATATACCTTCAAATCTGGAATCCTGGTGCCTTCGATTTTACTTTTCTTTTTCAGAATTTCTTTGGCTATTTGGGACATTTTGTGGCTCCATACATTTTTTGGGTTGTTTTTTCTAGCTCTGTGAAAGATGCTGGTGGTCTTTTGTTAGGGATTGAATTGAATGTGTAGATTGCTTTGGGGAATATAGACATTTTAACAATGTTTCTTCTTCCAATCCATGAGTATGAGATGCTTTTCCATTTCTTTGTGTCATCTTCAATTTCTTTTTTTAAGTGTTCTATAATTTTCAGAACACAAATAGATTCTTACCTCTTTGGTTAGGTTTATTATTGGGTATCTTATTGTTTTCAGCGCAGTTGCAAATAGGATGGAATTCTTGATTTCTTTTTCTGCTACTTCATTATTGATATATAGAAATGCAATATTTTCGCACATTGATTTTATAACCTGCAACTTTGCTGTATTTGTGTATTAGTTTTAGCAATTTTTTGGTGGAGTCTTTCAGGTTTTCTACATAGAGTATCATGTCATCTGCAAATAAGGAAAGTTTGGCTTCATCTTGCTAATTTGGATACGTTTTATTTCTTTTTGTTGTGAGATTGCTGAGGATAAACTTCCAGTACCATGTTAAATAGTAATGGTGAGGGTAGACATCCTTGTCTTATTTCTGACTGTAGGAGAAAAGCTCTCAGTTTTTCCCCCAGTGAGGATGATATTAGCTGTGGGTCTTTGGTCTATGACCTTTATGATGTTGAGGTATGTT